>NW_022111369.1:81747243-81759467 GCF_000313985.2 Echinops telfairi | reverse complement strand
GATTAACCACGATAAACGAGGGTTCACTGTATAGCACCGATGAAACATACAACTTTCCTCTAGTTCTTTAATGCTTCCTCCCCTCCCACTATCATGATCCCAATTCTACCTTACGAATCGGACTAGATTAGAGGATGTACACTGGTACGGGTCAGAGCTGGAAATACAAGGAATCCAGGACAGATAACCCCCTCAGGACCAATATTGAGAATAGTCATACCAGGAGGGGACGGGGAAGGTAGGGGGAGTTACGGGGAAACCAATCACAATGATCTACATATAACCCCCTCCCCAGTGCATGGACAACAGAAAAGTGGATGAAGTCAGTGTAAGACAGGGAAAAATAATAATAATTTATCAAGCGTTCATGAGGGAGAGAGGGTGGGGGAGAGAGGGGTTAAAAATGAGAAGCTTATACCAAGGACTCGAGCAGCAAGAAAATGTTTGAAAATGATGACAGCAACAAATGTACAAATGTGCTTGACACAATGGATGGATGGATGGATTGTGATCAGAGTTGTATGAGCCCCCAATAAAATTATTTTAAAAAGATACTGCCCCTAGTGAAGAGTTAAGTGACGCGCACTCACAGGAGGGAGGTAGAATCCATGAGGAAATCTATGAGAGGTGTTTGGGAAGCTACCCTTGCTCTCACTTGAAGGAAGAGTGGACGACAGGATAGAGCTGGGCCAAGAAGTTGTGCGGCTTTAAGTCGATTCTGATTCATAGTGACTCCCGAAGACCCCCACCCCACCCCACCCCACCCCAGGATTTCCAAGGCTGCAATCTTCACAGGAGCGGGTCAGCAGGTCTTTTCTCCCCAGGACAAGTTGTTGGGCTTGCACTGCTGCCCTCCCCGCTCTTAGCAGCCAGTGCCTAGCCAATGAACCACCAGGAGATCCTTAGGAATTCCAGGTCAGGTAGACCTTCCACCTCCCTCTTTCCTGCCTACTAACCTGCTCACTCACCTTTGCTATTTTCCAGTATCGCCTGCAGAGCAGCTGGGAGCTTGGAGTCAATGACCTTGTGGTCAGCAGTCCAATGCTTACCCCACCAGGGTTCCTTTAGGAATGCCTCTTCCTTTTCTTTTTCTTTTTAAGTTGAAAAATCATTATTATTAAAAACTTTTATTGGGGGCTCTTACAACTCTTATCACAACGCATACATTCATCCATTATGTCAAGCACATTTATATATGTGTTGCCATTATCATTTTCCAAGCATTTTCTTTCTACTTGAGCCTTTAATATCAGCTCATTTTCCCTTCCTTTCTCCCCCACCCTGCCTCCCTCATGAACCCTTAACAAATTATAAATTATTCTTTTCATATCTTACATCATCCACCTCCACTGTCTCCCCTCACCCACTTTTTTTTACTATGAATCATGGTACTGGGGGCTCGTACAACTCTTATCACAATCCATCCATCCATCCATGGTGTCAAGCACATTGGTACATTTGTTGCAATCGTCACTCTCAAAACCTTTGCTTTCTACTTGAGCTCCTCATTTCTCAGCTCCACCCCAGACCAGAAGTCCTCCAGCTTGGATGTCATGGCTGCAGCCTCACTTACTCCCTTGCCACCCTTCCTCTCTTCCTTTCTTCACCTGGCCCCCTCCAGAAAGTCTGGTTCAACTCGGTTTCTCTGCCCACATGGAAGCACAGCCCTAGATTAAGGACTTTGGCCTGGGGTCATACTTTGCTTATCAAGGCTCTATTGACACTTTATCATGACTGCTCGTTTAATTGTCTTCCCTGATAGCCTGCTTGCTCCATCCAGGCAGGAAGAAGCCAATTTTGTTCACATTCCTTTATACCTACAGTGCCTTGCACACATTAACCGGCAGGCACCATGTTCGTCCCAACCCTTGGAAACCCCAAGTATGTCAGTATAGAGCTCTGCGCCACAGAATGCTTTTCCAGCCGCAGACTTCTGGGCCTTTCTTCCAAGGCACCTCTGGGGGGATTCAAAGCTCCTCCCTTTCAGTTAGCAGTGAAGGGTGTTCACTGTGTGCACCACCCTGGAAGCACTGTCCCTGTTAACATTTACTGACCAATTAATAAAGCAAGAAAGCAATCCGTGACAGAGTCCTGAACGATAAAGTATAAAATTAGGGATATGTTATATATACAAGTAATGGATGCATTCGTAGTTACTGCAAAAACACAACTGAACTTCGTTTGTCTCTGAAAAGAGCTTTGTGAATGAAGTAGTGTTTTCGAAACATTTGCACTGAAACTCTGCACTTAGATTTTCAAACGCCCCAGAATCAGCATATTCACCGAGGGAAGAACGGGATGGCTTTTTACTGTCATCCTTTCTTCCCCTCCATGACAAGATTTTTCCACCCCAGGCCTTTGGAGCGATGTGACCCAGAGTGGCTGGCAGACAAGACAAAGGTGCACAAGGGCTCTCGCCAGTGCGAGGGGAGGGGAAACTGGCCATTAAGATTTCCAAGGGAACACAGCACTGACATGGCAGCTCTACACAGCATTATGACATCACAGCCTCAGGCCAGAAATCCAAACATCTCCACTCTTGCTCCGGCTACCTTCTTTCCTCCCTTCTCCCTTCCTCCCCGTGTCCCAGTAGTTAAGTGTCTGCTACTTCCAGTCCTGTGGGAACAGACCCACAGCCCCTCCCTCACCAGACCTGACCAGCGAGTCCTCCACTACGGACTGTAGCCACAGGCCACACAGCCTCTCTGGGGCTATTTCCCCATCTGCAAACACAGGGAGTGAATCACAAGATGACCATCCCCACAGTGCCTTCTGACTCTAAAAGCATGACGAAGGAGGGCACGGGGCTACGTCGGCTGGCCAAAGCTGTTTCTCTCAGGTCTTGCTCCCCACAGGTCTGAGAAACAGAATGTGGAGCGTGAGGACCAGGGACAAATGGAGCAAAGCCATACACATCCACCTGGCTCTGGCGAGAAGTGAACACCATAGGAGGAGTCCTAGATGGAGGGAAGAAACCCACTAAAACCTGCTGTTTTCTCTTCTGCTACAAAAGCAGCCTTGAGGAGGTCTTCAGGGCTCCTCCCAGTTCTCATACTACAGGATTCATTTTCGTCAGCAAATTTGACTTCTTCAGAGCACTCACCGGGCGGGCGACAAGGCGATGAGCCATGACCTGTCAGACTGCATAATCCAGAAGTTTGTCACATGACAGTCACCTCAAGGGCTAGGGGGGAACAACCTACAGAGCAGCTGGCCAAAGATAATCCAGTGGGTGAATCTTCAGGTTCTTCCCAGAGTGTCACCAGCTCCCCTTCCAAGGATGACGGTTTCCTTTTCTTTCTCCCCTCGCTTAACTCATTCTGGTTAGCTCTGTCCCACCAAGTCCCTAGCGCCCTAGAGAGCACTCGGCCACGCGCACTGACTCCTATGCCTCTCCATGACCAGGACCACGAGCACCACCCAACAGGACTTCTTCAGCCCCAGCAGGCAGGGCTCAGGAGCAAGATGTGGTAGGGGTCACCTCGGAGGACCAAAAAGAAAAACTCTGAAGTAGTTAGGAACTTTGTCCCACTAATGGTGTGACAGATTAGCAGGTGTTTAGGAGCAAGTAGGAACACACCCACTCTTCACTTACTGGCATGATTAGAATCCAAAGAACAGGCACCAGACCAAAACAAAAACCACTGCCAACACGTCAATTTTACCATCCCATAAAGGGTTTCTGAGACAGTGCATCTTTATGGGAGCAGAGAGCCTCTTGTTCTCCAGCAGGGTGGCGGGTGGCTTTGCATTAGCCAAATGCGTGGCTAGTAGCCCAATGCTTATTCCACAATGCCACCAGGGTTTCTTTTTTTTTTTTTAATCGCTTTATTAGGGGCTCATACAACTCTTATCACAATCCATACATACATCAATTGTGTAAAGCACATTTGTACATTCATTGTCCTCATCAACCACCAGGGTTTCTTACAGACCAGGTGGCCATGTAAAAATTGGCAGCGTGCAAAAATGGAAGATAATTACATCATTACATAACGGCTAAATTACATTACCTAACTGCTAGATCACCGGGAATAATGGCCCTGTAGTGGGCTTGTAATCTTAATCATCACACTTTGGCGTTCACTGTTCGTTACCACCAGACTTATGTTCTTAATGTGCAAAACATTGTTTTACTACTGCCGTAACGTGAAATGTCAGATCATGAGACAGTTAAGTGAGAAATAGGGATAATATGCATGTTTAGCACGTTACCAGGTGAAGTCCCTAGGTGGTAGGACTGGCTACTAGTCAAAGGTCGGAGATTGGAGGCCACCCAGAGGCACCTAGAAGGAAAGGCTGGGAGATCAACTGCTGGAAAATGAGCTCCTGACGCCCTTGGAGCACAGTTCTACTCTTGACACACTTGCGAGTCGCCATGAGCTACAACCAACAGCAACTGTTTCTGGTGCCAAATCATATACCAAGCACTCACATATCTAATCGCCGCCACCATCTCATGCGGCAAGCTCAGAAACCAAACCCACTGCCATCAAGTCCATGCTGACTCAGCAGGTCTGCCAGACAAAGCAGACCAGCCCCACTGAGTTTCTGGGACTGTAACTCTTTACAGGAGGAGACAGCCCCAGCTTTCCCCGGCCTCCTAAGGCAACTCCTATTACTTTCTCAATAATCCAAGTGAGCAAAAAGTATTTTGTTTTGCATTGTTTTGTTTCCAGAGACTTTCATTTATCTCTAAGATAGGCCCTTTAAGAGTGCTTGGAATGCAGTTACACATGGGCATGGGCGTGTGAACAGAAAAAGGGGCAGCAGACTCAAGAAACAGAAGACCTTCAGGCTGAGGAGCAGAGACACAAAGTCTCCGAGCCCTGAGGTACTAAAAGAAAACTGGAAAAACCAGGTCCTGTGAATTCAACAAGTTTGGCAAAAGGCTCCTCCCGGTGGGATGATTGGGTATGCCACAGATCCGCTCCCCTCCAGCCCTTCATGCCCCAAGCTGCCCCGTGGGTGGATTCCGTTCCTTTTCCCTTATACAAAGAGGGCCTGTGTCTATCAATATCGGCAGAAGAGAGAGAGAGGGTGGAGATTTTGGATTGGCTCCTATACTTAGCCCTCAAGTTCCCAATATAATGGTCACCACCCCCGGGGAACATGGAGTATGGGGATATCTTAGTTAAGACACCACACTAGACTACCAAGGGGGGTGGGGGGCATCTCTCAGGGAGTACCTCTTATTTGAAGAGTTATTCCCTCATAGGAAATGATGGTATTTTGAGTTCTCTTACTTTTGCTGCCCACAAACACAAACAGATCATGACTCACAGAAGAGGAAATTGAGGACTATGGTCCCTTATCTGAGAATCTCAAGTCATCTGGGCTTCCTGAAATCCGGGCTTTCTGATTCTTGAAATCGAGACTTTCTGAATCCAGAAAGGAAATGCAATGTACTGAGCATCTACTATGTGCTACTCAGAAAACAATTTCACTAATACCGCTGTCGCACAACACCAGTATCTAACTGGTATGAGATAAACAGCTGCCACAGGAGCTCCACTGCCTGTGGTCAGGATTTCTATCAGCAAAGTAGACCAACAGTCGACGAAAAACTTCTGGTTTTAGGGCGTTGGTTGACTTGACAATTATCCATAATGATTTACCCAAACCTAATCCACTGCCGGGGAGTCTCGATTCTGACTCACAGTGACCCGACGGGCAGTGTAGCGTGGACCCTTCTTGTTTCCAGGAGCAAACCACCTCAGCCCACTTCGCAGCACCAAGTGTAACCCATGACGACACCGGCAATTACAGCCATGTATCCCTCGTGCCATACTGGCTACACGCTGGGTTGCTAACCCCAAGGTCAGCAGTTCCAAACCACTGCCACTCCACAGGAGAACGATGAGGCATTCTACTCCAGTAATTTCCATCTCAGAACCCATAGGGGCGGTCCTACCCTGTGCTGCAGGGTAGCTGTCGGTCAGTGAGTATCAGAGGCTTAAATATCAGCAAAAAAATCAATCTATCAGAAATCTAAGATGTAAACATGAAAACAAAGTAGGTGCTCATTTTTACCAGCAAATCAGCATAGGTGTCTTCCAAAAGAACTCCCAAGGTGAGTCCTTTCACCCATTGCTGGGAGACCATAAATGGGGAGGACCTTGCAGGCCGTCCACTCAGGTGCCATCAAAACAGCCTTGGGAAGTTTTTCAGTCAGGAATCATTTCTTTGAGAGATCATCTAACTCCAGGGCCAACACTTTACCCTAAGAGGAGCTAGCTCACGGGCACAAGGCATTTTAAATGAGCAAAAAATTCACAACTGAAGTCTCCTACAATGACAGAGTCAGTGGGGTCACATTAGATGGATCCATAGACTGGAATGTTATACAACCATTGTCAAGAGTCTCATGAAATGAGAACCCGTTAGACCAGCGGTTCTCAACCTGCAGGTCACGACCCCTTTCGGGAGGGTGGGGGTGAACAACCCTTTTACAAGGTCGCCCTATTCATAACAGTAGCAAAATTACAGTTATGAAGTATCAACGAAAATAATTTCATGGCTGGGGGGTCACCACAACAGGAAGAACTGTATTAAAGGGTTGCAGCATTAGAAAGGTTTGAGAACCACTGCTTTAGGCAGTAGGGGAAAATGGCAGGATTCAATTAGTTTTGCACCATGATCCAATTCAGGTAAAACAAGTATAAAGAGGTTTTCAGAAGGAAATAACACTATGTTAACATGGCGAGTGATGGGATAAAGGGTGATCTCCCCCATTCCACCCCACACCCCAACCTTCATCTTTAAATCTTTTGGGGAATTTCCCCAGAGCACTGTATTATAGATATAGGGTATGGTTTTCTACTCCCGTAAAGAGTTACTCTTGGAAACCCACAGAGGCAGTTCTACCCTGGCCCATAGGGTCACTGTGAGTCAAAAGTTGGAAGACCCAGTCAAGATGGCAGCAGATTCATACCCGTGAAGTCACACATGGCACTTTTGCAAACACACAGTGAACCTATTATGGCAATGCCACTGTCATCTCCAGAGCCAGCATCTTACAGCACCTGTGGCCTTCATGCCTTAGTTCTGTTCCCACTACCACACAACTCAAGTCCAACGGGTACACTGGGGAGGCAAATACAAAAGAATAAAGAATAGAAAACATGTCTTTTTGCCATTTGCCAAGTGCTTTCAGAGATACCAACACTTTTGGTCCTCAAAGTAGCCAGTAAGGCAAATAAAGATGAGTTGAAATAATGTCCATTATACACACAGAGAAATGGGGACAGAGGTGACACGGACTCTTCTTGACTTTTGACTTCATGACTGGGGCTCTCAGTTTTTAAACACAGGATGTGTTTCCACACCAGGCTATTATCCTCTTCATGATTATTTATAAATATCTTAAAACAAAAAGAATATCCATACTGAACAGAGCAGCAAAATTGTTTCATAGAATAGACCAGAAACAAAGAGATCTGACCCAAACTCAGAGCCATCTTGCACCCTTCAATGACTTGTTCAAGTTAACGTTCCCAGAGACTCAATTTCCCTTATCTATAAACATAGGAATGAAAGATATTACACAACTGACATATGTACAAATGGTGAAGTATTATAAAAGTTAATTGATGTTAGTACTTAAACTTATACCCGCCACAAAATATATAAACACTGCATTCATTTTCCCCCAAACAGCAGTGTATCCACAATCTATTAGCTCCAAATTCCAGCTCTAGCCTTGGTCAGCCCCACCAGATTCACTCCACATCTCCCAACAAGGGGAATAAACCAGAACCCCCTGCTGTCGAATCCATTTCAACTAATAGCAGCCCTATAGGAAGTGGTAGAACTGCCCTAGAAGG
This sequence comes from Echinops telfairi, assembly GCF_000313985.2. Classification (NCBI taxonomy): domain Eukaryota; kingdom Metazoa; phylum Chordata; class Mammalia; order Afrosoricida; family Tenrecidae; genus Echinops; species Echinops telfairi. The sequence goes on along the minus strand of NW_022111369.1, from coordinate 81,751,641 downwards.
CAGTAAATCTTTATAGATGCAGACTGCCACACTTGTCTTTGCAGGTGCAAGTAGGGGGATTTAACTGCCAACCTTTCTGTTTGCACTGTAACCACTCCACCACCAGGGCCCCATAGAACTAAGTGTCCTAATGGATTAAAATTACTTAATGTAATTGCTTTAGCCAGTAACAATTTAGATAATCTTTTTGTCCATTTTAAATAATGTCTCTTTTGTCCCTGTATGTAGACTTCAACATAAGAGCCGAACAATTCTTCACACAGGCTCAAGGTAGATATTTGTTAGTATTCATCACCTGGGACTTACATCTCTTATTCAAATTCAACTTCGGAAACTGCCATGGTAGCATGATTATTTGGGGAAAGGTGGTGGGGAAGTTTTCTTATGTTTCATTTCCCAAGCTCCGAGGGGTGCTTTCCCAACATTTCGCCTACTTGCTATGTCTTAGGAGCCCTGGGGACATAGTGGGCTACCTGTTGGGCTGCCAACCACAGCCAGGAGCGGGAAACCACCACCAGCCGCTCCCCAGGAGAGGAGGCTTTCTACTCCCAGCAGGAGTTAGTTGTGGAAACCCACACACCAAGGGCAGTCCTACTCTGTCCTGGAGGGCGGCTATGCGTCAGGATCAACTCAAAGGCAGTAAGTGAGAGCTGTGTATTGACGTGGACCCACAGCTGGCCAAGAACACTGAATGCACACCACGGTCTGTCAGAAAAACAAATAATTGTTGTCTTGGAAGAAGTACAGCCAGAACACGCCTTAAAACAAGGGCAGCTGCACTTCATCTCACAAACTCTGGGCATGTTGTCAGGAGACACCGGTCCTTGGAGAAGGACAGCATGCCTGACAGAGTGGAGTGACTGGGGGGGAAAGGAAAATCCTCAATGAAATGGACTGGCACAGCGGCAGCAACTATGGGTTCAAAAAAATCATTGTGAAGATGGCCCAGGCCCAGGCCCTGTTTCGTTCTGTTGTATACAGAGTTGCTATGAGTCGGAACCAGCTCGAAGGCACCTACCAAACCATAGTAAGAGGGGGCAGGCCGACCTCCCTGCCCAGAGGAGAGCTGGAGCTTAATAAAGTGCATGGCAGGAGAGTTTGAGCCTCCAAATGAGCAGTCAGGAAGTTGAATGGAAGCCCAACATGAGTGCAAGTCTCCAGCTCCAGAGCCCTTTCCACCCACTCATACCTGCCGGCCAGACCCAGTCTGGACAGGAAACTAATGAACCCAAAGGGAAGGTAGCCCAAGAATTGAAGGGATATTTGAGAGGGGTTAAAAAAAACTCATGGAAAAATTCCACCATTGTTTATTTCATTTTCCCATGGACTTTTTGAAGCCCCCTCATAGAGTAAAACCTATAGAAGGCAGAAGTCTGTCCGAGAAGGAAAACGTTAAATAATTTCCAGTGAAACAAGCAGCAGACGCAAAAGACTGCGCCCTGATGGAGAGGGACCGCTTGGGAGATCCGGAAAAGCAAGGCAGTCCAGCCCAGTGACTCTCACAAGGTTTGTAAATAAGCAGGGGTGGGGGGTGGGGCAATGCCTTAAACCTACTGCCATCTTCGAATTCCAACTCCCAGCCACTCTGTAGGGCAGAGTTGCACAGCCCCATGGGGTACCCAAGGCTGCAATCTTTACAGTGGCAGATAGCCTCAACCTTCTCCTACAGAAAGGCCGGTGGTTTGAACCGCCAACCACTCTGTTGGCAGGCCAGCGCTTTAATGAGGCCTTTAACCAGGGCTCCTTGAGAAATGTGCCAAAGTGTCCTTTCAAGTGTAACTACTAAGAGACAGAGGTTAGCAGGGGAGTGAAGCTGTATCGCTCCCCACTGTGAAGCCACCTGCTCTCCTGTCCTGGATGAGTTTCTAAGCACACGATGGTAGAACTCTCGCTTTCCACGCAGGCCATTCCGACCGATGCACCTCATGAACACAGCAGCCACAGAGCTGTCGCTGGAGGTTTGTATGTGTTTGCTATGATGTGTTTGCTAAATAGCTTTCCGTGGCACTCTAGGCTGAAACCAATGAGGAAGGTCTAGTCATCTACTTCCAAAAACTCAGCCAATGAAAACAATATGGATTACAACAGTCTAGATTCCAAGCAGATCCTGAGGATGGCATATGATGGGGGAGTGTTTTGTTCTTTGAGTCTGTGCATGAAATCGCTCGGAGCCAGCACAGCAGCAGCTAACAGCAGGCCTGTTGCTTACACTCTCCACTAGTCCAGACCACCGAGGTTGATTCGTGTCCTGCTTGCTCTCTAGCAAGCAGTCAGGGACAGTGGAAAGGGAGGGATGTTGGAGTTAAGCAGGGTGGGCTACAAATCCCAGATAAAGATACATAGAAAGAGAAATAGCCTCATACCCCTCGGTGGTTTAGCTTCTGATTAAACACGGGCTGATAGCGGTTGTGTGGTAATGAACAGACGGTTTAGACTCTCAGGGCCTCAGTTCCCTCCCTAGGAATCAGCATGTCTCAGTGTTAGAAGCAATGAAGTGGCCAGCCCCAAACCTGGCATGCAGCAAGTACATTAGTTCCCATCCTGTTCTGCCCACTTCCTTAAACTACACATTAATGTGTCCTTGAGACTCCAAGAGGACCAGATAATAGGCTGCTCAGGCCTTCCTCTTTTCCTACAGGCCGGAAGACACAACAAATTCATACTCTGTATCCTCAGCTTAAATTTTCATCAGAAACGTTACTCTGCAAGTTGATGAACCTTTTCTTAAATTACACTCCAGTTCTGAGAGCTGCATGCTGCTCAGAGAGCCTTCAGAACATAAGCCTGCACTCAGGATGGATTTCCTGATAGCCAATTGCAATCTTCCTACGCTGAATTTTTACCAGTTTTATTCCCAAATTAAGCTCTTCTCTGCATTCTGAGGCAATTGACACAGCCCTCTAGGTACTGTCTGCAACCTGGGGGGGGCGGCACACGATTTGATCCTGGCTATGCACCAAGGCTGTGCCAAGGTCTGTGCTCAACTACAAACCTAAAATCTTAAACTCCCCCATGCCGTGGAAGAAGAGCTTGGGAATCGGTTTCCATGAAGACTACGGCCTAGAGAATTCTGTAGAGCAGTTAGTTGTACTCCGTAAACACCTGGGGTTCCCATGACTGGGAATCAACTTGAAAGCAACAGGTTTGGCTTGGCTTTTATGCACAGTGCCACCCATCGCTATGGGTCGGAGCCAACTCGACGACACCTAACACCACCACCATCAATCAGCCATCCTTGGCAATGGAGACACTGCTCAGGTTTCTAGACTAAGACAGAACACAAAATGGGACTTCACTTCTGAAAATCAGCCAGTAGTAACCCAAGGGACCAGCAGTCCAGTCCGGTTGTGTTATGGAGTGCCTAGCAGCGGGGCCGACTCAAGGGCAGTGAACAAGTTAACAACAACAATGCACCTACTTGGCCAGGCAATGAAACACTGGATGAAGACTAAACTCTCCCACCATCCACTAAAACACGTCACTGGCTGCTAGCTTCCCCAGGGCAGCTGGCTGCAGGAAGCACTGGTCTGCTAATAAAGACTCAGGGGACATAAGTTATACATCTTGTTCCCTTCCTCACTTGATCTGGTTTCTATGAAAGAGTGGAAGCCCAAGTGATCAACCTGTGTTAACCCAACCAGCTGGATCCCATCCGGATTTTCTCAGGATCCAGGAGATGGGAGCCTTTTTAGGGAGGAGGTAGTCACCCCTGGATGGCTGCCAACTGCTTAAGAAGAGGGGCTGCCCTGAAGACAAGCTGGAAGAACTTGCTGATGTAAGATTCCAGGCTGTGGTGGTAGCCCCACGTTGGACCGCAAGAGATCAAGAGTTTACGACTTATTTTTTTCAACTACTTCTATGAGGTTGGTAATGAAGAGGGGATTAATGCTGAGTAGACTGCAGCTCTAAAAAACAAAGAGTGTGAAGGTAGGCTCCCATCAAAGTTGACAACCCCTCTTAGGAGAACGCAACTACAAATCCTAATATCAGGGCCATCACTTCAGCATCTCTGCAGGAAGGGCTCCCTGCCCTGCCTTCAATGGCGATGGTGGTGACATACGCAAATATAAATAAGTAAATAAATAAGAGTTTACTAACGCCCCTCATTGTTCAGCTGGACTTATCTCGGATCTGTGGAAAGAAACGCTGAAATAAATCCCCACAAGATTTCAGCAACCATGAACATAAAAGAAAACTTGGAAAGCGGAAAGAGCTGGGAGCTAACTCCTCCTCGAGGTTCTGAGGCGGCGGCGGGGGAACACACGCGATCCCCGGAGTCAGGAACTTCAGCTCTCCGGGTCTCGGAGGACAAGGGGCTGCGAGCGCGAGGCCGGCGGGCGGAAGCGCACCGAGGGGCCCAGGCCAGGCCGGATCCCTACTCCCCGGGGGGTGGGGGTC
>NW_022111369.1:81736652-81746520 GCF_000313985.2 Echinops telfairi | reverse complement strand
CCCGCCCGTTCCTCCGTCCTGACCCGGTCTGGCCTCTCCGTCGATCCGCCCACTCCTCCGCGAGACCCACCCCGCCTACTCTTCCTTGGCCCCACCCCCTGCTGTGCCCGCCTCTTTACCAGTTTCGCTCCACCTCTAGCGCCAGGATTAAGCTGGAGCCGGAGGCTGGGGCCCGGTGCTGGGTGCTGGCGGTTGGTCTGCGCGGGCTCTGGGCAAAGCGGACTTGGGACGAGCAAGCTAGAGCGAGCACGTAGGAAGCGATGCCGGGCAAACGCAGGCAGCCCCGGAGAGCACCCGCTCTCCATTGGGATCTCTAGCCGACATTCCTCATGGAAAGTGGTGGCATAGTGGTTACGCATTAGGCTGCAATCCTAAAGGTCGGCAGTTGGAAACCACCAGCCACTCCCCGGCAGCAAGACAGCTTTCTACTCCCATGAACAGTTACAGCCCTGGACACAGAGGGGGCAGTTCTTCCCTGGCCTATAGGCTCACTGTGAGGTGGCATCTGCTCGGTGGCGTTCAGTGGCAGTGAGTTTGGTTTGGTTTGGGGATCTGACATTCTCCAGGACTAGCTGAGGGGAAGGTGCCCAACGTTCGCCTCTGAAAAAATGAGGCGGAAAGACATTACTTTAAAGTTCCTCTGATAGCTGCTTCCGTTTAAACTGTTCTGTGGGCTAAAAGGTTACAGCCTTGAAAACCCTATGAGGCAGTTCTACGATGGGGTTGCCAGGAACAGAAATACCATTCGAGGCCCCCAACAAGAATTGGGTAAGTTCCTACACACAATCTCCAGAAAATACTTGCTTAGCTTATAAATCGTGTGCTTGTACCTTGCAAAATACTGGTCATTCTCAAAAAGTGCCGTCACTTTAAACAACAAAACACCACCATTGTGCTCCAGTGGATTCGAACTCATAACAGCCCTATAGGGCAGAGTCCGACTGCCTACATGGTTACCTAGTCAGGGTTGTATACTCTCACCATATTTGTTGAAATGTGTGTGTGCAACAAATAATCAGAGAAGCTGGGACAGATGGAATATATCAAGAAGGACGTGGCATCAGGATTGGAGGAAGGTTTATTAACAACCTGAGATAACAGGTAACACGACCTTGATTGCTTAAAGTCAGGAGTCCTTGAAGCACTTGCTGATGAAAATCAAAGATTGTAGACTTCAGTATGGATTAGGACTCAGTGCAAAGAAGCCCCAAATCCTCACAACTAGACCAGTAGGTCAGATCATGATGAATGGAGAAAAGCTTGGACTTGTTGAAGATTTCATCTTGCTTGGATCCATAATCAATGCTCATGGGAGCAGCTGTCATGATATCAAAGGATGCATCTGGGTAAATCTGCTGCACAAGACCTCTTGAAAGTGTTAACTTTAAGGACTAGGGTGCCCCTGAACCCAAACCACGGTATTTTCAATCACCTCATATGCATGTGAAAGTTGGACGCTGAACAAGGAAGACCGAAGAAGAATCAATTCAGTTGAACTACTGTGCTGGCAAAGAATATTAAAAGTTCCATGGACTGCCAAAAGAACAAACCACTCAGGCTCAGAAGAAGTACAGCCAGAATACTCCTTGGAGGCAAGGCTGGTGAGACGTCATCCCCTGTACTTTGGACAGAAAAGACCGGTCCCTGGGGGAGGATATTATGCTCAGTACAGTGGTGGGGCACTAAAGAGAAATAAAGCAATAAAGAGAAAGCTCCTGACAAGATGGATTGACAGACACACTGGCTGCATCAATGAACTCAAACATAAGAACAATTGTGAGGATGGCACAGGACCAAGGTTGTTTTGTTCGGTTGTTCTCAGGGCCACTATGACTCAGAGTGGACTCGATGGCACCTTCGGAAGCTAACTGTCTTTGTCTTCCTCGAAGGGATGTTTGTTTCATAGCCTAGCACTTTAAACTCCGCACCACGAGGACACCCTGCCCTGCCCTGCCTCTTTATCCCCTCTGTCTTCATATCAGCCCAGAGAAGAATTAGCCCCTTTTGCAGGAGAGGAAATAGACTCACAGTGGCTGTAAAACCATGATAACTTGGAATTAATTCATTGTCACTCACTATAGTTTGCTCACAGCTGTGTCCTCAATGACCGGCACAAGTCAAAGTTGAATCATCAGCACAAACACTGAAAGTCTTTGGAGCCTGGAGCTTGAGTAGTTAGTTGTCTCCTTGCCGTGCTTCAGACCTGAAACACGGAGGTGAGGCCCAGATTAAAAGGAAATGTTGGCAAACCTTGAGCAAATGACTGCTCGAAAACACACAGAAAGGGGAGGTCTAAGGCTACGGGTTTCCCTGAAAAAGAGAATCCTCTCTTGACCTGAGTGCCGTTTTTAAGAAAGAGCTGTTTCTCTTCTTGTCAGTCCTCACAGAAGCTTGCGGGACAGACTCCTATAGGCAACTGAGAGGAGTGATGGAAGCTCTCCATCCTATGAGGGAGGTGACACATTTCTTCTGAAGAACTAACATTGACATCGCAAGACTAAGTGATAGCATTTTTTCAAAAGCAAAATCAGAGAATAGTAGATTGCAATGATCATTGTAACAATAAATACCAGATGCCATCAAGTTAACTCTGACTCATGGTGACCTCACGAGTGTGGGAGTAGAACTGGCCTTCAGTGGCTGGTTTTTTATAAGCAGATCACCTGGATTTCGTTCTGAGGCATTTCTAAATGGACTCAAACCCCCAACATTTTGGTTAGCCTTTCAGGTTAGCAGCGGACTATGTTGACCATCTGCATCTCCCAGGAACTCCTAGTTGTAACAGTGAAGACAAAATAACTGAATTCACTGCCCAAGAATTGAATCAGAGCAGTAGAACTCCTCTATAGAGTTTTCTTGACTGTAATCTTTATGGAAAGGACTTCTGGTGGCTCAATGGTTAAGTACTTGACTGCAATGACATTTGTCAACTTGGCTGAGCCAGGACTCTCAGGAACTTGGCAGTTGAAATCTCTTCCATTAGGTGAGCTAAAATAATATGATGAACTCCACGATAGGATCTGTGAGCAGTCAAGCAATGGCGGGAAGATTACAGTGGAGTGCAACCCCCGAGGTCAAAGCTTCTTGCTGGTCTAGATCCTGCATCTGGCTCTTCGACCTTTTCTGCTCTTTGGGCTTGCACCAATGGCCTGCCATATTACCTGCTGACGCTGGGAGCAATCAGAGTCTGCTCCCTGACATGCTGACCGTGGATTCATCAACTGATGCACACACAAGCTGTGGTCTTCCTGCTTGCTGGTTCGTCAGCCCTGGCAAGTATGTGAGTCAGGAAAAGACTCCAGCTTTGACATTTGACCCATAGATTTGAACCACATTAGACTTAACCCCTTCCACAACTGTGTAAGTCACGTTCTTGAGATATATATCCATCCCTGGTATTACTTCTCTAGAGAACCCAGCCTAACACAACTGCTAATTGAAATGTTGGCAGTTCAAACCTGCCCTGCACTCTGGGAGAAAAGGTTTGGCAATCTGCTACCCTCAGTAGTGCAGTTTGGGGGGCAAGGAGCACGAGAACTGATGGTGATTACACAACTCATTTGAAAGGCAATTTAACCATGAGGGGGGAAATGTTCCCAAATTGATTGTGGTAATGATTGTATAGTTCTTCTTGATAAGATTGAACAACTGAACTATTGAATTGTATATGTGGATTAGGTGCCGATAAAAATGTAAAAAAAAAGACAGCTTCAGAAATCCATATGGGTAGTTCTACTCTGACCCTATAGGGTCACAATGAGTTGGAATCAACTCGGTGGCGGTGAAGATTTTTGTTTAAAATTTTTTACCATGGCTTGATAGTGGATCTAAATAAAATGAAATCTTAACTTTTAAAAAAAGTGCAGTTTAAGAAAACAGGAGATAGTCAATTAGCAAGCCCTTCTATGTACAGTTCTTTGTGTGCTGTGTTGTAATTCTGGATTCTATGCCTGTGGCTATTTGAAAATGCTACAAAGCTATGCATATGGTTTTCTGTGCGGGAACTGCCAGAAGTTCATGTCAGATTCATAAGAGGACGTGGAACAAGGGATTTCAGGTGGATCTTGGCTTAAAGCAGAGAATACCAAAATGCTACTTACTTGTGTTTCATTCACTATGCAAAGGCAGTCAACTGTGTGGACCATAATAAACTGTGGATGCCTGGAGAAGAATGCAAATTCCAGAACACTTCATTGTGTTAATACGGAACTTGTTCATGGATCAAGAGGCAGTTATGCGAACAAAACAAGTGAATACGCCATAGTTTAAAATCAGGAAAAGTATGCATCAAAGTTGTATCCTCTCATCCTACTTGTTCAAACTATATGCCAAGAAAATCATCAGAAAATCTGGGCTATATGAAAAAGAGTTCAGCACCAAGATTGGAAGAAGGCTTATTAACAATCTGTGGTGTATAGATGACACAACCTTGCTAGATGAAAGTGAGGAATTGAAGCATTTGCTAATGAAGATGAAGGATTGTAGCCTTCAGTATGGATTACAACGCAATGCAAGGAAGACCAAAATTCTCACAATTAGACCAATAGGTGACATCATGATGAATGGGAAAAAGGTTGAAGTCGTCAAGGATGTTGTCTCGGATCCACAATCAGTGCTCATGGAAGCAGCAGTCAAGAGATCGAAAGACATAGTGCATTGGGTAAATCTGCTGCACCAGACCTCTTTAAAGTATTGAAAAGCAAGGATGTTACTTTAAGGACTAAGGTGCACTTGACCCAAGCCATGGTATTCTCCATTGTATCATATGCATGTGAATGTTGGACGCTGAATAAGGAAGACTGTAGAAGAACAGGTATTGTGGTGCTGGAGAAAAATATTGACAGTAGCATGGACTGCTAAAAGGACAAACCAATCTGTATTGGAAGAAGTAAGACCAGAGTGCTCCTTAGAGGCAAGGAGGGAAAGACTTTGTCTTACATACTTTGGACATGTTGTCAGAAGTGAGCTGTCCCTGGAGAAGGACATCATGCTTGGCAAAGTGGAGCGGTGGTGAAAAACTGGAAGGCCCTCAACTAGATGGATGGGTACAATGGCTGCATCGAGAGGCTTGGGCATAGGAACAACTCTGAGGACGGTGCAGTGCTTCGTTCTGTTGTGCATAGGGTCACTATGGATCGGAGCCAACTTGAAAGCAACTAACAACAACAACAATGGCTGTGGCTATAATCCCATTTAGGAGGTCTCTGTTATAGCTTGGGTTTAAAGTGTGGTTAAGTCCTGAACCCTGTATTAGGCTGGGTCATCTAGAGGAACATTCATATATGTATAAGAAAGAATTTTATGTCAAGAAGTAACTATCCAGGCATTCCAGCCCGGTCCAACTCAAATCCATAGTTCGGATGCTAGCTAGGGCCCTCTTCAGCCTCAAGTAGCAGCAGGCCAATGACAGGCCAGTAAGTGCAGAGTCCAGTGCATCCAAGGTCAGTGGCAACATAGCGGGGTGCCAATAGCTCTCCAAGTCTGTGGTCACACGGAACCACCCTGGGGGCAGACACAGAGTCCCAGTGAAGAGGAAGGTGAGTGGGCAAGAGGGAGGGAAAGTTCTCACTGTCTCGTAGAAAAGGCTACACCCCACGGAGGCATCATCAGGCTGTGACCTGATTGATAGGTTAGACTCCACCCCTACACTTCCACACAAGATCAAGTTGACATAAAATCTGTTACACACCCTTTGTTTCCTTAGGGGCATCTTTAAGACTACTTTAATAGACAGTGGGACTTAAGATACCATCCTACGCTTTCATTAAGGGTAGGGTTGGCTAAAAGACAAACCACACCTCCATCAAAGGCATTCTTCAGTGCATCAGAGGCATCTAGGACACACAGAAAACCCACAGGACCATTTGGAAGAGCACATCCAAACTCTCTTGTCTGGCGAGGTGGAGGCCATCGAAACTAGATGCACCAGAGACTGTGGCACAGAGACTCAAAGGAGAAGCACTGAGGCTGTAAGTACCTTCTTCTCATCTGGCCCAAGACTATGGGACTGGGGGACAGAGCAACAGATGGGCTGGCTTCCTGGTCCATGGAGGCAAAGGCCAAGACCCACACTGCTGAGACACAGAGGGCCAGAGAGAGACTTGGCTGCAGGCTGAGGAGAGGGGTTGCTTGGTCCAACGACTGTGTCTACTCTGTGCTGACTCTAATACATCCTCCTCAATTGTGAGTCTTGTCTGTCAGTTCTGTGCAACCATTGCAACAAATTACCGAGCCCGGCATAGATGTAGAGCGCTGCGAGAGGAACGGTGGGTGTCGGCGTAGGGAAAGAAGGATGGAGGGTGGAGGCGTGGCTGCCCCTCGCCTCATGGTAATAGAGAAACTGAAGGAGGTCCACTCTGTCCACTTGCATGGCCGTTTACTGAACCCTATATAGGCTGCTAGGAGAAGGAATCGGCTTGATACAGTGGGGTGGTTTTGATTGTTGTTTCAACTCTATAGATTTGTTTACCATTTAAGCACATCTACTCTCACAAAGGATCTAAACGCCACAGTTCCCTGTTGTGCACTGGCCTATGATAAATAAGGCCACTGTGAGTCCGAATCTGCTGGATGGTGCACAATCACAATTGGCAGGCCTTCCTTTTGCAGCACCCCTGAGTGGATTCAAACCACCCACCTTTAGGTTAGGTGGTGTTTGGGGCTGTTGGGTTGACTTTGACTTTCCTGCCTCTGAAATGCAAAGCACTGGCCCCTCAGCTCTCCTTTGTCAATAGAATGTCTTCATCTCATTTGATGCTTACCCTACTCTTTTGGAACTCTCTAGCAATAATTGCTTGATGTGCTTTTTCTTTGAGGAGAATAATTTACTTATTTATGGCAATGAGTCATGCATAAGAGTTCATAGGAATCAAATTTCCATGCATCGTCCTGTCCCTGTGTTTTCTTTGTGAGAGCAGAGTTGATCATTCCCCTTAGTGCAAACCCTTCCTGTTTTCTTCTGGGCAGCAGCGAGGGTGGTAGTTTGTAGCACCATAATTTAAATGTGTGAGACCCACTTACCTGGTATTTACTTTAATTAATGTTGAGATCCTTTCTCTGTCGTATTCCTTCTTTCTGTGGTCCAGGTGTGGTTACATTTATCTAGGCTTTTAAGAGGTTATATCCAAGAGATAAACTTAAAATGCCTTTTAAAATAAGTTTTCAGGGGAATCAAATGATCTTTTGCCAAAGCTAGGGCAATTTGTATTTGTCAGCTATGTGCCGTGGTCCTAGTATTCAGCTGGAGGCAGAGGACTGGAGGTGAAATGCATCAAACATTTAATAAAAATGCCTGATCCTGCTAAGGAGCCCTGGTGGCATAGTGGGTTACATGTTGGGATGCTAACCACAAGGTCAGCTGTTCAAAACCACCAGCCGCTCATGGGGGAAATAGGATATGAGACTTTCTACTCCCGTAACGGTTACAATTTCAGAAACTCAGAGACAGTTCTACCCACTATGAGTTGGAATCGACTCAATGGCAGGGAATTTGGAAACTTGCTAACCTTGGAAGAAATGAAACAGCTCAATGTAATGAAAATGGTCAAAGGCCCCATGGTCTGGGGACACAGCCTGCCAATGGGAGGCTAAGTGACTCACTCTGCCTCTATGACTTTATTTTCCCCCCAGGTCTGTGTTCTTGCTCATAAAATAGAGGGTAGATTTCTAAGATTCTATACCTTAATGGTCAAATGATAGGGTGCGTGGTGCCAAAGTCAAACTAGATTGTAGGGTTTCTCACTCTGTTGACATTTGGCTGGAGAATTCGTTGTTGTGGGCGAATGAGCAGTGCATAGGAGGATGTTCAGCAGCATCCTTGGCCTCTACCTTTTAGGTACCAGTGCCCCTTCCCCATCCCCATCCCCATCCCTATTTCTTACAAGCAAAAATGTCTTGTGAGAATCACTGGGCTAGAGGAATTCCCAGAAGACCAAATGCATTGTAACTGAAAGCTCTGGGCAAGGCTTCCTGGAGAAGATGCAGCTTCAGTTGAGTCTTGAAGATAGCTGGAGACGCAAGGACAGCATATGGCAGCCAACGGTAAAGTGAAAACTGTTGCATGGGCTAGGCTGCTCAGTGATGAATATGCATGAGGGAGAGAGGGAAGGAAAGAAAAACAGATCGATAATGAGTGAACATAACAGTTGGTAAGTGAAGAATGGAAAACTCCAATGTCCAGGACTTTGTCATAATCTGTAATGCATGGTGCTAGGTGCCATCCAGTGGGTACCAAAGAGACCTATGTGCCGCAGGATGAAACTCTGCCCTCTCCAGGACCATCCGCACCATTGTTGTGTTGTAGGCCCATTGTTGTGGCCACGGTGTCAATCTACCTCTTCAAGGGTCCTTCTCTTTTTTGCTGCCCTGCTACTTCACCAAGCAGCCCTTTTCTTGGGATTGGTAACATGTTCAAAGTACGTGAGATGACACCTCACCGTCTTTGCCTCCAATGATCATAATGACTATATTTCTTCCAATAAAGATTTGTTTGGGATATTTTTTTGTGGGGGGGTGGCACTCTGTGGTATTTCCAATATTCTTCTCCAGCACCACAGTTTAAATGCATCAATTCTTATTCAATGTCCAACTTTCACAGACATAGAAGACCACTGAAAATACTTGTGTTAGGCACACTCTAGTCCTCAAAGTAACATCTTTGCTTTTCAACACCTTAAAGAGGTTCTGTGTAGCAGATTACCCAATGCAATGATCTCTTTTGATCCCTTGACTGCTGCTTCCATGAGCATTCATTGTGGATTCAAGCAAGATGAAACCTTTGAAAACTTCATTATAAAGAATAAGCCTAACACATTCTGAGGTTAGAACCCATCAGCTGCTCTGCAGGAAAAAGAAAGTGGTGATTTGCTTCTGTAAAGATTACCCGATTCTTTGCTATCAAGTCAGTTCCAACTCCTAATGATCCAAAGTTTATACCCTGAGAAACCCTATAGGATAATGCCATTCTTTCCTATAGAGTTGCTATGAGTCGGAATGGACTCAGTGGTTCACGACAGCAACCACATCACCACACAACCACAAACAAAAAAATAATTTTTGTTTGTTTGTTGTTTAAGGCATGGTGGGAAGAAGTTTTGTTGTTCGATTAGATCTTTTTCATCATAATTCAGGAAGAGACAAAAAGAAAAACCCCTATTTTGCCCATGAGCTCAGTAAAAGTCAGAGAACTCTGCTCCTTAGCTATGATGTCCATAACCTCCAGTTCATGGGATCACCACAATGGGTTATGCTTCATGGGCACATGGGCCTCGGAAAACTGATGCAGAGTATTAACCTTTAAAGTCAGGAGGACAGAGAGTTGCTATGGTTTTTTTTCAGTAAAGAGCAAGACAGGATGATCGTGAGAAATCAAATGACTCGGGTCTAGTAAAGTCCAAAAATACACATTTCAAGTAACAAACTCTACAAGGTACAAAATGTTGGTGTTAGGAAGTGTGTTAGTCTGGGTAGACTACAGAAACAAATCCATAGAAACACTCCTATGTGTATAAGAAAAAGGTTTATATGCAAGAGTAGGTTAATATTGAGAAACCAATCCAGCCCAGCCCAGATCAAGTGCATAAGTCCTATATTAGCCCATATGCCTAATAGCAATCTATAAAGTCCTCTTCAACTCACGAAACATATGTGATGATGCCAAATGCAGGAAGATCACAGGTCAGTGGGTTCAAAGTTTTCTGGATCCAGTGGCGCTGTAAGCATCTCAGCGCTGGCAGGGGTCTCTATGTGGCTTCTCCAGCTTCCGAGGTCTGCTTGCATCAGGGTAGATCCAGGTGGCTTCTCCAGCTTCCGAGGTCTGCTTGCATCAGGGTAGATCCATGTGGCTTCTCCAGCTTCCGAGGTCTGCTTG
>NW_022111369.1:81730901-81736475 GCF_000313985.2 Echinops telfairi | reverse complement strand
TTGCATCAGGGTAGATCCATGTGGCTTCTCCAGCTTCAGAGGTCTGCTTGCATCAGGGTAGGTCCATGTGGCTTCTCCAGCTTCAGAGGTCTGCTTGCATCAGGGTAGGTCCATGTGGCTTCTCCAGCTCCCAGGGCATGGAGTCATGTGTCTTGTCAGTAGAGCATCTCTCAGGCAGTGAGCAGAGAGAGAGTGTGTTTCCTGCCTCCAAGGAGGAAATCCAGGAATTCCCAGAGTCCCTCAGGGGAAGGCCATGCCCACACAGAGATTTCATTGGCTATGATCCGATTGATAGACTAGATTCCTTCCCTTTCACTCTTAATCCTTTCAAGTCCCAAATTGACACCAGATTATGTAAGTACCACAGGAAGCCTCTTCTAGATTACTAGCAAGAGAAATTTAACATGAAACCTAATTCAACAATTAGTTTACGGTTCAAGTGCTCTCACTAAAATAAAGTAGAACCTCTCTCAAGCCCCTAAGCGAATAGAGCTAGGTAGGAACTGGAGATGCAGGAACAGAGACATCCCCCTTGAACTCTGTAGTTGTCATCTTTACCTCTTCACAAGTACAAAGGGTCTTCAGAAAGTCTAGGCAAAAATGGAATTACAGCTAATGGGACTTTTCTATGAACTTTTTGAAGTCCCACCTATGATGGTTAAGGTTTTGTATGAATTTGGCTGGGCCAGGATTCTTAAGGGTTTGGAAGTTAAGAGCTACTAATCTTCCCTCCACCCCCAATAGGGTACAGTCTCGTAGACATTGTGGTCTGTTTTCAATATAAGTAAACACTGTGGATAAGCTTGCTGACTTTTTCTGCCTCATTGACCTATATAGTTCTTTGGACTTGATCCAATGGCCGATCAAATTGCCTTCTGATCCTGGGAGTCATCAGCAGCCTGCCATCTTACCTAGCAACCTTGGATTCATTCACTTCTACAGCCACATGCCTGACTACCAACCTCAGATTCATTCACCTCTGCAGTCAGAAGCCTGTTGCCTTCCTGTCAATATTGGATTAATCAGCACCAGTTGCTTTGTGAGTCAAGGAAAGCCTCCCACCTATCATCTGACTCACAGACTTGGGACTTTCCTGCTTCTACAACTGTGTAAGCCATTTCCTCGATGTAAACCTCTCTCTCGATCAGTGGTTCTCAGCCTTCCTAACGCCTCAACCCTTTCATACAGTTCCTCATGTTGCGATGACCCCAACCTTAAAATTATTTTTGTTGCTCCTTCATAACAGTAATTTTGCTACTGTTATGAATTGGCCGACCTCTCTGAAAGGGTCGTTCAACCCCCCGAAAGGGTTGCACCCACAGGTTGAGAACCGCTGCGCTGGATAGTTAGATACTCAAAAAACACTGCCATTGAGTCAATTCTGATTCATAGTGGCCCTATAAGACAGAGTAGAATCGTCCCTGTGAGTTTCCAATATTGAAAGTATTTATGGAAATAGAAAGTCTCACCTTTCTCCTATAGAGCAATTTTGAACTGCTGACCTTGTGGTTAGCAGCCCAACTTGTAACCCACGATGCCATGGGGACTCCTATACAGATAGATACGTGCCACTGGTTTTGCTGCACTAGAGAACCTAAGGCACCTTGTAAATACTTTTGTGTTTTCATTTATCTTTCAATCTCTCTTTCCCTCCCCTCACATATCTTGCCTAAAGTTTCCCAGCACTGCCTCAAACCCAGATCAAGCCTAAACGAACCGAAGGTCAGTGAGCCAACAAAAGTCAGCAAGCTTGTCCACAGTGTTTACTTATGTTGAAAGCAGACCACAATGTCTAGGAAATTTCACCATATTGGGATGGGGGAGATTAGTAGATCTCAACTGCAAACCCACTAAGAATCCTGGCCCAGCCAAATGGGAACCACAGACTGGCTGTGGATTGGCTTCCGTTGTTTCAGGAACACAGGGCTGTCCAATGAGGAAGACAGAATATGATTATGCATGCTGGACAGGAATGTTGGGTGTAGTCCTCAAGCTATGGATAGGCTGTGAATAGGAGGGGATCATAGATGCTAATAGAATTGAGAATTCCTTAAGAAGGAAATGATCATCAGTGTCAGATTTATAGAGTCGTCCAGTAAGATAAGGACTAAAAGTTAGCACTAGACAAGGCAACATGGAGGGTGCCAATGCCTCTTGTGAAGGAACATTAAGGGGAGTGAAAGAGGTGGAAGTCAGAACGTTCATGGAGAAAAGATAATAGTAGTTGAAAATCCTCTTTTTAGCAGTTTAGCCACGAAAGGAAAAGAAGGTAGTAGTAGAAGGGGCCCTGGGGTCAAGAGAAAGCATTTATGGAATGGAGGTGAGTTTGATGGGGCCTGTGGGA
The DNA here is from genome assembly GCF_000313985.2 of Echinops telfairi. NCBI lineage: Eukaryota > Metazoa > Chordata > Mammalia > Afrosoricida > Tenrecidae > Echinops > Echinops telfairi. Next base: position 81,734,131 of record NW_022111369.1, on the reverse strand, counting down.
AATGCCCAGAGGTAATGATGGGAAGAAGTCAGAGCAGGAGGTGGTCGTGGAGGAAACCCCAGAAGGGACAGGTGATGGGGTCCCGAGCACAGGATAGTTGCCTTGAACAAAAACAAACACCTCATGCTTTGAAATCAAAGAAAAAGGCTAAGAAGAGACACATTTGTAGATGGGTAATAGATAGCGGAGGAAGTTCATATTAATGAAAACAAAGTCAACTCCAACACTAGAAGTGCTGAAAACGTTGCAGGAGTTTGGGGAGTCCATGGTCAGGGCAGGCAGCACAAGTGTCTGAGTGGTTAACTGACCCACAGTACCTTGTACCAACTTACTAATATGTGAAGGCAAGGGATTCTGGCCTCCGAATATAGTCATGAAGGAGACTTGGGTTACACGTCGGGCTGCTAACCACAAGGTCAGCAGTTTGAAACCACAAGATATGCTCTGAGGGAGAAAGATGAGGCAGTCTACTCCCGTAAAGATGTACAGCCCTGGAACCCAACAGGAGTGGTCCTGTTCTGACCTAGAGTCATCCTGAGTCTGAGTGGACTCAATGGCAATGAGTTTGTCTGAGTTAAGTCTTGGAGGACCACAGGAGCTATCCCTCCTTCTAAAGTCTTCACTGCACACGGGCCATGCACACACAGGGAAGAATTCCCACCTGTACCCTCACTGGTGCATGGCTCTAGCGTGCTTTAATCATGCTCAGAGAATCTCTGAGATTTCTTGCCTTCAGAGGCCTGACGTCAAGCTTGCCTGACAGATTGCACTCTGGACAGTTTTCTTTAGCTAGGGGTAGAAATGGCACCCTTAGGCACAGCATCCAGTTGGGCAATATTAAGCTACCTGGAGGAAGGGGCAACCAGTTAATTGGTTGCTAACTAGTCAACTCAGACCTCTAGGGACTCTATGCATGTCAGAGTAAAATGGAACTCTATAGAGTCAAAGGCTAATTCTTCAAAGGTACCACGGTCCGCTGAAAGGACAAACCAACTTGTCTTGGAAGAAGTACGGCCACAGTACTCCTTAAAGGAAGGAGTCTTTCCTAGCAAAACCCATGTAATGGCACCCATATTTTAAGTTACCTTCTCTCTTCTACTCCGGGGCTGCTAGGCACAGTTACAGAACGTTGTTCAGTCATGCAGATTGGCCCATGAAAAATTCATGGGCACCAGCTTGAGCTGCCCTCTGTGGGCTCAGCAGAGCAGCCACTGGGCAACTGGCCCATTTCCTCCATGGCTGCTCAAAGCTTAAAACTCTCTCTGGGCGCCTGAAAGCCAGCCAAAAGGACCCCTTCCTCTGGAGTCCCCGGGGAGTACAAATTGTTGGTCACAGAGAGGTTTGAGTCTCCCTAGAGGCATGCTCAGAGAGAGGTTTGGAGATCCCCTGTGCAAGAATTGTTGTTGGTGTTAGGTCCCATGCAGCAGTTCTGACGATCGCATGCCTCTGCACAACAGAATGAAACACTGCCCGGTCCTCTGCCATCCTCACCATTGTACCTGTCTTGAGCCCATTGTTGCAGCCACAGTGTCAATCCATCTTGTCAAGGGTCTTTTTTGCTGCCCTAGCAATTTAGCAAGCACATGTCTTCCTGGAAGGCATCTTCCCTGCCCCCTCTGACAAGTCCCTGCTTGGCCTGAGGTCACCTGTTTTAACATCACAATGGAGTGCAGGTTTGCATGTGCCCTGAGAGCAATCCTTGGTTAAACTACCCCTGGATCCTTATCAAGAGATGCTGTCAGTCTTTCTCCCAGGGACAGGAGTGTTCATTTCCCACCCCGCTAGGAGGGCAAGCTGGGGAGGAAATCGGGAATGGGATCATAAAACAAGGCGCCTGAAACTTCACCTAAATAGACTTTTGTTTTATTTCTGTCAATACCACTCAGTAATATATGTATTTTTAACTTGCTTTTTCTTCTGCTTTCTGTGTTCTACCCTCCCTGAATAATATAAGAGGCTTGGCCAGGGAAGACCGCACTGCAGCCTGGTGGAAAGTTCCTTTGGAACATCCCCCCTGCAGTCCGGGCTAGCCCCATAAGAGGATAAAGACTTCACATAATTCTTCTTGGACATTGTAGTGGTCTTCCTTTATCCAAATCCGCAACACTTGGCAGTTCAATGTGCAACCCACAACACCACTAGAGGTTTTTCATCTATTTTTGTTTTTTCTGTTTGTGAAAACCACCCATTTATAGTGCTTTTGTAATAGCAGCTCTAAGTGACTAAGTCTCACAGGTGGTGGTTTTGTGGACACTCTAATCAAATCTATCTCAGAATTGATTTCTTAGGGAACTCTGCCCCATTCCCCATGTTACTGAGCAGATTTTATGTTTACAGGCTTGAGCTGTGGTGAGAGGCAGGGATGGCAAGAAAGTTCCACAGTGCTACTTTCATCAGAGCTAACTGGCAATAGCAAGGGTTGAAGCAAACCATTCTCTCATAGAACATTCCAAAGCTTCCTTGTTAGGTGCCATCAAGTCTGTCCCAGCTGTTAAGTAGCTAGCACAGGGACTGGGGCATCCACTGCGCATGCTCAGAGGTTTGAGCTTCCAGCCAGGAAGGGGTGGTGCACCGAGGTGGGCGTTATACCTGGATTGGCCCATCTGGACCAGGTGAATTCAATTCAGCCAATGGGACCGACCAGGATTGTCGACCCCGCCTCCTAGCGGAGGACCTGAAAAGCCAACATCCAGAGCCTTGGGGCACTTCGGCTTCTCCAGCTGGTCCTCGGAAGCCGTGCAGCGATCTCCTCTGCCCTCAGGACTCCATGTGCGGGGGTGAAGGGCCCGGGGTGCCTGTGTAAAACCTGAAACTTCTTCTATCCTTTGTAAAACTCACTTGGATCACAAGCCAGGCTTCAGAGTGAATTCTTTCTCGAGTGAAGCCAAGGACGAGGTATATTTCTCCCACGAGAGAGGTCTACCACAGCCAGCAGGGATCCAGTGCACAAGGGAAGGAAGCACTGTCCAGGCTGCGCCATCCTCGCCATTGTTGCCATCTATGCCGGAGCCCAACGTGGCAGCCACTGGATCCATCAATCTCCGTGAGAGCCTTCCTGTTTCTCACCGCCCCTCCACTTTACCAAGCATGATGTCTTTCTTCATGGACGGTCTCTCCTGACAACATGTCCAGTACTTGAGAAGAAGTCTCGCCATCCTTGCCTTGCCTCTAAGGAGCATTCTGGCTGTACTTCTTCCGAGACAGATGGATTTGTTCTTTTTTTTTTTTTT
>NW_022111369.1:81727494-81728874 GCF_000313985.2 Echinops telfairi | reverse complement strand
AAGCTGCAGATTCAGTGCCATCGTTTGAGATACATTCTTCTCAGGGGAGGGGCAGGCATCCACTTAGTATTTGGGGCTGGGACCAGCCCCCTGGATTTGTTCTTTTGGCAGTCCATGCATGCGAGGCAATTAAAGATACGATGGCTTGATATTTTCCTCAAAGTAACCTCCCTGCAAGAATATCTCTGGCTGTCTCTCCCCTCCTTCCTAATGCCCTCAACATCCAGTAGTGTCTCCACTTTTCTTTCCCCTCAGGGCTGTTTGCCTCTGGACAAGAGGTAAAATCTCTCTCATGCTGGAACCAGAAAGAACACATTATTTTCATCCAAAATACTCTGGGAGCCATAGCTTGCCCCCACCCCCACCCCAATGCAACTGTTCTTTGTTCCACTGACAAAGCAGCCTCTCATGCATCCCATCTTTAGACTCTTCGGATTGAAATCGGGGTCCAAGCTTGGGACACACATGAAGCTCAGTGTTAAAGTGTCCTCCTTGCCTGGAGGCGAAGGAGGGGATGCATCATTTCCTCTCCTGCTGGGCGTTTGTGTGTGTGGGCACCTATGGTTTCTAAAGTTCCTCTCCTCTTCCATTATTTCCAGCTTTTTGAGGTTCCCCTGTGTGAGTGAAGAACACAGGGTCTTATTACTGGGTTCCAGCCACCTCCCTGGTAAAGCAGTCACCCACACCTCACTTTGGAATGTGACGCCATTGAAATTTCCTGTGCCGAAAGGGAAACCTGAACCTGGTGCAACAATTTATTCTGTCTTCCTCTCCCGTTCTTTCTCTCTGCCACTCTCTCTCTTTCTGGTTTCTCCTTCCTCTGCCATAGGCTTTCACCATCCCCACGACACGGAGCCCTGCTCTCCTGTCTCGCAGGGCTCCTGACTGACACTGCCCCCTTTGCCCCTGCGCGCTCTAGATGTTCAGGCAGGGGGTGCTCTGGGAATCGTTTTCATCAAAAGGGGGTGTGGATGAAATAAGTTGAGGATGCCCCACTGACCCAGGAGAGGGAGGAGCTGGGCTTGCCTGGCCCGAACAAAGGGCCTTTTTAGGGTGCGTGGCCGCAGATCTAGGGACTGTAGAGCTGGCAGCAAATTCGCAGAGCGAAGAAGAAAACCCTTCAGGGGACAAGATCCCCACCCTCACTCCTCACACTTGGCCTTGAAAAAGAAAGCCTGGGGAATCTTGCTGAGATGGAGATTCTGATTCACCAGGTCTGGGACGGTGACGGGACGGTTACATTTCTCCAGTCCCAGGCAGGGCTGACCGGTGCAGCCGTGGACTAGACTTTGAGTAACAAAAATGACATTTTTGAAGTTCAGCATTGTGAGAAACTATTCTTTGGATTAGCATAGCTCCAAATGAGGGTATGTGGTAAGT
>NW_022111369.1:81713519-81726613 GCF_000313985.2 Echinops telfairi | reverse complement strand
GCTCCCCTCTCCTTCATGAGCCCTTGATAATTTATAAATTATTCTTTTGTCATATCTTCCCTGTCCGACGTCTCCCTTCACCCACTTTTCTGTTGTCAGTCCCCCAGGGAGGAGGTCACATGTAGATCCTTGTAATCGGTTCCAACCCACTGTCCCTCTATGCTCCCAGTATCGCCACTCTAAAATAATCATATTTATTATCTCATAATTTCTCAAATACAAGCATGTTTTAATTCATCATCTGCTTCAGGGTCTCTCATAAAATTGAAATCAAGGTGTTGTTTCGGAGGAGAAAGGCCTTACTCTTTCTTCTGAGAGCTTTCTGTTCTAGTGCATAGCAACCCCAAGCACAGAGCAGAAGCATCCCCATGGGGTTTCTAAGGCCAAAGCAGACACTGCCATGTCTTTCTCCCCAAGAGCGCCTCGTGAGGCCCAACCACTGAACTTTTGGTTAACCACTGTGCCACCATATGCTCAGTAAATGTGCTGGCATACTGTCTTAGACATCTTAGTGACATGATTACACTCAGCAGTCCTGTGAGAAGTCATCTGAATGTACATGACGATCTAAGGTAGGCTCAAGCAGGCCCAGTTCCAGGGGAGTGAAAAACAGATGAATGATGCCCTTTTCTCTCACGAACTCCTAGCAGGATGTCTGCGTTGGAAACATAATGAACGGGCTAGCACCCGCATTCCTCACGCTGGTACTTTTCTGACATTTGAAACTTTAGGGCATTTGCAAACTTCATTTACTTTGGCCTCCTCTATTGCGACTTGTTTCTTTTCATTCCATCTCTCGTAGGTGAAGACAGGCAGAAGTGATATGTGGTCTGGGATGACCCAAACCCTCTAAAAACCCACTGACCATGAAGCCGATTCCAGCTCACAGAGAGCCTGTAGGACAGAGTAGGAATGCAGCACAGGGTTTTGACACGGTGAATCTGCTTGGGAGCCAGCCACCACTGCTTTCTTCGGGTGACTGGCTGGTGGGTTTGAACCACCAACCACGTGGTTGGCAGCACAATGTTTAACCAACTGCACCAGCAGGGATCCTTGGCATGACCAGAAAGGAGCAAAGGGTATAGAGTGAAATGACGCTGTAATAGTCTAGGTACTTTGGAGAAACAAATCCACAGCAACTCATATATAAGAGAGAGTTTTATGTAAAGAAAAGGTGCATCATGAAAACATCCCAACCCAATGTTGCCCAAGCCCACAAGTCCAACATTAACCCATTAACCCAACACCAGTCCACAAAGTCCTCCACCTCACAAAACAGGCAATGATGCCGACTGTAGGAGGAAAGCTGAGTCAGTAAACGAATAAGCATCTCAGCACTAGCAGGGGTCTCCACACGGCTACTCCAGCACCCAGGGTTGCATCGAGATAGGTCCATGCGGCTTCTCCTTGGGGATGTCTTGTAGGACGTCAATCTTGCAAGCTGAAGCAGGGAGCTGCTAAGGCAGCTGCATCCTGGTGCGACCATCACAAAGCAAGAGACCCGAGAACTAGAAAGGCAAGGCTTCACCACCTATTTATCCCTCCGCCTTTCAACCAGCACCACATGTGATTATCGGCCAGGCTGGCACAATTAACTAACTCAGACGCTTTCTGATCTCTCTTCCTGGACCTCTTTCAAAGAATTGGTAGTTAAATAGAGATCAATATTGGAAGGTATGAGATGGATCAAATGTTGTCTCCACAAGGAGACTGAAAAAATAATAATACGTTTTAAACACCTGAATTCCTGGTTCATCAACGGTGACGACATGGGCAGTGTTACTTGGTGACAGGGTCTTTCATCTGGTTTCTAACAGGCTCTAAGCAGCCTAACCAAGTTGTCCTGCGGCAGGAAGCCTTTAGGATTGTGGCCAGGGTTTGCAGCTAGTCATTACAAAATGAATAAAATTTGCTTTTTGTACCTTCCTGTTTAATTTATCTGCTTCCAATCTTTCCTCTGGCCTACCTGAAAAACAAATGTCTTCCGACCTCAAATGTTCCCTTTTCACGTCCACCTGCTCAAAAGCCTTGCTACTGGTCTCGGCTCAACTGCCAGTCTGTTATGGATTGAATAACGTCTCCCAGAATATGTGTCCCCAATTGACATCCTGATCCCCCTCTACCCCCAACAACTGGAATCCTGTTTGCAACTAGGATTTTTCCTTTGTTATGTCAATGAGGTCCTAAACTTAATCACTTCTGAGCTTTAAAAAGGCCAGAATAGGCACAGAGCCATACAATGGGGTGGACAAATTCCATGTGAAAGCACCTAGTGACGGTGATCTGGGCTTGTCGTCTCCAAAGTTGGGAGAAGAACATCTTCTGCTATCTAAACCCCTCACCTGTGGTGCTTGTGTTAGAGCAGCACTAGATAAATAAGGCACAATCCTACCCAAAAGTGTTCTCCTAGTGTCTAGGTATTGGCCTTGGAAGCAGACTCTTCATTTACTGAACCTGATGTCCTCACCTGACTACTTCATTACGTTCTCTACAAAAGGATCAGGTATGTGAAATTGTTACACAGAGAAAAGAAAACGGTGAGTTAGGCAGGGTTCGCTAGAGAAACAAAACCAGGACACTTATGATTTTATATATATATATATATATATATATATAGGTTCATACAGAGAGAAGGAATGTAACAACTAATTAGTCCACACAGCAATACAGAGGGTTCAGTTCAACTCACTTCCATGGAACAGTTAATATACTAGAAGTCCTTCAGCTCATGTGGGCTGCTGGGTCTAAGGCCAAGGAAGCAGACAGCAGAGTCCTCCTTTGAGCAAGGCAAGCAGAGTCTGCCCACAGACAGCAAGCAGCAGGGTGGGTCACCAACAGTCAGTAGCTTGGGAGCTTAGTGAAGCAGGCCCGGATAGGATATTGAACGCAAGCAATGCAAGGTGACAAGATCCACCAGCCCCTAGCTCAAGCAATGTACACACCAGAAACATGGCAAAGCAGGTCTCGAAGGCACCTCAAACTCTCGTGACATGAGCCACAAGCTGGCCTGGCTGGCCCACATGTAGTGTAACTCACAGGTTGAGGCAGAGAACTAGCTACATCAGCAGTATGCTCCAGCATGCTCCAATCACCAGAGAGCAAGAGAGGTGGGCAGTCCTTGCAGAACCATTTATCTCTTTGCCCTCCAATCAAACCGCCACCTGATTAATCCCACATGTTCCTATTGGCCAGGTTGGCACAATAAACTTACCTATCACAGTGAGCAAAATTATACAAAGTTTATTACCCTAGGAAACATTCAAGTTCTTACATATGCACAGATCTCCCTATCCTTTATATAAATCTGCATTTAGCATTGTTATCAGGAGAGCCCAGTCTCTGGAAAATGACATCATGCTTGGTAAAATGGAGGGGCAGCAAAAAGAGGAAGATGTTTGACAAGATGGCTTGATACAGGCTGCCAACAATGGGCTCAAATATTAAGAACAATTGTGAGGATGGCACAGGACCAACCAGTGTTTGTTTCTGTTGTGCACAGGATCTCTATGAGTCAGGATACTGGGCAGCACCTAACAATGACAACATTTAGGTGCGTGTATTTTAAGGAGGACCCTCAGTGGTGTAAATGGCTTTCAATCAGCTGATAAGGTTGGCAGTTCAATCCCACCCTGAAACCCCTAAGGAAAAAATCCTGGCGAAGTGCTTTTGTCTAGATCACAGCCAGGAAAACCTTGTGAAGCTCGGTTCTGCTCTGTCGCACGTGCAGTCTCCAGGAGCTGGTAACTAATAATGTCCACATATATTTGATGGAATTCCTGGGTGGTGCAAATAGCTAACATACTTTGATGATAAATGAAAGGCTGGAAATCTGAGCCCATCCAGAGGTACCCCGGGAGAAAAGTTATGACCATCTATTTCTGAAACATCTGCCACTGACGGTCTTTTGGAACACAGTTCTGGTCTAGCATCCAATGGGTTTTCCTGAGTCAGAATCTACTCAACAGCAGAGCTAATCTAAGAACAATTGGTTTTTAGGATGTGGCCCTACTCGATCCTTACCTTCATGAAGAGATCATTGAAGATATAGGTGCTATAGCAAAATATGGTGAAGAAATCAGATGGTGCCTGACTATCAGGAAGAATAGGGTCTTGAAGGTTTGCATTAAAGCAAGCAGCCCCATTGTGGACAATGTGGGCTCAAATAATGATGCATCTACACAACATCTTATAATATGGAGGAATCCGGAGGACACTGTGTTGAGTGAAATAAGTCAAACACAAGCTGACAAGTTGCTGACCTGAATCTACCCAGTGGCTCTGCAGGGAAAAACCCCAAAACTGGCTGCTGCTTCCTTTTTCGAGCCCTGCTGGCATAGTAGTTCTCTGCTGGGCCGCTAAGTGCAAGATCAGTAGTTCAGAGAAAGATGAGGCTTTCTACTCCTATAAAGAAAGAGTTACAGCTTCTGAAACCCCCAGTTGGACCTTGCCCGACAGGGTCGCTATGAGTCACAATTGACTGCGATGGCAGCGAGTTTGGGCTTTCCTTGGCTCTACTTCCTTAAAGATTACAGCCAAGAAAACCCTGTGGGATCGTTTTACGCTGTCCCATTGGGTTGCTATGAGTTGAAATCAACTTGTTGGCACCTAACAATGACAAATGGGACATTCCATTGTCAGTTGATGGACATTGAGTTGTTTTCATTTTGGGCCATCAGGCATAATATTACTATAAACATTTGTATTCAAGTTTTGGGGTGGACATACATTTTTTTTCAGTTCTCTTTGCTATGTTCTTACATGCTTTAGTACTCTGATCACCAGCACAGGTTAAGACTATAGGAAATATGAGTGGTTTGAATGTAAATTAAAACCAATCCCAGCCTCTGATACAGTTATATTCTTCTACTACAGCAGTAACTTGGACATTTGGGAGAATTATAGTGTCCTGTGTTTGGAACACATTGTCTATTGTTTTCCTACTCCTAAATCATAAATAGCCATCAGCGTTTGCTCATCCCTGTTAGTACAGGAAGCAGTACACTGCTCATGCTCAGCAAATGTCAGATTGGGTCATGGCAAAAGGTCATGTGTGTGAGGTGACAAAACACCGTCCTTGAGAAACTGTTGGAACAGGAGCAGGGAGCAGAAAGCAAAGTACATACCCCTCTCATTATAAAAAAAGAGTTCTCTCATTATAAAAAACGAGTTCTGTGCTAGTAAGGCTCCCAGGCTGTGGTCTGTACACCAGCCAACACAATGTGAGCCTAGCAGAGAGGCATGCTTCCATGGCTTCTCTCTTTAACATTTCAAAGGAGTGAATCACAGATAGATAGATTCTTTTGAATGGATATCTAGCATACAAGATATAAATTAAATGTACATGTAACATGCATGATATGAAGTGTCAGAAAGTAGACTTGTGTGTACCTACAAGCCCGACTCAAGATACAGTATTTCCATAATGTTTGCATGCTCCATCATATCTGTCACATTGAGTTTGGTGATAATATTTTTGTTATAATTTTACTACATTTTTATGTACTTCTAAGCAATATATTTAATTTCATAACTTTTTGAAATTTATATAAATAACATCCCATTTCTTGTCATCTTTGTTCTCAGCCTTTTTGCTCAACGTTACCATTTGTAAGATGAATTCATCTTGATATATTTACTCTCCTTTATTCACGCTCACTACTGCATTTAATGTAAATTCTATGCATTATTTAGTCTTATTGATGTCCAACACTGGATTGTTTGCATTTTTGCTATTATAAACGGTGCTGTTATAAACATCTTTATATATATCTATATATCCTTGGAATATGAGGTTTTTGAAGATGCATACAAACACACACACCAGGAAAGGAACTCTGGGTAATGAGACATTGCCATCTTAATAAAATAATGGCACTACCACTGCTCTACCTCCTAGGTAACTTTTGGCATTGTGGGATTTCATAATTTTGCAGACGGATGGTTATACAACAGTCCATATAGAAGTCATTGCCATTCCAAACTTAGTGACTCAAAACAACAACCAATTATTGTTTCTCAATAGTCTAGGGTGGGGGGGGGTGCTGAAGAGCTGGGTGAGGCTCTGCTGATCTCAGTTGGGCTTGCAGGTCAATTGTGGCAGGTCATTTGTAGGATGGTTGGTCTAGGAAAAACACAGAATGGACAATTGACCTCCAGCCCCCTGGTCTCCTCTCATATCTCAGTAGACCCGTCAGGGCGTTTCATCATGGCCAAGGCAGAAGGGCAAGCGGAAGGGTGGAAACACGGAAGTGCTTTCACAAGTGCTGCTTGTACTAAGTTTGCTGTGATCAGATGGCCCAGAGTAAGGCACATGGTCAAGACTAGTGTTCTTGAGAAGAGTACTAGCAAAGAGTATGGCTACAGGAAAGCAGGAAAACTTGGGACCATTTGTGCACTCAAACCATGTAGTGGTTTTTATTTATAGTTTTAAAATTTATATTGAGGTTGAAAATCTCTTCATATGCTTTTAGCCAATTATGTTTCCTCTTTTGAAATGCATACCCATGCCTTTTGTCCATCCCTCTATTGAGATTTTACCTTCTCATTTTGAGTCAGGCTACTTCAGCAAAGGAAGCTTGACTCCATCTGTGCTATTAAAGTCAAGTCTGCCTTGAGAAAGCAGCCCTTCTCCAGTTGTATTTTGAGAGCCTTCCTACCCAAGTGCTCCTTTGCCAACACTGAATCAGACAACGCTCCACTGCTGTTCGTAAGGTTCTCACTGGTCAACTTTCCCTGAAGGAGATGGCCAGGTATTTTTTCTTACTCTGTCTTCATCTGGAAGCTCCGCTAAACCTGTCTGCCATGGCTGGTGGCGGCCTATCTTCCCACAGCACAGCAAGGTGGAAGCCACCCCAGTAGGGCAGAGAGACAAGCGGTGGCCCAACTCAAATCCTGCCTCATTAACTTCACAAAGAAAACCTCTTCCCAGACAGACTGTTGTGTTTTGCGGTTGTTAGGTGCGATGTACAACACGTTTATGGATTTACAACACATCATCCATAAGATGAACCACCCATTTCCTCCCTCTGTTTTACCATGCTGCAAGAATTCCAGAAGTTTCCACATCAGTGTTGGCGCCACTGGCTTTCCAGTGTGGCTCGTCAGTCTCTTTGTCAGTCTCTGTGTCGGTATGTAGAGCGGCAGCGTCATAACAAATCTTAATGCCTGCCGCGGCAAGTTGTTCACACAATGTTCCTCTTTAGGAATATCATGATGAGTCTCAGAAATTTGTAATTTTCGTTTAAGTTTTAGGATCTGGCTGTCAAGGTCCTTGAAAAGCAGTTGAAAAAAAAGAAAGAAAAGCAGTAGAAGTTCTCATTAGCTTTGGAATTCTCTGTACGTCAAATTCTGGAACCCCAGTGGCGCAGTAGGAACTCTCATGGTGTAGTGGCTGTGATTGCAAGGTCAGCAGTTGGAAACCACAAGTTGCTCCATGGGAGAAAGACGGGGTTTTTACCCTTGTCAACAGTTACAGTCTTGGAGACCCAGAGGGGCAGTTCTACCCTGATGGTACGGTTGCTATGAATCCACGTTGATTTGATGGCAGTGAGTTGGTGTGAGTTTGGGGGTGTTTTTTGGAGTGGCGTAGTAGTTTATGAGTTGAGCTACTAGCTGCAAGGTCAGTAGTTTGGATCCACCAGGTAATGCTTTCTGCTCTCGTAAGGATTTACAGTGTCACCAACCCATCGGGGCAAACACGACTTTGCCCTCTAGGGTCACAGTGAATATTATAATGGATTGTGTCTCCCATCCAAATAGATCAAATTTATAGATAAAATTTGGGAAACTCTGACATCTTTACAATATTGAATCATCTTTTCTATGAACATACGTTAGCGTTCTTTCTGTACCAATTGTTGTGGTTGCTAGTTGTTGAGTCGATTCCCACTAGCGCTGCCTCCGTGTGTGCAGTCGAACTGCTCCGTGGGTTTCATGGCTGGGAGCTGGGAGAAGCAGACTGTCTTGTGAGGAACCTTGGTGGGAGGGGGTGTCGAGCCTACTACATTAGCTGGTAATGAAGTCTTTCACCAATTTTTACACCTACAAGATCTCTGAAGCTATAAAAAATACGTTTACGTCTCTGTACCTTTGTTGTGTATAGAAACATACTTGATCCTTATCTGGTTCTTATGTGTTTTCTATCAGGACAATCATGTTATGTACAAATAATTACAGTTATATTTCTTTCCACCCCTTCGAACTATGTATTTTTGTCTTATTGCTCTGGCTACTACCTCTAGTCCAATGTTAAATAGTCAAGAAGTGGTCCTAATGGACATCTTTATTTTGATCTAAATCTTAAGTAGAATCTGTCTACCATTTCACTCCCATGTCTTTCTTCTCTTCTGCATTACTTCACAACTCTAATTGGTCAGCTCAAAAATCCCGAGAAATTTTTCAGCAATCTTAACTATGTTGTTTCTACTGCACGGTTTGCTGAATTATGAGTGTCTTCACAATTACAAAAGTGCTGTTGTTTAAAATTAGCATCGATTGCTTCCTAACTGTATTAGAAGTGATTCCTCACTTAATAGTTTAATGTCTTTTTACTGCTATAGTTTTTACCTCATCAATTATCTAATGATATCAAAGGTCTATAGTTTGCACAGCTCTTGCCCTTTTCAAACAATGAGCTCTCTTAGTACACTTAACTTCCTTTATTTATATGACTGTGTATAACACTGTAATCGGTGTTTTCCTTAAAGAGGTTAATCAAGGAGAGGAGGAAGCGAATGGATATTTACTAGCCACCTTCTACATGTGCTTTAAATGTTAGTCATTATTTATATATTATTGTTAATATCTTTTTCCCATTTTAATACCCACAAGAAAATCTTTAATGTAGTTATTATTCTATATTTTATTAACTCCCATATGCACACTTGTTCATATTTTTTAATAACTCTAAATTTGTGAGCCATCTCACAAATCGTGTGATAAGAAAGTGTGGTAGTTACATAATCTGTTGTCAATTAGAGTCTAAGAGTGAAGGGGTAGAGTTTAGCCTGTCAATCAGGTTGCAGCTTGATGACCTCATATGGAGGCAAGAAGGAGATAAATAGCTCACTGGATGCGGGACACACGCTCACTCCCTGAGAAACATTACTGACAACGAGCCTGATGGAGTTATGCTGATGCAGCCAGAGCCCCCAAGCTGAAGGAGCCACCTGCCAGCGCTGAGATGCTTCCACTGCCACTAGATCCACAAGACTTCCCACCCACTGGCCTGTGATCTTTCTGCATTCAGTGCCATTGCATGTGTTGTGCGGGTCTAAAGAGGAACTTATAGACTGGTATCAGACTTATAGGCTAATGTCGGACTTATGCACTTGACCTGGACCGGGCTGGAATGTTTTCTCAATATTCAATTGCTCTTGTATATAAAGCTCTTTTTTAAAATAGATTTTATTTAATGTTAATAAATTTTATTTAAGGAGTTTTACATATCTTTGTCATCCATTGGTTCCTCTAAATCTTGTAAAAGTTCATCTTCAAGATAGCCCTTTTTAAGGAGCCACCGTTGTCCAGTAGGCATTAATCTCAGATCTGTCCATTCTTCTGGTTACACCACTTTAACTTCCATTATGGACAAATATCAAACATTTCATGCCTGAACATTCTGTTATTCCCTTTAGGGCCATCTTTGGGTCTCGTTCATTCAGCCTTCCTCTCAATTTCAGATACCCTGAACACCGAGTTGTAATCCCCGGCAGTCCCTATGGTGACAATATTAAAAAAAAAGATTTAAAATTACTTGATTGTTAAGTTGAATAAGTACATTCTTGGGCTCTTTCTTATACACATATGAGTATCTATGAATTTGTTTCTCTCGTCTACCCAGACTAACATAGAAAGCGACTTGCTGTAGTTGTTGGTCGCTTTTTTCTTTCTTACGGGCGCATGCAATAATGGCACAGTTTATAACTAATAGCATCTTTGGTTCAGTACAATACCATGTTTGTCAATTTAGAAATGAGACAGCACAAGGACATTGCTAGAAATTGGCATGCCAAAAACTGAACCCAAGTCTGTCTTGCTCCAAAGCCCAGGCTATCTTTCACAAAAGGACACCAGGTACATGGTAATTGGTGCATGTTCATTAATTGTGAGTTCCAGCAACAGCAATGTCCAATTAGTGTGTTGTCAGATGTTGTTGCGTCCGTTCCAGTACAACAGAGCGAAACACTTCCCCGTCCTGCACCATCCTCCAATGGTTGCTACGTTGGAACGACTGCTGACCCAAACACGATGGTCGTCAGGGGCTGGTCCTTCGTGCTAACATGTTCAAAGTACGTGAGAAGTCTTTCCATCCTCACTTCTAAGTAACGTTCTGGCAGTTCTCCTAATGCAGACTTGTTTATTCTTTTGGCAGTCCATGGTACTTCCAAGATGCCTCACCAACGCCATAATTCGAGGACATTGATTCTTCTCTGATCTTCCTTATTCACGGTCCAGCATCTCCATGCCTATGAGACTCCACCCATGTCGACAAGGTCGACTACAGGTAATCACTGAGCGACTCTACTCTGAAGAGGCAGCTCTGCCCCAGACGTACTTGTATTTTGAGTGCCTTCCATCCGAGGGGTTCATCTTCTGGGACAATACCAGATGATGGTGCCCAGCTGGTCAGAAAGTTTTCAGTGGCTAGTTCTTTAGCAGCGCACCACTTCCTCCTTCTTCCTAGTCTGCCTTAGTTTGGAAGTTCTGCTGAAATCTGTCCACCTGGGGTGACCCTGCTGGTATTTGAAATACCTGTGGCATAGCTTCCAGCATGACAGCAACACACAAGCCACTACAGTACAACAATGTGACAGACTAATGGTGGGTCCAGCACACACTAATGGTATGCCAATTGCTGACTAATGACGTGCTAACGTAGGTATTCCTTAGTTCTGTTTCCCAAAATGGGTGATGCCTCCCCTTTCAGGGCATTAGAATGATGGGGGAGGAAGTTAAAATAGCACATACCTACACGTTATCCTGTATTATTAACTATAGTAGCAAAGTTTTTTATTGCCAGGAAGCGACTGAGTAATTTTTTTTTTGTAATGAAAAGAGTATGGTAGGCCAAGGAAGTTTGGGAACCAATGTCACCGTCTAATGATACACATTTTCTTTGATGAATATGCATCTTGGCAACAAATGTACAAATGTGCTTGACACAATGGGTGTATATATGGAATGCAATAAGAGCTGTACGAGCCCCCAATAAAATTATTTAAATTAAAAATAAAAAAAAAACAAAAAAAGATAAACATGCACCTTTAATAAGAGGCAAAGTTTAACAACTTCTATCAAGTGGGTTACTAGTGCAGCCTTTTAAAATATTTACTTAAAAAAGTTAATTCACTCATATCTGTTAAATGCCTCTTAGGTGTTAGACATTTTTCTGGAAACTGTGGGTTCGGACAACTATGAACAACATGGACAGGGCTATTGCTTCCTGGGAAATGGAAGCTGAAATTATTCAATAATTCTGACCACCTTTCTTCTTGTTTTTTCTTGTTTGAAATGACCTTATTTGCTGCTGCAGAAAGCACGTCCGGTTCAGTCTTCTTTTTCCTCCTCCTTTTTTCATAGCTCCTCAGACCAGTATTTCGGTCTGAGGGAGGAGGAATCCAGAGGGATTTATTTTCTCCTTTTTAAACAAAGCTCCCTGCATATAGTTACATAGCCCACCTCAACAACTGAAAGCAACAACAATCTCTCATTAACCCTTCCGTAAATGTGGTTCTCTTTTTTCCCACCTCCCTGCCCCCCACACAAACACACCCGCACCCATCCTTCCTCACTCCCTCCTCAGTGTCCTAGTCCTCGTCTCTCCCTGCTCCCGCTCCGCCTGCCCTCCTCATGGCCATCAAAGACACCTTGTGATGTCAAAGCCACGTTTTTTTGGTCTGGTTCCCCGCCCCCTTCTGGTGTTATTAAATATTTATTTTATCTTTGTAAGATTGATTACGTTTGTTAAGCATAACGTTCCTAGTTTTGTCCATGTCTTGCAGTGTTTAAGAGAGTCATCACTGTTTTTTATCGACGCGTAAACATTTCTTAACACTTGGGAAAACTACGTTCTCTGACATCCCGGGTTTGTTACGTCAACTGAGATGACGGCAACCGAACAGCCTGAGTTCAGAAGACCTTCGTTCACTAGCGGATCTCCCCAAATGTGAGCACCAGCCCCGTCGGCTGTTTGTCCCGTCCATGTCGGCACGGTGAGACCTAAGCTGGTAGGATCTCAGCCCTGGTCCTGCGGTGATTACACCTTGGACTGTGAGCATTCAAACCCCCCAGCCGCTCAGAGGGAGAAAGCTGGGGCTTTTGAGTCCTGTGAACAGTTGCAGTCTCGCAAACTCACAGGGCAGTTCTACCCTTTCCTATAAGGTCTCACTCCGAGTCCGCGTCGACTGGATGGCAGAGTGAGTGAGTGAGTGAAGTTGTTTAAACAGGGATAAACACACAGAGGGGTCTTGGTGGCCAAGTGGTTAAGTTCTTGGCTGCTAACAAACAGGTGGGTGCCTTAAACCCACCAGACTCCAGGCCCATGGAAGATGGGGCACTTGGTTCCCATAAAGGTTCAAGCCTATGAAGCCGTCTGAGGCAGTTCTACTCTCTCACAGGGCCCCTCTGAGTGGCATGGACTCAACAACATCCGTTTTTTTGGTTGGTTGGTTTTGTTTTTCATTTTAAGCACCTACTAGGAGTGTGGGAGACACTAGTGGTTTGCAACTGCCTGCTCACCTAAAGCTTCACCCATCCATGAGCTCTATGGAATAGAAGTGTAGCAACCTGCTCTCTTATAACAAGTACTCACTCAGCTCCCTGTCATGGAGTTAACCCGACTCGCAGAGACCCTGTAGTACCAGGTAGAGCTGCCCCTGTGGAGCTCTTTACAAGAGTAAAAAACCGTCTTTCTTCCAAGGGGAGGCTGCTGGTTTCAAACAGCCGACCTTGCAGATTGCAGCCCAACACATACCCACAATACCACCAGGACTCCTATAACAAGGACAACTATTTTTAAAAAAAATCTATGGAGCAGTTCTGCTCGGTAACACGTGGGGTGGCATGAGTGGGAATTGACTCAATGGTGCCAGGTG
>NW_022111369.1:81712125-81713147 GCF_000313985.2 Echinops telfairi | reverse complement strand
CTGGAAGCTGCTGGGCAACCAGATGACCAATTTCCTGGTATTGGCAAAGAATTGTGAATCCTGACAGTTGACTGTCCAGGAGGAGTTTTCTAAGTGCTCCAAAGACACATGAGTGGAGCTATCCCGGCCATCGTGGCCAATGTACCATCCAGCTGTGAAGTTCTTTCAAGTTTTCCTCCGTAAGGCTTGGGAGAAGCCCGTAACCAGGTGTGCCTGGAGGTTCCTCCCCTTGTCCGTGGAAGCCCCTTGATGTTGACCGTGGTGCTCATCCTGGTCTGGGTTGCATGTCCTTTCAGGCTCTGGGCGTGTTTGCTTTGGAATGCTAACCCTGTCGCAGGGGTTTTCATGATTTGTTTTCATTGCTTTCCTCTGTGAGAGGCCTCCATTTGGCCCACAGTGGTTTTGCTGCCATTTCTCTGTGTCTCATTCTTCCTATCGATAGCCTAGAAATAATGACAGGAGCCCAGGAGCCCTAGGGAAGTCGTGGTGACGCGTTGGGCTGCTAACCACAAGGCCAGCAGTTTGAAATCATTAGCTGCTCCACAGGGGGAAGACGAGGCTTTCTACTCCTGTCGAGAGTTGTAGCCTGGAAAACCCACGGGCGTAGCTCTCCCCTGTCCTACAGGGTCACTAAGAGTCAGAAGCCACTCAATGGCAGTGAGGTTTCAGAGCGATCATGACTGCATTTACTTCACAGGTCTGTTGAGGACCTCCACGACACTGAGAACACTAGTAAGTACGAGTTTTATTGTTGCTGTTAGTTGCGTAGTCTAGTTGATTGCTACTCATGACGACCCCCTGTGGGCAGGAAGAGTAGAACTACCCCCAGCGGGCTCTCAAGGCTGTGTGGTCTCTCAGAAAGTGATCACCGGGTCTGTCTCTGGAGAAGTCTCTGGGTGGGCTCAAGCGGTCCACTCTTTCGTTGAATAGCTGACCTTTTAACTTACACTTGACTACAAGGCTCTTGGCACATACTTATTGTTGTCAGGTGACGAGTCAATTCTGACATGTGGGAACCCCCC
>NW_022111369.1:81708840-81710129 GCF_000313985.2 Echinops telfairi | reverse complement strand
TGGTATTGTTGTGGGAGTTGCTGTGGAGGCGATTCTGACGCGTGGCAACCCCGTGTGTGCAGAGTATAACTGCCCCATAGGGTTGGTTAGAACTGCCAACCTTTTGGCTAGTAGCCAAGCCCTAAACTCTTTTTGTCCTACAGGGACCCTTCCCCGCCCCCCTGCCCCACAATCTAGTCTAGTATTAAAGTAGGCAGGAGACCAAAACAGCATATAAAAAGAACTGAAGCATTAACCACAAAAACGACATGATTTTTAATGGACTTCATTAAAATTAGGGACTTTTATTAATGAGAAAACAACGTTGTTGCTGCTATTGTTATGCGCTGCCATCGAGTTGGTCCCTGAGCCAGGGCCCCCCTAGACACAAAAGGATTGGACCATGGCGAGCCATAGGATTGTCATTGGTTGGTTGAAAGAAACAGATCGTTAGACCTTTGTTCTTTGTCTGCCTGGGTCTAGAAGTGTCACTGAAACTTGTTCAGCATCAGAACCACATGCAAGGTCCATGGACAGACAAGTAAGTGCTGGCTGCACTTGACGTGCGTTGGTCAGGAATTGCACTGGGTCTCCTGTGTGGAAGGCAAGAAGACTTCTCCTACTGGACCACCACTGTCCTGCAGACATTGTGAAGGTGAAAAGGAGAGTACAGATTGCATTTTTCCAAAAAAATGGCTGTCGTACTATTTCCTCATTTGCACTTTCAGAACCATGACATTCTGTCATCAAAAGGAGCAGCTTATATCCCCTCCTCTTGAACTTTGGTGCATCCTGTGACTGTCTCAAACAAGCATGACAGAAGTATGGATGATATGAGTTCTAATCATAGGTCATAAAAAACCCCACCTCTCTATAGACCTGTGTAAGAGTTAGACCAGGTTGACTAGAGAACCAAATCCAGGGACACCCATATGGGTAAGAGAGAGCTTTATATCCAGAAGTAGTTATATATGAGGTAAACATCCTAGCCCAGTCCTGATCAGGTCCATTGGTCCAATACTAGTCCCTTAGTCCAATACTACAAAAATCACCCTTCAGACTAAAGCAGCTACATGTAATGATGCAGAATGCAGGAAGATCACAAGCCAGTGGGTGCAAAGACTTGTGGATCCAGTGGCGGTAGACGCATGTCCAGAGTTTGCACAGGTCTCAGCAAGGCTCCTTAACAGGAAGGTGAAGGTAGAGACAGAAAGAAAGTTCCCAGGATCCTCCTTATGAGAAGGCCATGCCCACCAGGAGGTACCATCAAGTTGTGATCCGATTGATAGGCTAGACTTCACCCCTTCACT
>NW_022111369.1:81692703-81707452 GCF_000313985.2 Echinops telfairi | reverse complement strand
GACAATACTCACAATTCAGAGGGCTTATTAGGGAAGTTTATATGTTACCGCAAGGCCTGATCAGTAAAGAGTTAAGATATAGTCCTTGGTCCACAGCAACACCTGGCCTCAGCCAGTAGCCACGTCTCTCTTTGGTCTTCAGTCTCTCAGCCTTCCTCCAGTCCTGATGCCACATTCTTCTTCATATGGAGCCTATTCTAAGTTGGTTTATTAGAAACCAACAGTTTAAAAGGAATTGAAAGAGGGTGGACCAAAAAAAGACTTTCCAAAAATTCAAAAACCAAACTCATTGCCACGGAGTCAATTCTGACCCATAATGACCTATGGACAGATTAGAACCACCCTTGTGGATTTATGAGACTGTAAATCTTTATGGGAACAGAAAACCGTATCTTTCTCACATGCAACAGCTGGTGGGTTCCAACTGCTGCTCTTGCGGTTAGTCGCCCAACTAGTAACCTACCATGCCACCAGGCCTTCTAAATTCAAGAACAGGTGAGACTAAACCATGATTACGGAAGTCAGGATAGTGCTTATCAGAGAGGAAGGTGAGTCCTATGAGGTATTGGAAATATGTGTTATCAGGAGCTGGGTGGTAGTTAGATGACTGTATAGCCAAACGCATGGCCATCAAGTCGATTCCAACTCATAGCAGTCCCTGTGGAACAGTGGGTTACAAGAGACCACTAGCCACAAGATCAGCAGATGGAACCCCCTAGTTGCTCCACAGGAGCAACTCTACTCCCATAAAAATTCACGGTCTTGGCAACCCACCAGGACTCTTCTACCCTATCCTTTAGAGTTTGCATGAGACAACTGTATATATCCATTAAAATCCACTGAGCATAACCCTAGACAATAAAGATTTGTGTACCTTAATGCATGCTATATCTCAATTTAAAAAGTTTCATGCATTTAAGCCTCTTCTTTTTAGCCTTAAGGTCTTTTTATTCTGAATTACAAGTATTCACATAACTGAATTTTTTATTCATCATTTTATTAGAGGACTCTTACAAATCTTACAAATCATCCCTTCCTTTAAACACTTTTTTTTTGGGGGGGGTGTCTAATTGTCTACAGATGGGCTTTGGGTCTCCACTCCAAACATTCAAATCTCTTAGGATAGTGTCTGTAATATAAAACTAAACCAAGCCAACCTCATGGCCATTGAGTCCATGCCGACTCATAAGGACCCTATAGGACAGGGTCGACTGCCCTGTGAGTTTCTGAGACAGGAACTTTTTATAAGAGTAGAAAGCTCCATCCTTGTCCCGCAGAGGGGCTGGTGACTTCCAATGGCTGCCTTTGCAGTTAGCAGCCCAATGCGTACTGACTACTCCACCAGGGCCCCTGTAATAGATAGTGTGTGGTAAAGGTTTGATATCATGGGCCCAGCTGCACCTTTTAGATAAAGGTCATCAAAGAATCCCCGAGCCTGGCCATGTTCAGAGAGAAGTCCTGCCAGCAGTTGGATGAGTGACTGTCACGAGAAGGCTGATGAAAAGCAGTCTGACCACTTTCTCTTTCCAGGTTCAGGTTTGATAAAGCTCCCAGGCCTATCTATCTTGTCCCCAAGTGAACTCTGCTCAGCAGAGGGCCCTGGAAGAATAAACAGCAAATAGAGTTTTGTTTCAACAACTCTTGGGCTGGGGGGTGAACTGACTGTTTTTTTTAAAGGACCGCAGTCAATAAAGCAGCTGCTGCGCTCAGACCTTCCCCAGGCCGACCCCTCCTCGGAAACTTCGTGAAAGGATGCGTTCCACAGGGATTGTGACCCGCCAATCGCCTGGACAGGTCATCTCCAACCGGAACTGACTGGATAAAGCCTTACCCACAGAAGGACAGGTTGGATTAAGGGTTTCTTTGCCACAGTCCAGAAAGGAGCCAAGATTTCCAAGGCATGGCCGCAGGCACCACAGGGAGCTTTGCAGGTCCTGGAGAGAGGACAGGATGGAGGGGTTGACATTTTGCCAACTGCCAATTTCAGTAGGCCATGTTCATCCTTTGACTTATCTGCTTGGTCTCCCCAGTGAAGCAATCTCATGAAAGCGCTATGTTCTCAACACCAAAGTCGGAAACTGCCCCTGACTCTAAACTAAAGTAGGAGTCCTGGTAGTGCATGAGCTGAGCACTCAACTGCTAGCCAAAAGGCTTCAATTCAAGTCACCAGCTGCTCCGCAGGTGAAAGGTGTGGCAGCCTGCCTTCCTGAAGCCGTGCAGCCACCAAAGCCACAAGGCGCAGTTGCACTCCAAGGAATCAACTCAACAGCCCCATACATTGACTCGATGATGTCTGTTGTTGTTATCGTTGTGTGCTGCAGTGTGCTGCAGAGTCAGCTCTAGCGCAGGGTGACCTCGTGTGTAACAGAACAACATGCTACCCTGCTGTGTCGTCTTTATGAATGTTGGCATGTTCGAGGCCATTGTTGAAGCTCTCGTGTCAATCCATCTCCTTGAGGGTTTCCCTCATTTTTTGGTCCCTCAAGTTCACCAAACATGAGTTCATTGCTAGTGGGTTGTCTCTCCTTGTGATACGGTCAAAGTAAGTGAGCTGAAGTCTTGCTGTCCTTGCTCCTAAGGAGTCGTTTAGTTGATTTCTTCTAAGATTTTTTTTACTCTTGGAAAGGCCAGTTTTATAATTTTTTCAAAACAAGATATGATATATTTATTACATACCAACTAATAAAAAATGTTCAGTACGAAGTAGCCTGATTTCTACAAATAGTCTTTCTCTGTTTCATCCTGAATATCTCTATTGATGTACTTCTCATATTCAAATGATCACCAAGTCCTAAATCCATCTGATATCCTGCTTCTCTCAATTTTCCTTCTAGCAGCCTAGGCGGCTTTCATTTCTTACCTGAATTGCTCCACTAATCTGGCTGGTTTCATATTTACTTCTGCATCTCTATCTCCCTCTAAGCTACGCTCCCACCAGAGTGACCTTTGCAAAACACACAAATCTCGTCACTTTGACAATCCCCCCTCTACCCTCCACAAAGCACAACAGCCTCTTCCTAATGTGCTGAGAATAAACATGACATCCTGAAGGTGGCCATGCGTGGTCCAGAAGTAGGAACTGGACCTACTTCTCCAGTTTTATCTTGATCATGTTCCCCCTAGTACCACGCTCAGGTCAGACTTGACCTTAACCTTGTCCTCTCTTATGAAAGTACCATATCCTCTCTTATGAAAACTGCTGGTCTCTGGACTGTCCTTCATCTCTTCTTAGTCAAATCCCATCCTTTCTTCAGACTTCATTCCAATCTTCACTTATCCGCCTCTGCCATTCACTGTGGTTAAAAAGCATTCCACCTATTGGTGTGATTGATTGATGCCCAAACAATCAGAGATGATATATTTTGCTTGTCATGGTATTTCAGGGTCTGGCCTTGTGGTTAACACATGAAGGTGCTCAATTTGCTGGCAATGTATGACTGAGTCGCATGTCAGAGTAACACACTCAATAGTATCTTTTGTCACAAATGGACATGAAATTTTGACAGAAACCACAGGAATTCTCTAGCAGGATAATTCCCCAAGAACTCTACTAAAGATCTTTAGTCGTCTTCTTTGATGTCAGCAGGAATTGAGGAAGATGCCTGACTCGTGGCCCCAAACACAGTGTCTGCGTCCATAATCTGAAAACCCTGAACTGAAACCCAGGGAGAAGCAGCTCATGCAGCAAAGGCGTGGCCCATGAGACGAGAAGCTACAATATAAGGTCACCACGTGGTTTACTACTACATAGTAAAAAATGTTCCCTAATGATACCCTGCTCTGTTCTTCCTCTGGGTAAGAGATGCTCCATCTGGATAGAGGCATGGCCAGCTATCATCCTCCAGTTTGGCCTCTGACTTTGTATAGTGGGTTGAATAGTGTCCCCCAAAAGCTCATGTTCGGTGGAACCTCAACTTGTGACTTTATTGAAAATAGTGTCTTTGCAAATGCAATTAATCAAAGGCCCCAAGATGAAATCATTTGAGTATTTGTAAAATAAGAAGAGACAGAGAGGCTCACAAAGCCAAAGGCTCGCTCAAGGCAGAGGGAGGCTGAGGTTCAGAATTAGGTTGTGACAAACTACAGAACACTTTGGCCGCCAGATGCTGGAAAGGATGAGGAAGGGTTCTCTGGAGAGACTTGAGAGGAAGTAGGATGCTGCTGCCACTTCGACTTGGGGTTTCTAAACCCCCAAACTGTGAGAGAACAGCTTTGGGTTGCTTTAAGCTACAACTTTTGTGACTATTTCTTATGCTCGTCCCAGAAAACAAGTAAAATAAAAAACCCAAAACCAAACTCATTACACTGAGTCAATGCTGACTCAGCAGCCCTATCAGCCAGGGTAGAACTGGCCCGTGACTTGCAGAGACTGTAACTCTCTACGGGCATCCAGCTTTCTCCCTTTGGGGCGGCTGGTGGTTTTAAACTGCTGACCCTGGAGATTACAGCCCAATAAGTAACCACTACTGGCGACCAGGGCTCAAATGCACCTTGTTTATGGTGATGGTGACAGGATTGGAACACTCAGAACACACGCTTGATGAGCAACCTGTAGCATCAAAAAGAGAGGAGAGTGGACCGATGAAAATGGAATCCAAGAACCCCGTTCAGAGGTGCTAGCATTTAGGAAGAGAAGGGAATAGGATCTAAATACAGAGTTGGTAAAAAAAAACAAGGTAATTGAGGAACTAATCTTCAGCTCCCAGGATAGCCTAATAAAGTCCAGTGATGTTAGGGGAGGGCTTGGTTATAAAGGCTCAGATCACCAGTCAGGCCACATCGGTCCGTCTACTATCCAAAACTAACCTGTGCAGTCAGTTTGTACTTAATCCTGAGACCGGAAAGAACTTTTATTTCGATTACAAAATCATAGTGATGGATTGGTAGTGAGATTATCTGACAATGACAATTTAGGGTGATGATCTCTAGTTTCCCAGACAAATTGTTCTTGGCAGCACCAAAAAGTTGGAAGTCATTTTATTTCAATAGGAAATAAATTTGGAGAAAGTATCATATTAGGTTATCATCCAGTTAGAGATAGTTAGTCTCACCCATACTTGAGGTTCACAACTTTGGGGCCGCCAGCTTTCAAATGCAATATAAAAAGTAGGTTATTGCTGTTGTCAGTTACAATCAAGTTGGTTGCAGCTCATAGCAACCCACGGTGCCACAGAAGGAGCACCACTAGGTCTTGCACCATCTTCACAATTGTTCGCATGTTTGAGGCCATTATTGGAGCCACTGTGTCAATCCATCTGGTTAAGGGTCTTTCTCTTTTGGGAGCCCCTCTCCTTTACCAAGCACAGTGTCGTTTTCCAGGGATTGGCCTCTCCTGATAGCATGTCCAAAGCGTGTGAGATGAAATCTTGCCGTCCTTGCTTCTAAGGAGCGTTCCGCCCACACATCTTCCAAGACAGATGTGTGTGTTCTTCTGGCAGTCCACGGTACTTTCAGTATTCTTTGCCAGCACCATCATTCAAACGCATCAGTGCTTCTTCAGTCTTCTTTATTCAATGTCCAATTGTCGCATGCAGATGGGGTTATTGAAAATACCATGGCGTGGGTCAGGTGCATCTTAGTCCTTAAAGTAACCTCTTTGCTTTGCCACATTTTAAAGAGGTCATCAGAATCCTCAATCTTGAATGTGAACCAACAAGGTGAATGGTTCCAGCATAGTGTTGGGTGTGTTCAATCTCTCTACCAAAGTCTAAATCCAGGGTGTGACATCTTTGTGTCTGTCACAAGAATAAAAGAGGGCATGTACCAGGTGTTCAAGGTGCCCTGTAGGATAGTGAGTCATGTATTGGCTACAAACCACAAGCTCAGCCACTCAAACCCACCAGCCGCTCGGTGGGAGAAAGATGAGGCTCTCTATCTACTCCCAGAAATATTTAATCCAATTGCCTTGGAAACCCACAGAGGCAGCAGGCTCAACTGTCCAATAGGGTCACTATGAATCAGAACTGACTCGATGGCAGTGAGTTTGGAGTTTTAGACACAAGATGTTGCATTTGCCTCAAACGTTCAACCCTTTGTGACTGTCCATCATTATGGCCATTGATCTGTGGGAACTGTGGGACAGAGTGACAGGTGGTCTGGCTTCCTGGCCCGTATAGGCAAAGGCCAAGGGACCACATGGCTGAGAGACTAAGAACTGGAGAGGGACTTCATCGCTGCCGGAGGAGACCAGAGACTGTATCCTTACTGTGTGATGGTCTTGACTGGTGGTAACTTATTAACTTCCCTAATAAGCACCCTTCATTGTGAGTATTGTCTGTGAGTTCTGTGTGGTCATTGCTACAAATTTTGGAGTCCACATGGATGCAGGGTGGTGTGGGAGGAACATTTGGTGTCAGAATAAGTGAAAGAGGATGGACCGTGGTAGCTTTGTTGACCACCGCTGCCTCGTGGCAATAGGAACGTCTAGGAGGTCAGCTGTGGCTCTCCATTGTTGGTTATTGCAGCTACTGTCTAGTGTTCGTGAACAATATTGACATTACCACGGACTATCTATCAGAGAGGAAAGGAGCCCCGTAGCCCAGTGGTGACATCTTAGGCTACTAACCAAACGATCTGCAGTTATAAGGAACTAGTTGATCCACGGGAGACAGATGAGGCTTTCTACTATTCCCATAAAGAATCGTAGCCATGGAAACCCCCAGCGGCAGTTCTACCCTGGTCTGTAGACTCGTGATGAGTCAGAATTGATTCGATGGCAGTGAGTTTGGTTTGATATCAGAGAATAAACAAAGACGTACAGCCGTAATGTTTCAAGCCCATTCCATGGAAAAAGACATCATATTTGATCAAGGAGAGGGTCAGCCAAAAAGAGGGTCACCTACTTCAATGTGGTGGGTGGATTGACACTGAGACTGCAACAATAGGCTCAAATAATAATTGTCAGGCTGGGGCGGGACTAGGCAGGTGTCGTTTTGTGCAAAATCAGGTTGCTGTGAGTTGGAAGCAATTTGATGGCCCCTAACTATAGCAACCCTGTGGAGGAGACAGGCTCTGGGAGTCCCGATGTCTGCCAGGTCCCAAGGCGCCTTCCTCTAGCTTTCCGTTTTAAGAAGGCCAGAACTCTCCAAACATGGTTTTCGTGTGACTGAGGGAACTGCTCTTGTGGCTGGTGGTGCAGTAGTTACTGGTTCCCGTGTCTGCAACTATATTAAAACACTGCTAGAATGGAGTCATCCACGTGTCCTAGATCAATGTCACCCTCTCCCCTGTCAATTGTTGATGACAGAGGCCTTCAGAATCAAAGTCACACTGATGCAGTCAGCAGTCAGGGGAAATGCTGAGTGACGGAAGGTACTTCAATTGAATCATGAAAATGCACATGATTCAAAATTGCGCATCTGCTGCTTGGTAAGGATCCACAATCCTTGATTTTCAGTACTCGCCATGTTCATTAATAAGAATACACATACACACTCCAAAAATAAGCGTTATTTGAAGGTAGGCACTGAGCCCACCTTCCACCAAAATCTGTATGCACTATGATCATACCAGACATTTCACTTCTGGAAATGCAGTAACTCACTTCTTAGTTTTATAAAGCAAGAAAAAGAACTTTCAATCAATGTACTATATGTTGCTTTGAATCAGATGGGTCTATGGGTAAGTATTATCATGTTAAACAATATGCAAAAATTATTTTTGCCAGCCGAAGTACTAGTCGTCAGTGGTAAATTCTAGTATATCCTGGTTAACTTGACTTAAGTACTAGTGTTCTATGCTAAATTCTAAAATAGGTTAGTTAACTCAATAAAAATGATAACAGCAACAAATATAAATAATATCAAGCAAAAAGGACTCTGGCTAAGGATTCAAATGCATGATTCTTAGTTTCTTTGCTAAATCAAAAAAAGGAAGTTGAGCTTGTATCTATTTTATTAACACAAGATACCTCTGTTAGAGGCACCGCTTTATGAATATATGTTGACCTACAGACAACGGGCATCTTTGAAGAGACTGTTGGATAAATTGTTGGATTATTCCAACAAATAAATGTAATCATGGACCAGAAGCCAGAAAAAATGCTTTTGCGTAACTCTTTCCATTTGCATTTGAGTTCCAACCATTTCCTTGTGAAAGGTCACACCTCAAACTACGAATGTGGTCAGTCGTTGATTGGCTGCCGCTGGGTAATTATTTTACACGAATGTGGATGTTCTGGACACTGTGTCTAGATATCTGCTTATTTAACTTGAACTTGGGACTTCTTGGGACTCATCCCAGTTCTTGTACTCTCAGCTTAGCCTTGGATGAAAGATTTGGATGCAGTCCTCTGAGCTCATTTTCAGATCTATCACACAGGAGGAAAATCTGCCAACTGTTCCATCTGTGTTCCACTCAGCTCACAGAGATATGCAAAAATGCCCCCCCTAAGTATTCTTGCAGGATCGAAGTGGATGGTGGCAATGTTCCGTAGGAGAAAGATGCTGTGTCAACAAATAAAGGAAGGCACTTATGATGGAATCGAAAACTTCTATAAAAGTATCGTAAACAAGATAAAATATATAACTGCCGAGATAAAAGCAGGGTGATCCGAATGGCCTTACTTTCCTTTTCTGATACATGTTGAGTTTGGAAAAGTGCACACAGACACAAATATGCATATCTATATGTACACAGACGATATATAATGAAATCATCCCTGTTTTCTCCACACAAAGATAACTGAAAATACAACAAAAATTTGAGATTGCTTGCTTGCCTTTTTTCTCCTCTATGACTGATACTTAAAATAATAAGCATGTTTTTAGACAGGCACCTTTGTGGTAAATGCCGTCATAGAAACTAATTCAGTGGTTCTCTCATGTTATGAAGAAATTCATTAAGTCCTCCTTGGGAACATGGCTTCAGTTAGAGGATTTGGTTTGGAGTTTGTGAGGATTACAAGCCTTACCTTTCTTGTAGATGCATCTACAATTCTTGACTTGACACTGTATGTCTATTCTCCTATGCCCCCCTGCCCCCACCCCAAATTAGTCCTCTAGTCAAGCAGAACAACTTAAATCCCATGATATCAAATTACAGGGTCATGGTAGTTGGGCCAGACAGTTTGGAATCAGCTTCTTGAACCAGCTGTTGGGACCTTAAGCAAGTGATTCCAGTTCTGCGTGCCTGTTTCCTTAGCAGCACAGTGGGCTCTGAATTGGGCTAACCACGGGTCCTTAGTCCAATAACCAGTCATTCCATGGGAGAAAGATAACATTTTTTCTCCTATGAAGATTTACAAAACCCAGGATTGATGAACTACAGGGACAGCAGGTAGAGCAAGGGTTTGGGGAGGAGGGAGTGAAGCGATGATGGCGGGGAGCGGGGCGGGGAACAGGGAGACCGATGTCAAGGAGGCCATGTAGAAAAGGAACAATTCTACTTGACGTGATGAACTTGGAGTGAGATATGTAAGATATCCCAATTAAGAATAAATTCAAACTATATAATAAAATATTGAAATAAAAAACGTACTGTCTCAGAAACCCTGGGCCGCGGTTCTGCGGTGCCCTATAGAGGCGCTATGCGTCGGCACGGGCTTGATGGCGGTGGGTCTGGCATGTTTCTTCAATCCACACAATCAAGGTCATAATAGTTTGGGACCTTGTAGGTTTGCTGTGATGACTAATTTGGGTAAAATGTGTGAAGATTTTCTATGCCCAATTCATAAAAAATTCTCAAGCTATATAGGCAGCATTACCATATTTTAACAATTATAAATACATAAGTTTAAACATTTATTTTAACCTCCTCAATAGAATGCTTCATAAAACTCAGTGGTGTCTTACATTGCTCTTAGCAAAGATGATAATGGTGTTAGAGTTGTGTGAGAACCTTCCATGACATTTTGTGATATGACCATGAAAATTTCATCACCAGAGAGCCTTAGTTTCCATGAAACATGAGTATCTACATATATAGAATAACTATATAAGTTGAAGACAAGAGCCATAGAATCATCTGCCTGGCTCTGCCATTTGCTGTGAACTTGGGCAAGTTAATTAACTTCTCTAAGCTCTGTTTGCCCTGTGAGTGGGCAAATAATGGTATCTGCTCCATCAAATTTATGTCATCATTGGATTATATGCTGAGAGCAAAGCCCTAGCCTGATATATAGTAAAAACGGAACCAAACCCATGGCTGTCAAGTCATCTCCGACTCATAACGACCCTCTAGAACACAGTAGAATGCCCCTGTGAGTTTCCGAAACCGTAAAGCTTGATAGGAGTAGAAAGCCTCATCTTTCTGCTGCAGAGTAGCTGGTGGTTTTGAACTGCTGAACTTGTGGTTAGTAACCCAATGAGTAACTCACTAAGCCAAGAGGGCTTCTTTTTGGTACATAGTAGGCACATCATAACAAACAATAACTGCGAGGCTTTTTGTTTAAAAAAAGCTTTTTACAATGCGCAGTACAATGTTTACCTGCCTGGTAGTCGCATTCAACTACTTCTCAGGGCTACATTTATTTCTCACTTCCATAAAAAGGATTTCCCTGAGTGGACACTGCTTTATAGACAAGAAAACAGAAGCACAGTGAGATGAAGTAACTTGTGCAGGGACACACTGTCACTTACTGCCAGAGACAGAGAGAGAGAGACTTCTGACCCTATACTCATCACCTCTATGCAGGCCTATGCCCACAAGTCCTGTGCGCTCAGAAGGCGGGTCCGTGTCTGCTTCACTGTGGTTTCACCCCCTAGACAAAGTGTCCATTATCTAGTCCCACCTGGGCTGACCTTGGAGAGTTCAGACAAATCCTGGCAAGGGCCAGTGGTTGCAGAACTAATAAACTGAGTGTGGAGACTTGGCAACCCCGTGGGTTCTGTTTACTTAAAGGAAGACAGAGAGGGCTGAGAGGACACTCCCGCTCCAAGGGATGGAAATGTACCCAGCTAAGCAACAAGGATCGCATGAGAAGGTCCTGGACAGAGTGGGGGGCAAATGTGGAACAAATGTGGAACCGTCTGTGTGCTTAAAGTATACGGCCTTGGAAACCCAACGGGGGAAGCTCTGCTCTGTCTTACAGGCTCATTATGAGTTCCAATCGACCAAATGGCAACAGGCTTGTTCAGTTCATTTTTTCTGAATACTGAATATGTGCTAGGTGCCGTGAAGGCAATGAAAAATAAGAGAGCATTTCTATTCTTCTAGAACACACGCTCAGTTAATCAGTAAGCTAGGGAAGAAGGGGGGGGCGGTCAGATTATGTTTGCTTACCTAATGAAAACTATATCCAACGTTGCTCACAGAAGAGTTACGTGTTATTTTCTTTTAGGATCCTAACAGATGCTAAAACAGTCTTTATAAAGGTAATAACATGAGATTGAAAGGGAGCTCAAAAGTGGGCCTCAGGATTTGAAAAGCAGACCTGGATACCCCTGCCACTGTGAGGCCCAGGAGGATCTGTGAACTTGGCAATCAGCCCTGACAGGCCTATTTCCCGAGGCTGCCCTGCCTCCCCGTCCACCTTTCCCTCGACTTCAAACTCACTTGCTGAGAACCTTGCTGGGCAGAACAGGCTGGCAATGCCAGGACCTTCCTCGTTGTCCGGAGAGTCCCACCTGGACAGGGAAAATGCAGACCAAAAGGGCAGACGCCGCTCGCACCCAAATGCATACCTGTGATTTAAGTTGCCTGACTTCCCGGCAGCGTTCCTTGCATGTTGGGGTCACCTTCAGCTGGTTTTCCCAGAGTAACTTTAGAAGAGAAAGAATGAGAAGGAGGTGCTCACATACATCACTCTTGCACAACAGCCTGCTGAAAGGAAAACAGGTTGTCTCCTTTCCCAGGATGTGCACCCCCAGTGCTGCCTCTAGGCTGTTTCCGCTGGCAAGCAGAGGCTGCGGCTCAGGCCAGGGTGGCTGGCGTGTCAGCTCAAAGGGAAACTAACCTTCAGTGCTTTAACTTTGTATTGTGAATTGGGTGGAGGTTTTCAGAGCAGATCATCATTTCTACATTCAATGATTCATATGCATTTTATTTCAATGTATCCTTTGCAATCTCCCCAATGTGCCATGAGGTGTCCCACTTCTGCCCCGAGTGTCCTGTTATCGTCCCTCCTCCCTCTGAACGTTGCCTTGGGGTTGGGTGCAGCCCTTTCGATCTTAAATGGCTGCATGGTGTAACGAGAAGTGAGTTCAGTTCTATACCTAAAGACTAAGAGCTCTGTAGTTTCCGGGAGCCCCACCAGGTTCTATCTGGTCTGTATAACCTTTTTCCTGTGCAGTTTCTAGTAGGTTCAAACTGTCAACCTTTTGGTTAGCAGACAAGTGTTTCACCGCTATGCCACCAGGGCTCCTGCATCACTCGTACCCCCAAGCAATAAATAAACCCCACACTCACTGCCACCAAGTGGATTCTGACTCATTGCGACCCTAGGGGACACAGTAGGACTCACCCCATGGAGCGTCTGGTGGTTTCAAACTGCTAACCTTGTGATTAGCAGCCAATGTGTAACCCAGTATGCACCTCCAACAGGGGAGTTAAAGTCTGCATTGAGCACCAATGATGACAGCAGTATTCTTCTATTTCTGGGCTCCTAATGGTGGACACAAAGTGTCTCCCCGTCTACCTTGCGGCCAGATTCAATATTTGGATGCGTTTCTCTACACCCTCTGGCCGAAAATCTAACTTCAAAAGGTAAAGCTTTAACTATAAAAGAATGAGCAGTGTTTGCTCACAACTTCCTGTCACCAGAGACCAGAAGAACTAGATGGTGCCTGGACACCACTGTTAACCATTCTGATCAACACCTACGATAGAAAACTCTGGTTAGATGTCGGGGACCATGGGCCCCAACAGCCAAGATCGCATAAACAGGCTTTACTCTCAGCCTCAGGCCGGGGTGGAGACTTTCCGTTTCCTTTTGCTGCCTTACAGAAAAGTCCAAATGGCCTTAACCTTTTCCCTTATTTGTATTGGCTAACAAGCACCCTGTTAGCACATGTGCTGTTTCACCTAATTAGCATAAGGTGATGTCATTCCTGCGGACCTGATCGGAAACTGTTGACCGCTGACTCTGGGCGCACTTTTGTAGCTTTCGGATTGGGCGTTGTCATTAGTAGCCTGATTTGCATGCACCGCGGGCACTTCCTTCCTTCTTGCCTTTATAAGCTGCGGCTTGTGGAAAAATAGAGAACTGCTCAGCCTCTTGTCTTGTCCCGATTCTTCGCGTCCCGCTCCCTCTATCCAGGATCCACGTTGTTGTTCCCGCTGGACGGGACAGTTAGACTTGGTTAAAAAAGTGTAGATCAAAATTCAAGTACAAAACAAATAAACAGAAAACAAGACAGACTGGTAGGATAGGGACTAGAGAAACCAACGACTTACTGCCCTAGGGTAATCTTCTAATCTTAAACCAAAGACATTCCTGGGGGCCACCTTTTAGCCAGGAAATAGACAGGACTGTGAAAGCGTAGCACCCCTGAAGAGTGTGTCCCTTAGAACAGTCTTACACCAAAGGGGCAACATTTGCCAAAATGAGGAGATGGGGAGGGTCAGGGAAACAGGATGGACAGAAACAGTGAGAAAACAGAGCTTTTCTGGCTTATTCATAGCTAATGTCATGCAACAATTATGTATGGACCGTTGGTTGGGAAAGTAAATTTTTTTCGGAAAACTTTTACCCAAATCACAGTGAAATGTTTAAAAGAAAAAGAACCAATCACGAAGCCATTGGTTTAAGGGGTGGGTGACCAGGTGATGCATGATGGGGTGGGGAGTGTTTTGTGGGGACCATGAAACTAGTCTGGCTGGTAGTATAATAGTAGGTATGTGGCACCACACATTGACAACTTCGTCATAATGTTTCAGCACACAAAAAGTGGACCTTCATGCATGCCAATTAAACAAAAAAATCATTTCGGAGATTGGGGGCTCTCAAGATGGAAGTCTGACTCTGACAATGGAATTATGAATGCACAAAACTACTTCACTGCTGGGGGAGAGAGAGAAAGGTGCTGAACAAGGCCACTCTGGATGAGCAGAGTCTGTAAAGCTAAAGGCAAAGGAGACTGTCCATAAGAATATTACTCTAGGGACAAGAGGAAAGTACAAGGAGATAGAGGAAAGAACCAGGAGGCAAAGGGCATTTATAGGGGCCTAAATACAGGCATGTACATATGTAAATATATTTATATATAATGACATGGAAATAGATCTATGTAAATACATTTATAGGTTTAGTATTAAGGTAGAAGATGGACACTGGGCCTCTACTCAAGTACTCCCACAATGCAAGAACAATTTGTTCTATTAAACTGGAATTCTGTGATGCTCACCTTCCCCACACCATCGCTGAAGACAAATTGGGTGCATAAGCACATGTGGTGAAGAAAGCTGATGGTGCCCAGCTATCAAAAGATATAGTGTCTGGGGTCTTAAAGGCTTGAAGATAAACAAGGGGCCATCTAGCTAAGAAGCAACAAAGCCCACAAGGAAGAAGCGCACTGGCTTGTGTGATCACTGAGTGTCAATAGGATCAGATATCAGGCATCAAAGAACAAAAATACCATATCATTGTGAAAGACAGAGAGTGCGGATTGGCAACCCAAAGCCCAGAAGGGTCTCGGGGAGGAGATGAGCCAGTCAGGGTGCAATGTAGGGATGATGAAACATGCAACTTTCCTCTAGTTCCTAAATGCTTCCTCCTCCCCCACTATCATGATCCTAATTCTACCTAACAAATCCAGCTAGACCAGAGGATGTAAACTGGTACAGATAAGAACTGGAAACACACACACACACA
>NW_022111369.1:81688580-81690992 GCF_000313985.2 Echinops telfairi | reverse complement strand
AGGATGAACAAATCTGTCTTGGAAGAAGTACAGCCAGAATGCTCCTTACAGGCCAGGATAGCGAGACTTCATCTTACATACTTTGGACATGTTGTCAGGAGAGACCAGTCCTTAGAGGACACCATGCTTGGTAAAGTGGAGGGCCAGCGAAAGAGAAGAAGGCCCTTCATGAGATGGATTGACACAGTGGCTACACCCATGGGCTCAAGCATAGGAACAATTGTAAGCATGGCACAGCACCAGGCAGTGTTTCCTTCTGTTGTGTGTAGGGTCGCTATGGGTCAGAACCGACCCAATGCACCTGATAAAAAATAATAACCGTAACACATGTACCACGTTAAAGTACGATGTTAATAGAGAAATCTAGGTGTGAGGCAAGGCATATGGGAATGCTTTTCTGTGTTTTTATAACTCTTCAGTAAATCTAAAACTGTTTTGAAGTTTATGGGGAGACTCAAGAGAAGGTTGGAGTCCCTGGGGGAGGCAAATGGTTAACGTGCTTGGCTGTTAACTGAAAGATTAGAGATGCTAGTCCTCCCAGGATCACCTTGAAAGAAAGGCCTGATGACCTGCCACCTAAATCCACGCGCTGCAGCCCCTATGGAGCAGGGTTCTACTCAAAGTCCAGGTGAGCAGGGGATGGTGACACCATACCTCATCCACTGAGCGTGCCCGCACTCTGCCATTAACTCGCTCTAGACTCTCCCAGTCTGGACTCTCCTTTCATTTTCCAGTTCTACTCCAACATCTACAGCTTCTAAACATCTCCAAGCTTTTCCACTCTTGTCCTCCATCTATAGAGTCCGCTCAGCAGAACGAGTAAAACCTTGTCCTCAGCTGAACGGCAATAAACTCCAAGGTGCCCCTGGATATATGAGCTCTTTTGCCTTATTCAATTTGGAACCTAGTTCTCAAATGGTTTCATTCTGACTCAGTGCATCGTTTCCAGAGAAATTCCAAAACAGCTACTGAAAGAAAAACAAAAAGGATGTGAAAGAAGCTCCTGAAACCTAACCTTTTAGCAGAGACACAACGTACCAATGCCGGGAGTCGTTTTGTATGAGGCTCACTGATGGATGCCATAAACAGGACAACGTAGAGACTCAAAGAGGGGGCTTAACCAGCAAACTGGATGCCTGCTAACAAGACACAAAAGCAAAAGCTAAGGGACAAGGTTCCTATAAAATCCTGACGTCCCACTACCAAATGTGTCTCTGGTGGTGCATGCTGGGATGCCTTCCCAGCGCAATGAATACAGGGTGGTGTTCTCCCTCAGGTGTGTGACGGTTTGCACAGGCTGGCTCGCTTGATTCTTCTGGGTAAAAACACTGAACTGAACATTTGTTGCCAACTGTGTGATTCTGACTCATGCTGTGTACCTTTAAGTTTGGGGGTTGTTTGTTACCCAAATAAACAAACGAACAAAACCCCAACTCACTTTCATTGAGTCACTGCTGACTCATAGCGACCCCTATGGGTTTCCAAGTTTGTAACTGTTTGAGGGAGCAGAAACCCAAGACTTCTCCCTGGGAGCTACTGGTGGTTTTGAACTGCCAACCATATGGGCTGCAGCCCAACGTGGAGCCACGACATCCCAGGGCTACTCGGCAATAGAGAAATGAAGTGGCTACTATTTGCTAAACATTTATATTCTGGAGCCCTGCTAGCACAGCGGGTTATGAGTTGCTCTGCTCTAAGGGCGAAAGATGAGGTTTTCTACTCCCATAGTTACACCCTCGAAAATCCACAGGGGCACTTCTCCTCTGCTCTATTAGGATCAGAACAGACTCATGGCAGTGAGTTGGAATTGGGGGTGAGAATTATGTACCAAATGGTTCGCATGTGTTCTCTAATCTTTATAATAATGCTATCAGGTTGGCAGTGTTCTATCCTTGAGGTAACTTGAGAGGTCATAGGTTTGATTTCAGACTACACCTTTAAGAAATGCTGTTGTTGTCATCAGGTGCCGCCACGCTGGTTCCAACTCAAAGCAGCCCTATGTACCACAGAACAAACCACCTACCTGTCCTCGGCCATCCCCATGACCGCTCTTGTGTTTGAGCCCATTGTTGCAGCCACTCTGTCCATCCGTCTGTTAAAGGCCTTTCTCCTTCTCGCTAGCCCTCTACTTTACCAATCATAATCTGCTTCTCCTGGGCCGGGTCTCTCCTGCAACACGTTCAAGGTCCGTGAGACAAAGTCTCCCCGCCCTTGCCACTAAGGAGCATTCTGGCTGCACTTCTTCCGAGACAGATTTGTTTGTTCTTTTGGCAGTCCATGGTACTCTCAATATCTTTTGCAAGCCGGACAAGTCGAATGCATCTATTCTTTTTCTTCCTTTCTTGTTCAATGTCAAACTTTCATAAGCATATGAGGCAATTGAAAACACCATGGCTTGAGTCAGGTAGGCGC
>NW_022111369.1:81686816-81687990 GCF_000313985.2 Echinops telfairi | reverse complement strand
CTGCTGATGACAGATCCTTCTTCACTTAGAAAAAGTCTCCATTGCTTTTCACAACTTAATGAGGTTGATTTTTTATGTGATGTTTAACGTTCCTTTCTTACTTGCCTGAAGAAAAAGTTACCCAACTGGGCTCTGGTTGAGCCCAGATGAAACATGACCTTCTCTTTCTTCTCCTCCTTCCGTTAGATTCTGAGCCTTTATGGCATTGCTAGCCCAGTGGCTTCATAACTTTAATGGACCGAGAAGGATGTCACAGGAACCCCTTGGCTGGATTCCGCTTATGCAACACCTAAGGCACTGTGGGCTAGGCTTTGGGCTGGCTCCAAAGTTGGCAGTTGATACTCACCAGCTGCTCCACAGGAAAAAAAGATGAGTCTGTCCACCCTGTAAAGATTGACAGTCTCAGAAAACCTACACAGGGTCGCATGAGATGGGAATGAATCAATGACAATGGGTTTGGCTGTCTGAGTGTAATCCTTTGGTCTGCGCCTAAAGTTTGCAACTTCTACTGATGCTAAACATGTCAAAGATATCTCTATATCTTCTTGTCGGTATATAACCATATTACAAGTCTGTGGGAATTACATATTTTTTTCATATACTTTTTGTGTCCGTATAGCTCCTATTGATATTCACATATTATCCATTTGAATTCTGGAACTCTCTCTTGGTTTTTCTACGACTGTTGGTGACCACTTTTAGGATCCTTCTTCAGGCACGTAGCTGCTGTAAGGATTATCCCTAAATGGTTGATGAAGCAATGGAGACCCAATGCAGCATGGTTGTTAAGTGTCAAAAACAGAAAATGAAGCCCACTTCTTATAATGCTCAGTTTTCCTCTCTACTATACCCATGAAGGGGCCTTGGTGGTAGAATGGGTTATGGGTTAGGCTGCTAACTGAAAGATCAGTTATTCGAACCTACCAGGTGCTCTGTCAGGAGTGTTGGTTGCATAATGGTTACGTGTTGGGCTATTTAACACAAGATCGGCAGTTCAAAACCACCAGCCACGCCTTGGGAGAATGATGAGGCTTTTATTCCTGTAACGAGTTACAGTCTCAGAATCCCACAGGGGCAGTCTACCCTGTCCTATAGGGTCACTGTGAGTTGGAATTGACTTGATGGCAGTGAGAAGGAGGAGGAGGAGGAGGGGGAGAAGGAAAAGAGAAGAAAG
>NW_022111369.1:81676497-81684730 GCF_000313985.2 Echinops telfairi | reverse complement strand
TCCCTGGGGACTTCCTTGGCTCTTCTCCCCTTGCTGTTCTGTTGCACACCCTTAGTGTGTTGCCTCAGTGTGGTGGGATCTGATTGGGCGCAATTCCCACGCTATGTCTCCAGTGTTGTCCCCTGTAGGGCTATGGGTCAGTGAGGGATGTCGTGTCTCACTGTGGGGCCGGCCATTTGGTCTTCTCTGTGGATTGGCTGCTCTGAGAGGGAATATCGTCCTCAAGGCTTGGTAGGCCAGGATGTGCTCCACTCTCTCTTCCTCCCCCTTCATTTGCTCCCGTGTGCTCTGATCAGACCTGTCCCTCTCCCTGAGCTGCAGCTTCAGTGCTCTCCTCTGAAACAAATTCTTCTGGGGGGGGTCTCATAAAGATTTATAGCCTGAGAAAACCTAAGGAGCAGGTCTACCCTGACCAATAGAGTCACTTTGAGTTGAAATGGACTCAGTGACAGAGTTTGTTTTATTTTCTGACGATAATGAAATATCGATGAAGTGTTGGTGATAAGTTATTCATCCTTGAAGTTCTACATTTCACAACAGAAAAGTAAGGACTTGAAGAGAACTCCAGCTCATTCAGCTTACATGTTGGTGCCTTGTAGGTCTAAGATAGCCAGCACAGTCGGCATTTTATTTTATTACACAATGTTTTCCTCAAGTCAATTGAGTTGAAAGGATGCCAGTGGCTCCTTGTTTACTTCCAGCTCTAGTTGTTTCAGGTTAATCATCTACCCATCAGTCATGCTAAGCATTTCTATTGAAAACTGTGAATCCAAATTGAGAGTTTAAATCTCAAATGTGTCAACAATTACTTGAGGAAATCACTGTTTTGGAGGACTCTGTTTCTCTGAGGTTCTTTTCTTTTCTTTTTAAAAAAAAATCATTTTATTAGGGGCTCATACAAGTCTTATCACAATCCATAATCTCTGAGGTTCTTTTCATGTGCAAGATACAACTCGAATTTGAAGTACTACCAGTTAGAATCCACCGCCTTTTGCATTTCCATGAGAAGTTTATCAGCCAGTTGGTTGCAAAAGACTTCTTTCAAATTCTAAAAAGTGAAGATGTCACTTTGATGAGACGTTGGCTCATTTACTTGGGGCACATCACAGGAAAGACAGGTTTCTACAAAAGGACATCAAGCAGAGGGTCTGGGAAAATGAAGCAGAACCTTCAAGGAGATGGAGTGGCACAACAGCCACCGCAGCGGGCATGAACCTCACACGTCATGAAGCTGGAGCAGGATCAGGTTAGGTCTTAGGTCTTTATGAGTTGGAGCTGACGAGGCACATCTAACAAAGGCAACATTCGACCAAGAGTTCTTAGCCTGGGGAGCCATCTGTGAGCCAATGATAGCGTTCATGGCAGTCCTGATAGGAAGACCTACTCAACTTAATTTGCTCCAAGTCCTGAGTTTCATGAAAACTCGCTAATCCTGGGCAAACCAGGCTTAACTGAGAATTCAAAAACATTACATCTGTATGTTCACAAACCTCTCTCTGGAATTTAGCACTGTCTTTAGTGACATATGTGGGCAAGAGACCTCAGTAGGGCTAGCAGCCACTGTAACTCTAAAAATATATCCCGATGTCATATTGTGGACATTCACACTTGTGCAGATATGTAACAAGATCACTTATACTTACCACCACCTCAAATACTAATGTTTGTGGACCTGCCTCCTCTTCTCCACTTTACCAAGCATGGTGTCCTTCCACAGGGACTGGTCTCTGCTGATGTATGACACCGTGGCTCAGACATAGGAACAGTTGTGAGGCAGTGTTTGGCTCAGTTGTGCAGAGGATCCTGCGGGCCTGGAACTGACTCCAGGGCACCTACCGGGCACAACATGCCTGCCTCTGGATGTATTACTTAATGTGTTCATCCATGTCTGCTTCCTTAAGATAGTTTGATTGCCGTCCTTCAACATCATTAAATTTTGGGGAAAACCTTTTTGTTTGTTTATTTGAGATGAACTTTTTTATCAATAAAGGCTCCAAATCCATTTCCATTTTAATTTTCCTCCTCTTTTTTCCCTCCTTTGTTGTCTTCCTCTCCCTCTGTTTGTTTGTTTGTTTGTTTTTATAAATCATTTTATTGAGGGATCTTACAGGTCTTATAAAAATCCATACATTAGTTGTATCAAGCACATTTATAGATATGTTGCCATCGTCATTTTGGGATAAGGAATCTAGAGGTTTTGTGTTGTTCTTTTTCTTTTTTTTTTTTTAAGTAACTCACTATATATATTTACACAACCCATCTAAAAAACCATGAAACCAACAACAATATCTTGCTAAATTTTCCATATATGTGCTTCTTTTTTTCTTGGGTAGGTGGTAATCTTATATATTTCATTGTATGTATGTAAAAACCATCTGTCCATAAAATAATCCATAGGTTTTTATGAAATTTGAAAGGGATCCACAACAATTTTTAATAGTTCAGGCTTTTGCCCTAGAGCCTACAGTCGAGTAGACGCCCAACAAACGCCTGGCTTTTCCCACCACACGCGTGTTGTTGTTGTCGTTAGGTGCCACTGAGTCTAGTTCAGCTCACAGTGAAGCCATGTAACCGAACAGTCTGGGCTACTATCCTTGTTCCCATAAAGACCACCGATCCCCAGGTCTTTCTCCGGTGGAGATGGTTACAGACCCTTTACTGGCTATGCCAGCACTGTCCAACAGAAAGACTCAAGCTGCACACACAATTTCCAATTTTCTGGGAGGCACATTAGAAAAATAGTAAGAAGCAGATGAAATTAATTTTGAGACTATATTTCATTATACAAAATTAAAATATATTCTTTAAAATAATTCATTTGCTAGATAACAGCTGGTGAGTTATTGGGCTACTTTTTGGGCTGCTAACTGCAAGATCAATGATTCAAATCCACCAGCCGATCCTCAGGAGAAAGTGGAGGCTTTCTGCTCCTATAAATATTTCCAGCCTCGGAGGGACACTTGTACTCTGTCCTTTGGGGTCGCTATACCTCACACTTGCCTCAGTGGCAGAAAGTGGGGGGGTTCTTGGTAGTTTTAAAATTTTTATTTAGTATCATATATCCAAATTATGATCATCTCAACACAGAATCTATTGTTCAAATTTATGCAGTAACCATAGAAGCTTAGGATAAAGAAATTGAAGAATTCTACCAACATCTTCACTCTGATATTCATCAACCATGCAATCAAGATGCATTGATAATTACTGGTGGTTAGAATGCAAAAGTTGAAAACAAAGCAGAAGGAACAGTCATTGGAAAATAGGACCGGTGAGAGAAACCATGTTGGAGATCTCAAGATGGATTTTGAAAGACCCATGACTTATTCATAGTAAAGGCAACTATACACATTGACTTCTCCATATGAAGTCTGCAGATCAATTTGACTACATCTGTGGGAAGAGATGATAGAGGAGCTCAATATCAGCAGCTACAACAAGCCAGGGGTTGACTATGGGACAGACCACTGATTGCTAACATTCAAGTTCAAGTCGAAGATGAAGAACATCATAACAAGTTCACAAGAGCAAAATTACGACCCTGAATACATCCCACTTGGATTTTGAGACCATCTCAAGAACAGATTTGCTTCATTGACCATTAATAACAAAAGACCAGATGAGCTGTGGGCGGACATGAAGAGACTCTCACTTGCTCTTAACCGTAGATTAGCAAAAGTAAACAGAAGAAATGATGAAGTCGAAGAAGTGAACAGAAAATTGCAAAGGGCAGTTCAAGAAGAAGAAGAAAAGTATTAAATTTGCTATAGGTGAGATTGAGGTCCAGCCCAGGTCACTTAGTGGAACCCAACATCGATCCTTCTGCTGTGACCTATGAAAGATGCTGTGCACCTCGAAAGGACAGAGTCTCAAGTCCCAGGAGTCTATAGCACGTGGTCCCGGCCACCAAGGGATAGTTAGAAACTAGGCCAAATTGTGCAATTAGGACATCGTACCAGGCATATTCTCCCCTTGTTAGGTGCCATTGAGTTGGTTCTAACCCACAGCGACCTCATGAACAACAAAACAAAACACTGTCTGGTCCTGTGCCATTCTCACAATGGGTCCATTGCTGCAGCCATGGTGTCAGTCTATCTCCTTAAGGGCTTCCCCTCTACCAAACATAATGTCCTTCTCCAGGGACTGGTCTCTCCTGACAACGTGTCCAAAGTGTGTGAGACAAAGTCTTGCCATCTTGGCCTCTAAGGAGCTCTCTGGCCCTACTTCTTTCAAGATAGATGAGATTGTCCTTTAGCAGCCCCTGGTGCTTTCAATATTCTCCTACAGCACCATAATTCAAATGCATGCATTCCTCTTTACTTTTCTTTATTCAACATCCAACTTTCACACGCATATGAGACAATTGAAAATACCATGGCAGTGAGCCAACATCCTGCCTCTTTCTCTTCCAATCCTTGTATGACCTTTTCTCTCCAGGAGAGGACTGGCCAGTGGCATTGCTTAGACCAGTGGTTCTCAACTTTCCTCATGCCCCAAACCTTTAATACAGTTCCTCATGTTATGGTGATGCCCCGAAACCATAAAATTATTTTCGTTGCTACTTCATAAATGTAATTTTGCTACTGTTATGCATCGGGCAACCCCTTTGAAAAGGTCATTTGACACCACCCCCCACCCCGCCCCATCGCAAAGGGGTCGCGACCCACAGGTTGAGAACTGCTGACTTTGACCAACATTGCTTTGGCTTTGGGAGGGAGATTACTGTGCCTCTCCCGGGCCTGAGGGAGAAGACTGTTGTTGGCTGCTGTGAACTTAGCCTCCAACTCATGGCAACGCTGTGGACAGCAGAACAGAGTGCTGTGCACTATGGTGTTCGCATCTCCCAGTGTCCAGAAATAGCTCGCTGGGTCTTTCTTCTACTCGTTCTTAGTCTGAAAGCTCTGATGGAACCTGGTCAACATGTAGCAACATCAGAGCTCCCACTGAGAGATGGGTGGTGGCTGCGCATGAGGTGCAGTGGCCAGGAATGATGCCTGGGTTGCTGCACGAATGGGGAGAACTCCACCACACCCTCAGGAGCGTGGGCGTGGTGAGCCCCTTCTGCTCACCGGAACCACCTTGCACTAGCTGTTCTCACATGCCATAGAGATCAGAGAGGGCTTGCCATACCCCCCACCCCCCACTCCCACCCCCTGCTCGGCCAGTGTCATTCTGTGTGAAAAATACCTGGGAGAGGTTGGTTGGCTTTTACGCCCGACCTCCTATATCTTAGCTCCTAAGCTAGGCACTAGGAGGTCTCTACTAAGGAACTGAAGACTTTAAGAGCAATCTAACTTTGCTTCTCTTTAGGAATTACTTGGCACTTGCCCAGGCATAAATAAAACCCACACTTTGAACTTCATTCGATCCTTGGAAATGCTCTACATTCTCTAGGGATAAGAAGAGTGGTTTTCAGGCCACAACTCCCTAGTAGTTGGGAGCAGGGCAGCGTCTACCTCTGGGAAATAGTTGAGGTGTCTAGATCGTGTGTAAACTCAGTCAGGAAGGCCCTACCCCAAGACAGTCTTCTTGTATCTAGGTCAGATAACTAAACTTACTTAAGTCTAGTTGGTGGGGTTTTTTTTAAAAGGGACAGGTGGAGGTGTCTTGTTTTCTGTGTTGACATAACCCAAACCCACCCAGTTGTTGCTGAAT
Organism: Echinops telfairi; assembly: GCF_000313985.2. Taxonomy (NCBI): domain Eukaryota; kingdom Metazoa; phylum Chordata; class Mammalia; order Afrosoricida; family Tenrecidae; genus Echinops; species Echinops telfairi. The sequence continues at coordinate 81,679,075 of NW_022111369.1, read as the reverse complement.
CAAGTCCAGCTTATGGCAACTCCACATGTGTCAGAACCACCTCTCCACTGGGTTTTCACGGCTGGGACCTTCAGAAGCAAATGTCGCAGCCTCTCCTGCAGGGCACTTCGGAATGGGTTTGAACCATCAACCTTTCAGGTCGTAGCCAAGAAATGATATGCGCCCCCGGGGCTCCACACTGTTGTACTTGTTAGGTGCTAGCCAATTGGTTCTGACTTAGTGGGATCCCGTGCACGGCAGGAGGAAACCCTGCCTGGTGCTGCCGCTGTCATGTTTGAGCCCATTGTTGCAGCCACTGCGCCAATCCATCTCTTTGACGGTCTTTTTACCAAGCAGAGGTCCCGTTCCAAGAGCTGGTTTCTCCTGACAGCCTGTCCCAAGGGCTCCATCGCTCTGGGTTGGCTGAAACTGAGACTATGATGCACACACTGTTCCTGTGGTCCTTGGTAACATCAGGGGAGAGGGGCAGATGTTCACTGCAGAAAGAAACAGCTAACCCCTTTGTTCTGGAGAGTGAATCTCAAGCGCGGGCTGGAAACCCTGGTGCAGTCGTGGCATAGAAGCACGTCTTGGAGGCTTCTGAACGTAACAGTGACAACGGCGTATTGAGGGACAGACATGGTCTGCACTGGGAAGACATGGAGCAGTCACTCTGCTGGACGATGAGAGAAACTCTAAGTGACAAAATCAAAATGGGCTAAAAGACAAACAGGGAGGCAAAACTGGGGCATCTTGGAGAGAGGATTTGTTTGGAATAGGTGGGTAGCACTCAAGTAGGGTGACAGAGTTGGTTAAAGGTACACGCCCTTCAGTTTAATACAGATGGGCCTGCACCTGATGGTGGCAGGACAGGATTGTTCTCATAACCTGTTAGTCCCCAATCGTGTCTTTGTCAGAGCCCATTATAAAGATGTATCTTTAGATACTGGTGTGCATCAGCACCCATTGACCATAAGCAATCACCTCTCCCATCAGTCTGATCCTAGTGGAAAGCCTCTCTGGAAACAGATGGGGATATCCCACACCTGCCAAATCTCAGGGAAGAGGCATATCTTCTTCAGGGTGTGTGCTATTAGACAAGGCAGGCTTTTAAATTCACCATGGATCCTAGATTCATGTCAAGTCTTTAAAATGGAGTGAGGACTGCTCTATTCCCATAAATAAAGTCCCACTGGTTTCGAGCTGAGTCTCATGCAGTAGCAACTAGGAGAGGAGACACGTGGTCATTCTGCACCACCGCAGGGATGCACAAGGCTAAAATACCACCGCAATCATTGACAACGAGAAGGGATTGTCACCGAAGTTGGAATGTTTAATATACGTAGGCTATGATGCTTTTTCCCAGGTGGCAGAGGCCCATGGGAACTCCACCCTCGTCAAAAAGCATTGCTAAATGTGGAATCTGAACATAAGTCGAATCTTTCAAAGCAGCAAGTTAAACTGTCTGTTGCTGGTTCACTGTTGGCCTCCCCAGTCCAGCATGTACAAACAGTGATGCTCTCCTCCATCTGCTAGATCAGCAGTTCTCCACCTTCCTCAGGCCGTGACCCTTGAATACAGTTCCTTGTGTGGTGGTGACCCCCAACCATTAAATTATTTTCGTTGCCACTTCATAGCTGTAATTTTGCTACTGTGATGAATCGGGGGACCCTGGTGAAAGGGTACATTCAACCCCCAAAGGAGTCATGATCCACAGGTTGAGAACCGCTGTTCTACACTGATCCACCAAGCCTAAGGGTGAGAAAATTCTTTCCTTCAGATCTTTATATTTTCTGCCCGCCTCTTGGCCTAGGGCCCCGTCTTTCTCCTAAGATGCGTTGACACAGGCTTTGCTGCCTGTGAGCTGAGATTTCATCTCAGTGCCTGATGCCCTGTGCACTCTGTGATGACAAACATTTTAATAAAAAGTCCAATCCATATCAGACTGATACTTCCATACAACACACACAAAGAATTATCTGAAAAATAAACTTCAAATTCTTTATTTGTATTTTTATCTTTGTAATATTTTCTTCTGACCACTTTGTTTTTCTTTTTATCGTTTCTGCTGGCTTCCGTTTGTGAAGCACAGAAGGCTGGATGCACAGAGACAGGAACTAGTGCAGCGGTTTATGGGGATGTGGAGGGGCTGGGGGCTGGGAAGGCCGAGGTGAGGGGGGAGTAAGCAATGAATGCTGTTGGGAGCCCTAGAACTGATTGTGATGATGTATATATAACTCTTTTAAAAAGCGATTTAACTATGAAGTGTATGATAGGTGAATACTATCTCAAGAAAACTGCTAAAAGGAAGAAAAGAAACCAAACTTGACTAAGGTGACCAGATTTAAAGCGGGACACCATTGACCGGAGGAGGGAGGGGGATTCTTGATTAAAAATGTGGTCTATATGGACCAAATAGACCGTTCCCTAGCTTGTCGTGCATTCTTTCCAAAAATTGGGACTTTTTTAAACCGCCAAAAATTGGGACTGTCCCGCCAAAAGCGGGACGTCTGGCCACCTTAGCCTAGCCCTCTCTTACATCTATCTCCTTGGATAACCCCAGGCAGAGGCAGCCTTGGACAATTGCTTGAAGTTATTT
>NW_022111369.1:81662775-81676397 GCF_000313985.2 Echinops telfairi | reverse complement strand
TTGATTAAAAATGTGGTCTATATGGACCAAATAGACCGTTCCCTAGCTTGTCGTGCATTCTTTCCAAAAATCGGGACTTTTTTAAACCGCCAAAAGCGGGACGTCTGGTCACCTTAAACTTGACCCATGGGTCAAGATCGGTGAAGAAGAAAATGTTGTTGCTTAGGGGGCATTGAGTTTGTTTGTTTAGCAAGTGCCTTTGTTCTGATTGATCAGGAAGGGGACAAGCAATTCAATTACTCTTTCAAGTTTGGAGGTGGGGTGGGGGTGGGCAAGGAATGATTCAGTGCTTGGCTGCTCACCGAAGCGTTGGCCGTTCAGACTCATCCAGAGACATCTCAGGAGGCCATCCGGCCCATCTGCGTGGGAAACGTGCCCGCAGCGCTCGCCATCAGCTGAGTGGACTCAGAGGCCGCAGGTTTGGTGTAGGCGTTTGGAGCTCGGTGTGGTCAGAAATAAACAATGAGCGTATCCCGAGTCACATGGAAAGGGTAGTTATTTCCAGGAACCATTTCCCTGAACACAAAAGGTGAGGACGTGTTTTTAACTGCCGCCATTTGCAAGGTGCAGGTGAAAATTCAGTACTCTCAAAAACCACAGCAAGCAACCACGCCGCCTATAAAGCACCGGGACGCGCGTGAGTACCGCTGATGGGCCTGGAACCGGTGCCATGGCTTTGGGAAACTCCTTGAAGATGCCTATTAAAGCTAAAGTAGGTAGCCAGTGACCCAGAAACTCCGCTTTGGGGAAAACACCCGTAAGAAATGAGTGCTTGCTTTCATCAAAATTGACGTGCAAGAATGTTTATAATGTTCATGGGAAGGAAGCCAACTCGGAAGAATATAAGCGGTGTGCTTTCATTCATGTTTTGTTCAAAACCAGGAAGACATAATCAGAGAGGAAACATTGCTGAATTCCAAGTGTAGGAGATCACTTTGTAATTGTTTCTAGGTTCTGACTCCTTAACTATAAAAAAATCTTCTGGGCACAATTAATCTCATAAATTAATTTATAACAACTTTTTGGGGTGGTTCCTCCTCCCTTAACTCACTGCCCCTAAGTTTTCTATCTAGTCTTTTCCCTTTATTTTAGTGCCTGTCTCCAGCCACAGAGGCCCTGGTGTCACAGTAGTTTGGAGTCAAGAGTGGTGTCAGGTGGTAGCAAGGTCAGCAGTTCAAAATCGCCATTCGCTCCACAGGAGAAAGATAAGGCTGTCTACTCCCATTGAGCTCTTGTCTCAGAAACTAAGAGAGACAGTTCTACCCTGTCCTATAGGGTCTGTATGAGTTGGAATTGCTGGATGGCAGAGTTTGGTTTGGGGAGTTTTCTCCAGCTAAGAACATAGGTTCCCATTTAGAAAGCCACTTGGTCTACCATGTCTATTGCTCCATCAATCAGGCAGGGCCTGGCTCAGAGGGGACAGACACTAGTTTAATGGACTGAATGGAAAGGAAGTTAGAACGTGAGTCAAGGGTTCGCTACGTTAGCACAAGCTGCGCTCTTGTGCTCAGTGCTCCGGCGATTCAGAAATGGAGGGCATGGCCCCTGCTCACTGGTTTACACTGGAGAACTACCACCCGTGCAACTGCTATAGCTCAAGTCAGATGAGGCTGGGTGCCAAAATTAGTCTCGTGGTTCAGAGGAGAAAGAAATAGCTTTTGGCTTCAGAGAGTAGGTGGATTTGTGCTGACTCTTAAAAAAGGAGCACAATTTGGGAAGAGGAGGAGGATGGGGAAAGAATTTTAAAGGCGAGGCAAGAATGTCAACGTGCTCCTAATCCTGGTCTACAAATCTGGGCTGCTTTGCTGGTTCAGTTTAGGACTTGCTCAGGTTAGTACCCCGACTCAAGTTTCATTTTTGTCTGAGACCATGTCAGAACTATATATATACATATATATGAGTCAGAACCAATCCCACGGCACCTACAAATATATTAAGAAGCATGAAGTTCCTCCCCTAGCTATTGTGCAGTTGTACGAGGCAACAGGAATGTAGAATGTGTGTGGAATGTGGCGTTTTCTGTCAGTCAGGATGTCTACGCCCAAAGCCAACCCTATCATCAACCAGCTAGTGGGTTTTAATAATTCAAATAACTTCCCAGAAATGAATTCTTAAATATCTTCTACAAAATAGAGATAGTACCTTCCCTGAAGAATTTGTTTTAGGCTTAAATGAAATAATAATATACATAAAAAATCTGATCATACAAATGTGTAACATTCCTAAAGTATTTGAAATGTTAAAGGGCAGCTTCATTGTTTTATGGTTTATAAGTTTTATAAACTTTCTAAGACTATAAACTTTATGGTTTACTTTATTTTGGTTGTTGCTGTTGAGACGATACTATTTCTACGTGCACACTTCAGCGACATTGGTTATCTTGGGGTTCACCCGTTCTTTCTCCTTTTTCGCATTGTCCCTCCTCTCCTAACTCTCTGACCCTGAAATGTGCTATCTAACCTGGTGAGATGCTGTCGGTGTAATGCCTTATAAACCAAACAACAACAAAACTCACGGCCGTCGAGTCAATGCTGACCCATAGTGAGGCTATCCAGTCTAGAACTGTCCCAGGACTTCCCAAGACTAACCGTTTAGAGGAGTAGAAAGCCTCATTTTTCTCCTTCAGAGTAGCTGATGGTTTAAACCCGGATCGTAGCTCAACATATAACCACTCTGCCACCAGGGCTTTCTCATAGTGACCCTGGGTGGATCTTAAAAGAGCACAGAGCTCAAGGCAGACATTCTTTACTAGTTAAGCCGAACTGTTGTTTGAAGACGACTTCAGGTGTTGTTTGTGGTTTAACATTTAAAGATTATCTTAGGGCAGTAGTTTTGGCGTTTATCTAGTTTCCATGTGTGCTAGTCTGAATTGACTAGAGAAATAAATTCATAGACACTCATATTATGTATAAGAGCTTTATATCAAAGAGTAATTGTATATGGAGAAAACATCACAGGCCAGTCAAGATCAAGTGCATATGTCTGCATATTAGCCCATGTCTGATAAATTCTATAAATTCTTCACTCACAACACATGCAATGATGCCAAATTTAGCAAGATCATGAGCCAGTGGTGGAAAGTCTGTTGGGTCCAGTGGCGGTAGAACCATCTCAGTGCTGGTGTGGGTCTTCACGTGGCTCCTCCATCTCCAGGGGTGTGGCTCCATCAGCTTACCTCCACGTGGTTTGTCAACAGGAATGTCTCACAGGGAGGAGGAAAAGGAAGCAGTATGTGTGTGTGTGGCCTTCAGTGAGCTATTTATCCGTTGTGCCTCCAAATGAGGTCATCAAGCTGCAACCTCGTTGACAGGCTTGACTCTACCCCTTCCTCAAGTTGACGGATATGTAACTGGCACACCACGGTTCCAGAAAATCTAGTCTATGAAAATGTGAAATGCTGTTCTGCATTTCCCCCTTTTGATAAAGATGTTTTTATGGAATTTTATATCAAAGTGCTCAGTCACGCAAATCAGGCACTACCTACTTCTGCTGGTCTCGTGGCAAAGGAGGCAATTGTTCATGCAGGCAACTAGGCACACATTCAATGACCTCTTCCTACTCCTGAGCCACCTCCTTCCTCTCGTTCTGGTGACTAGAGAGCAATTACTGTGTCTTGAAAGGTCAATGCTTCCTTGCTTATTTAATCAATGAGTCATCTATTATGTGACAGCTGCAATATTCTAGGAGCTGGGGGGAGAACTGTAAATGAACAGAACAAAAATTTCCCTTCTGGGAGTTTCAATTAAGAGAATAGAAATATAAACCAGTAAAGCACTTACCAGGTTAGATGATGGTAAATAGTAAGAAGGGATATTAAGTGAGAAAGTTGGGCCTGGCAAGGCAAGGGGAGGAGGGGAGAGGCCAGCAAAAAGCATCTCATTAGAGGGAACATAAGGAAAAGGGTCTGAAGAGAACACCATTCCTAGCTTGCTCCAGGAAGTGCCAGAAGGCCAGCCTGGCTGCGTGGTGTGAGCGAAGGTGATCAGGGAGGGATCAGGGGAGGTTGGCTGCTGACCCAGAACCCAAGTGGAAAAGGGATTTAGGAAGAGAGTCCGACCTAGTCTGTGCTGCTGACTGGTTTTGTTAGGGCAGGTTGGGACTGACCTGCTTTTAGCCAGGTGGGATGCACTGATGATCAATCTAAAGAGCAGCTCAGACATTCTCATGGGATGAAGGTCTGATTTCAGTGGGTTTAAGGAGGCCTGGTGGCACAGTAGTTACAGCACTCAACTGAAAGAACGGCATGTCCAACCCACAAGCCATTCCATGGGAGACAGATATTGTAGCCTTTACACCCTATGGGTGTGAGAAACTGAGGAACCGAAAAGTGTAAGAGGACAAATTCTTTGTTCTGATATTTTAAGAAGCCTGAGAGGCCAGGGTTTTGGGTGGAGAGAGACCTTCACACTTGAGTTGAGTCCCAAACTCATTCTCAAAACCAAGAGTAATCCCCACAATGTCCACCCATAATAGGTTGACCTTAAAGTTACCTTTCATAAGCACATGGATGATTGCTACCTGGCTGGAAGTTTTATCCACAGGAACAGACATGTTACTATTGTTCTCCCTGCTCAGAGGACAACACTGGTGTTAGGTCACTCCTCCAATGAACTCGGGGACCTCTAGGGTTAGGGTACAACCCACTTCGTTACGTATACGATTACCCGTTTGGACAGGTTTGCCTGCTCAAGAGTACGTAAGGTGATGTGAGAATACAGTCTCTCTGCTCAGACCTGGTTCCTGATGCCAAGGTGGAGGTAAGCACCCCAAAACTTTTCTCTCAGTTTCTTCCCTTCAATTACAAACTTCCTTTAGGACCCACCCAGATGTGAGGCTGGATCTCACATATGGACACTCCTATCCTAGAGAATGCTGGAGTTTGCAGTCTTGAGGACAGTGGGTTTGAGATTCATGGAAGGCCCAGTGGGGGGGTGGGAGGTGGGAGTGGCTACTCACCAAGAGATAGGTGGTCCAACCCCCCCCCCCATCTGCTCCATGGGACAAAGATATAGTAATCGACTTCCATGCATATTCCCTTTGAAATCAATGAGGCTTCAAGGTGAGTCAGAGTGGACTCAGAGGCAATGAGTTTGGGTTAATTTTTTTTTTATTAAGGTGCTCTGGTGCCACATGTTGTTTGGGATCTGTGTTAGTCTGGGTTGACTAGAGAAGCAGATTCATAGACACACATATGTATAAGATCTTTATATACAAGAGCAATTAAATATTGAGAAAACATCCCAGCCCAGATCAAGTCCCTAAGTCCAGTATTCACCCATGTCAGATACCAGTCTATAAATTCCTCTTCAGACTCGTGAAACACATGCAACGGCGCGGAATACAGGACGATCACAGGCCAGTCGGTGGAATGTCTTGTGGATCCCAGTGGCAGTGGAAGCATCTCAACTCTGGCGTGGGTCGTCTGACTCCTCAAGCTCCAGGGCTCTGGCTCCAACAACTTGTCCACAGGAATGTCTCACCGGGCACGTGTGCATGCACGTTCTGCCTACAGTGAGCTATTAAGCTTAGTGTCTCCAAATGAGGTCATCAAACTGTGACCTGAATGACAGGCTGAACTCCACACCCCTTCACTCTTAATACTCTAGAATTAACACGATTATATAACTACCTAGCAGTTCATGGCATTACAGAAGACTTGACATTCCACAAAGAAAACAGTAGTGAGCAGCTCTACTCTGTAACCCATGGCGTTACCATGTGTCAAAATTGTTGGTTAAGAGACTGGACGTAGCCCTTGGAGAGCTCGAGTACCAACCCCTCTTTCAAGAAGGGGAAACACAACCCTGAGAAGGTGTGTTATGAAGAGGAGAACCCACTGCATGTTTGTGTGGATGTATGTGCTGTTGAGTCAATTCCCAATCATACCACTGCTTTCCAGCCGATTAGGACTCATAATGACCCTACAGGACCGAGCAGAATGGCGCCCAGAGGGTTTCTTGTGCTGTCAATGTGATGGAGCAGACTGCAGGTTCTTTTCTCCTGTAGAGAAGCTGGTGGGTTTGAGCCTAACCTTTTGGCTAGCCGTTGAGCACTTAACCATTATGCCACCCAGGTGTGTACGCATCATGACCTTCATGTGGTGAGACTGGCCTGAGCAGAACACAGGTGTTCTTCACTATAACGAAGAAGGTGGAGGAAACAAGTGGGCTTCTTTCAGTTCCATTTTTCCCAGGTTTGAAGTCCCCTCGAAGGGGCACAGACAAGTGTGCAGATGCAGGCACATTTTCTTTTAAATGCTTCTTTACTCAGGGAGATTCAGGAGGTCCAGCTAAGAAGTGTGAGCTCCTCCTGGAGTTTTGCAGAGCTAAGGGGGTGTGGAAGTTGTCTGGAAGCGCTGGGACAGCTGGAATGGGCCCGCTTGTGGTCGAGCATTCCCTGTTCCAAGTGTGAGCGACGGGGTAATTATGCTTCTCCCCAGCTGGTCAGCTGGATCTAAATAGATGAGGGCAAGTCCAAAAAAACTGCTACAAAATCACAAACTTTTCTTAAAAATATCAAAACATGAAGTTATTGTCTCAACATACCTTCTATTCTGAAGGCAACGTGTTCTTCTAACCCTTTTCTCAAGAATTCTGCACCCTTACATTTACACGAAGTCAAAACAGCAGTTTGGGTATCCTCCAGTGATTTCACATTATGTTCCTTTTAAATGTTGATTTTGGAGACAAAAAGAAGGCTGAAGGGGCAAAATCCAGGCTGTAGGGAAGATGCAGAAAGGTCTCCCAATGAAATGCTCATGTTGTAGCCCTTGCTCCCTTTGAAGAGTGACCAGGTACATTGTCGTGATGAGAAACAAAATCCTCAGTGCAACTCTCCTGGCCTTTTGCTCACCGAAGTAGTTTTCTATTTTCTCAAAACGTCTTTTTGTTATAAGCCGTGCTGTAAATTCAAATTATGAGTCTTTATAAAGCCGGTGGCTCCAGGAAGACTAGCGTTTCTTAAAATCCCCAAAGCCCTGAACAGCTGTCAGACAGGGTATATAAAAGGAAAATCCCTATCCTGTTTTTCCAGCTGAAAAGCACCAGGCTCCAGCTGCATCCTGGTTACAGAAGCTAAAAGTTGAGAACAGCTGCCTCACCTACACTTCCAGGTGGGGTGAGGGTGTGGGGGGAAGACCAGAATATTGGGGTAGTTTGGAACATTCCTCACTGCCCTTATGGGGGAAACAAATCATGGATTCTGTTAAAGGGGGGTGTCCCAGTTGTATTCTTTAGTTACATTAAGCACTGTGCTCTGGTCAGGGAGGTTGTTGGCTCAATGGATCACAAAAGAATCTTATGAACCTTCAAAGAGGACCCACTGCTAGTGGGTAGGTTGCAGTTGGGGGCTTAGTGTGGATTTTTACACTTAAGCAAAATTAGGAGTAAGGGCAGAGTTGACAGCTTTAGAGCACTGGTTCTCAACCTGTGGGTCACAACCCCTTTGGAGAGATGAACGACCCTTGACAGGGGTCACCCGGTAACAGGAGCAAATTTTGTTATGAAATAGCAACGAAAATAATTTTATGGTTGGGTTGTCACCACAACATGAACTGTATTAAAGGTTCACGGCATTAGGAAGGTTGAGAACCACTGTACTAGGGTTAGGAGATGCCACACTAGTTTTAGGGCCACTGCATCTGCTGCTCAGTTTCTGTTTGCTTCTGCGTAATCACCCATTTGGTTACCGTGACCAGATTTAAAGCGGGATACCATTGACTGGGGAGAGGGGTGCAGGGCGGTTCTTTAAAATGTGGTCTATATGGACCAAATAGACCGTTCCCTAGCTTGTCGTGCTTTCCAAAAATCGGGACTTTTTTAAAACGCCAAAAAGTGGGACTGTCCCACCAAAACCGGGATGTCTGGTCACCTTACATTTGGTGTCCTTTGCCAACAGACCAGGCCCCAAGATTTTTGGTAACCATCCGGCCTTCAGTAGGATCAGGATCTCATGCCTATTTTTGATGTCCTTCCTGACCAATGTTAAAAGCCTTGTATATCGCCCCATGTACGCCAGCTGACATCCTGTGGGGAAGTGCCTGAGACCAAATAACACGGCTCGAGGAGACTGCTGCTGCCCCTGCACACCTGATTCTATTAAGGACAAAGGTGCTTCCTTTGGTGTATAGCACCTCATCTGGCATCCTTAATGCGACATCTGTGAGGTCTGGTCAAGGCATCTGAACAGAGTCAATCAGTTGCAGACAGTCGGCCAGGGGTCCCTTGCAAAAGCTGATGTGAGGCTGATGCAGAGAGCCTAGTCCTGGGTGGCATTTGAAATCCACTGGTCGGGTGCTCTGCAGAGAATTGTCTCTACAGCACGTGGGGCAACACGAGTTCATTCTTGACCCAGTGCTAATTTATCAGCTTCATTTACCAACAGGGCAGTGACCGCAATTGCCCGCAGGCATGCTGACCACTCTAGACACAGGATCCAGTCACCAACTGGCCTATTCCAAGGTCTTAGTGGCTCGGTGAAGACTGCTTTTGCCATTCTCCTTCGTTTGTGGATTAAAAGGCTAAAGAGTTTAGGGATGTCTGGCAGGGCTAAGGCTGGGGCAGAGACCAGGGCCTGATTTAGTTTTTCAAAGGCCTTTTGCTCCACAGTTGTCCAATTGAAGGGCCCATTTCCTCCTATGTGGACAGGACCCTTGCAACTTCAGCAAACCTCAGGATCCACACTCAACAATGTACCACAGCACTGAGTTCTCGGATTTGACGTTTGTTTCAGGTGTGGGAATTTGCAACACCGCTTGCAAATACGGCTTGAGGAAAGAGTTTGTTTCCCTTCTGGAATGAGGGATCCGAGGTAGGAAATTTTACGTGAGCACAACTGGGCCTTTTTAGTTGATATCCTGTAGCCCAGTGGTTGGAGGATATGTATGAGTCTCTGTGGCCTCTTTGCAAGCCTGTTCATCCCCCGCTGCTGCTAGAAGTCATCTACATACTGCAGAAAGGGGTACGGGGGCCACTGGGGCAAAAAGTAGCCAGATCTTGGCTGAAGGCATCATCGAACAAGGTGGGTGCATTTTTTAACCCCTGTGGTACCCAGATTAAGTTGCCCTGCTACCTACCCCAGAGTCAGGGTCAGTCCAGTTGAACACAAAACTAGGCTGATGAACAGGGGCCAGAGGAATGCTAAAGAGCATCTTTTAAATCCAGACCTAAGGACGGTGTATGACGGTGCATGGGTTAGGGCCTGAGGGGTGGAGTTATTACCCACTGATTAACTTCTCCAAGATCCTGGACTGGATGATAGCCCTTAGTTCTGGGTTTAAGAACCGGGAGTAAAGGGGGACTCTGAGGTGACTTACTTTTGGTGAGTACACCCCCTTCTAGAAGTCATCTGATGTATGGAGTGATCCCCCGGCTTCCTGGTTCATCGGATACTGCCTTATCTGAATGGGCATAGCTGTTGCCGTCAGTTGCACAACAATTGGAGGGTGATGCTTCTTAGGCAGCCCGGGTGGGTTGGTCTGTGTCCATATACAGGGAGCACGGTCTCTAAGTGATGTAGATATTGGGCTTCCTCCCCAGGCAGGTTGGTTGTGTCATGTTCCGACTACTGTATAGGCTCCTGCAAGCGGTAGTCTTCCTGTGACAGACATGTTAATAGTACACATGCGGGTGCTTCAGGTATGGATAGTTCAGCAGTGTGGTCCTGCGTAAGATATTGTGGCCTGAAGTTTTCGGAGGAGGTCTCTGCCCAGTAAAGGGGATGCACACTCGGGAAGCACTGTGAAAGAATGAGTGACAGTGTTATTTCCCAGGTTGACGGACCTTTAAGGTGGCCCAGGAACAAAGGGAGCTCCTCCCATTAGTACCCTGAATAGAGATTCTATTGTTAGACATTAGGACCAGTGGCTGGGTTAGAACTGAATGAGGGGCTCCTGTGTCAAGTAGGAAACAGGCAGGCTTGCCCCCTACTTGTAAAGTGACCCTTGGCTTCTGGGGGCTAAGTTTTTAAGAGCCCTGCTCCCATAGACTGAGGACAGAACACGGTTGTGGGGGAAAGGCCTTTTTAGTTTTCTCTGGGCATTCATTTTTCCAATGGCCTTCCTGTTTACAACAAACACAATGATTTAGTCTTAAAGGCTGCCTTGTTCCGGTAAAGTGTCATCTTGGGCTTTAAAACACTATTATTATTTCTTGGGGACCTTTTGAGACAAGCGCCGATCTCTTTCAAAGCAGCGATGACTGCTTTAGCCTTGAGCTTCCCTTGAGCTTATCTCTATTATCCAAATCCTTTTGTGCTACTTCTAGCAGGTGGGAAAAAATGTATTCCCTGAAACCCCTCCAATTTTTCAAGTTTTCTTCTAGTATCAAGAGCAGACTGAGTGACAAAAGCAAAATTTATCACCGTATTACTTTCAGGGACCTCAGGGTCTATAGAGGTATATGTGCGCTGTGCATCCTGTAGTCTTTCCCCAAAGGCTGCTGGGGACTCCTGAGGCCCCGGAGTGGCTGTACTGACTTTGGTTAAGTTACTGGGCTGCTTGGCAGCTCCCTTCAACCCCACCAATAAGCACCAGAGAAAAATGTCCAATGCCCAGAGACTTTCAGAAGTATTTCGGTCCTGCTGAGGCCAGGTCTGGGGAAACGTGGCTTCAAGCCAATCCTTATTCCCCTCTACTGTCCCGCCCGTGGGGCCAGTAACAGTCTTTTGGGCTTCTTGTGGATCATGGCCTCTTTCTTCTGCTGTAAAATGGACTATTAACAATTACTGACAATCGTCCCAAGTGGGATGTGGGTTTGCAACACTGACTCTAAAAGGCTAATAAGGGCCTGTGGTTTGTCTGGGAAAGGCGGATGCTGGTTTTTCCAATAACAAATCGCTAGTGAAAAAAGGAACATCAACCAACAAAAGTTGGTTCCTTGGGTCTCCAGTTCGAGGGGCACTTCCTGCAGAGGCAGGATTTGGGGGGCATGGTGTGGAGAGGAGACAAAACAACCAGGTGGTACACAGGTGAGGTGAGGTGGTGGTGGCGGCAATGGTATGGGCCTAACGTAAGGCAGCAGGTGGTCAAATCCCTAGGGGGATGTTGGATACATTTCTTTCTGAGTAGCTTTTGAGTGTTTATGCTAAGGATTGGAGGGAAACCTTCAGCTTTGACAGGTTGTGAAGGGGAATTTGCCAACATAATATGGAGCCCAGAATGGCACTTTTTCTCAGCGGAGGGGTGGCGGTGATTATTGAGGGATTTAACCATACATCAACATCAATATGAGGAACTGGTCAGGGTGCCCCAGGCTTTCCTGTCACTACATTCCAAACTGCTTGAGCTAGCAGCCTGGGGTCATAGATACCCAACCAACACCGCAAGTGGGCCACTCTAACTCACAAAGGGTTGGGAGCTTTCCAGGGTTAAGTTTAATTCCATAACCATTAGCATATCCAGTTTTAAAATTATCTAACAGACACTGTAAGGAGGCTTTACCTTTAGAACAGGCTCGCCCCACAGTGTTGGCTCTCCTTAAAGAAGAAAGGGTAGGGAAACAGTGAACAAGGAGACCTCTGGGTGGCTGAAATCAGAGAGGGCTCCTTAGAAACAAAGATCAGTTACCCAGTTGAACTGGCAGTCTGATCCTGTAAGGTGGGATGAAACCACAAAATGTCTTGTAAGAAACACTGAATGCATTAGCAAAACATGTGACAAGGCAATCCAGGGGCAATGATTCAGCAAGCTAGACACCGGAAGGCTAAAAAGAGCATGACCCAGAAAATGTAAAAAAAAAAGAAAGCCAACAAGGATTTTTGAAAAGCGGTCCACTCTGGACCAAAACAAGCAGGCCAGAACGGAGAGAAAAAGGAAGCAAAACCACCACAATGAGAGCATTAAGGAAAAGAAACTAAAAAACTAAACTACTTACCAGATAATCAGACTTCTCAAGCAAAGTCTCGAAGTATGTCAGAGTCAAGACCATGTCCAGTCCCCTCCAAAAGGCTGAACAGACCCATTCCAGAACCCAACAAAAATGAGGAAGGGACTTGCCTCTGGAGGTGACCCTAGTAGACTCCAAGCACACACTTTAGGTGAGTGTCTCCCGGGCAGCTGCCAGACCAGGTCAGTGGAGGTTTCCAGGGCCCTGGAACATCTCAGGTGGTGCTGTCCCCTGGAGCTTACGTGGGGGCAGCTGGCCAGCTGAGGCTCTGTTCCGGACAGCACAGTGGCTATTTCACTGGGGTCTCCAAAATGTTACATGCCGTGAGATGTTAAAGATCACTGTAATGCTGTGAATTCAAGTTATGAGTCTTTCTTGAGCCTGTAGCCCCAAGAGGACTAGTGTCTCTTAAAATCCCCCAAACCCCAAATAAGCGCGGAGTAGCAGTCAGGCAGGGTATATAAAGGCAAAAACCCTATCCTGTTTTTCAAACTGAAAAATACAAATCTCCAGCTGCATCCTGTTTTTCCCATTGATGAACCTAGCTGATTTCAGAAGCTAAAAAAGTGTTAGTGTACAGTAACCCAGTAATCCTGGAGCAAGGTGTGGATCCATACACAGCATCTGGGAATGAGATTTACAATAACATCCTGGAACTGGGTAGAGTTATCTGAAGGCTACAAATTTAGGTTGGAAAATTACCAGGATAGCTTGGAATAGCAAGCTCCAACAGGGCAGTGGGCTATAGGGGACATGGCCTTAAGGCAAGATGGCATCACCTACACTTCCCTGGGGAGGTAGGCCAGAGTATTGGGGTAGGCTTGAGCAATAATAAGCCCCTTTGTTGCCTGGAGAAAATCTGTAAAGACAACCCCTTTGGAATTCCTGAAAGCAGTTCCCACAACCTTCTGAGCTGATCTCTCCACCTTGAATTTAACTGTCCCAGCAGATCCCCTTGGAAGCCAGCGTTTTGATTGCATATTTTTTAAGGCATCTGAATGAAACAGATTCTCAACCTTGCTAATGCTGCGACCCTTTAATACAGTTCCTCATGTGGTGGTGACCCCCACCTCCAACCATGAAATTATTTTCGTTGCTACCTCATCACTGTCATTTTGCTACCATTATGAATTGGGTGACCCCTGTGAAAGGATGGTTTCACCCCCAAAGGGTTCGCGACCCACAGGTTGAGAATCGCTGAGCTAAAACAAGCATATTACTGAGAGAACTTGTCTATAGCCATCCACTTTTCACAGAAGCGTGCTTAAACATGTTTGGTTTGAAATAAACTCATGCAGGTATGAGCTGAAACTTTGGTGGCAGTACTTTTTACTTACCCTTGTACATATGACAGGAAGGGGTGTCATAAATAAATAAAATTTTATTTGTCTGCAATATAAAGCAAAAACTGTAAGAATCTCAAGAAAAAAATCATCTATTTCAAGAGAGTATTTACAGTATTAGTGAGCTATAGGAAATAAGACAGATACAGAATATCCTTAAAGAATATATTGTTTTACTATTTTATTTCTTTAAATCATTTTATTGGGGGCTCTTACAGCTCTTATCACAATCCATACATACATCCATTGTGTCAAGCACATTTGTACATATATTGCAGTCATCTTTTTCCAAATATTTTCTTTCTACCTAAGCCCTTTTGTATCAGCTCATTTCCCCCCTCTCCCACACTTCCTCACTCATGAACCCTTGATAATTTATAAATTTTGTTTTCCATGG
>NW_022111369.1:81661040-81662455 GCF_000313985.2 Echinops telfairi | reverse complement strand
ATTGTATAAAGCACATTTGTACATTCATTACCTTCATCATTCTCAAAATATTTGCTCCCCATGTAAGCCCCTGTCATCAGCTTATTTAACTATTTTATTAAAGATTCAATAGAAGAAATTTCCCAAAGGTTACATGAGAAATTTTTAGTATTTATATCACCCGCTAAGGGGAGAGCTTACATCAAAGTTTTAGCTGGATAAACGCAACTTAAATAGGGTATACTCGAGTAAAAGCTGAGTTTTTTCAGCACATTTTTATGCTGAAAATGCCCCCCAGTTTTTTGTAGTAAAATTAGGTGCCTTGGCTTATACTCAAGTATATGTGGTAATTCAAATACTTCCATTAATCCTTACCATATGGTGGATGCCTATATTTTTTCCACAGTAAGTTACAAAGGCATCATACCATAAAGTGTAAAAGCATGCCGCATACATCATTTGATGAGCAAAATAGCCCCCTTGCGAAGGGAGCTAAATCAGGGCTGAGCCGAGCTATGTAGCCTCCAACCTAGGATTCAACCCTGTTCAAAAGATCTCTCTGGCTGCCTCGTATAGAGCCAGGCATTCGAGGGAAGTGAACTTTAGAAGGCAGAGGCTAGAGGACACTTCCAGCCAGGAATAAATCTCAGAAAGGCTGGTTTGGAGCAAAGATGAGGGGGAAACATAGGGGGGCAATGGGAAGTGTGTGGTTACAGTGTGGGGAGTTGCAATCAAAGTCACAAGACAAAATGCACACAAATTGTTGGATTGAAAACCAATTAACTCTGTCAGCTTTCACTCAAATCACAATAAAAAGTTAAAATACAGTGTATCCTTTCCTCTATGCCAGCAGTTCTTAACCTGTGGGTCGCAACCCCTTTGGGGGTCGAACAACCCTTTTACAGGGGTCGCCTATGACCATCAGAAAACACATAAATATTTCACAATATATCATTGCATATTGTTTTGTGATTAATCACTATGCTTTAATTATGTTTAATTTTGTTCAGTTTGTAACAGTGAAAATACATCTTGCCTATCGGATTCATAACAGTGGCAAAATGACAGTTATGAAGTAGCAACAAAAATAATTTTATGGTTGGGGTCACCACAACATGAGGAACTGTATTAAAGGGTCCTGACATTAGGAAGGTTGAGAACCACTGCTCTATCCCATCCTAGAGCTAAAGTTTTTACCCATCATGCACCAGCTCTGCTGGCTTTCTCTGGCTAGTTCGTCATCGGGCATCCTGAGGAGTCAGGAGTGCACTGTGAGAAAAGGCATGGGTCCTTCAGGGCTAAACTTACACCCTGGGCTGTGCTGAACGTTGGCTTTGCTGTTAGTTGTTAGTTGCCAAGGCATGTGCCCTGTGACCCATCCCGCGGGCCATCAAACAACGTGGATACCTGAAAGAGGGACTGGGAATGAAGAGGGG
>NW_022111369.1:81658255-81659405 GCF_000313985.2 Echinops telfairi | reverse complement strand
AATGTTGATAGTGAATGATTGTTGGTTGAATTGTTCTAAATTCTGAATGCTTCTGTATTGTTAAAACACATGCCAAATACGTAATTGTAATGAAGTGATCTAATGCTGATGGTGTCCTGACTTCCTCGTGGCTGGAGGCCCACGTGGTGTCCGCCCATCAGCGTTCATTCTCACTTGTTCCTTATCCATGAAAACACCCACTTGTATCTCCATAGATTCATCATCGGTTCAGTTACAGCGAAGAACTCCGGAGTCCTAGGAAAGGGCACCCCCTTCATTTGTTCACTGAGCCCCAGCCCTTGTCATCCACTCAAGGTGTGTGGCTTCCTGGGGAAGAACAGGTTTCTTTCTGTGCCTCCTGGCTGCTAGCTGAGGCAGGACGCCTAAATTTGGCTAAGGAGATGTAAGCGTGGTAACTGTTAGGTAATCTCATTGAAAGACTGTTGGGGCCACTGTCCCCCAGATTTTCGTATAAAAGGGAGGCCATGCCTGGTGATGCGCTAGTTGCCAGCTTGGACCGTGAGGTTGAGGGCTGACAGAATGATGAACAGGAAGTTGCTGGGAGGATCCCCAATTAATTGGTAGAACATCATCCTGGCTTCTGGAGTTCCTTTTCACAGAAGAAAAATAAAAGTTGAACTCTAAAGCCTTTGTTCCTTTAGGATTTTTTTGACACATAAAACCCAATTGAAACTTAACAAACTATGTGAACTCTTGAAAGAGCTCTAAGGCAGAACCTTCTAGTGGTGCTGTGGGCTAGGCATGAGAAGGCTATGTGCAAAGTCAGCAGTTCAAATCCATCCCCCACTAGTCAGGAGCATGATTTCTCGTCTCGGAAACCGCATTGAGCGTCTTGATGAGTCGGAATGGGCTTGATGGCCGTGGTGGAAACAATGTAGCACGAGAGTGACCAGCAATAAAGACAGAAGCCTGCCAACAGTTAGGCACAGGAAGACCAGTCCAACCAAAAAGTGAGTTGTTTGAACCCACCCTGAGGCTGCCCTGGTGATCTGCTTCTCAGCGATCGCAGCCGTGAACACCATAAGGATTAGAGCTCTACCTGGCAGTGCGTGGAATTGCCATGAGTGAGAACTGGCTTGATGGCAATTGGTTTTGTTGTTGCTCTTCAGGCAGGTTCACATCCAATGGG
>NW_022111369.1:81655093-81656201 GCF_000313985.2 Echinops telfairi | reverse complement strand
GTAAAACTGAAATGCACCTGCTAATGAAGAGGTGGGTTCTTTGAGTCCACCCAGAGGTGTCTTGAAAGAAATGCTTGCTGACCTATTTCCCCAAAACTCAGCGCAGTTCTATATCGATACCTACATGGGATGGCCATAACAAAGTGATTTAAAGAGCTAGGGTTTAAACACACATCTGCCCACTCAGAGGTGAACATGCTTTCCCTAAACCTGGTTACCCTGGATGATCTAGAATATGTGCTCCTCTGAAGAATTAAAAATGGTGTATGTGGAGTAGCTTGTTCATCTTCATATTAAATATACCTTCTATGCACATCCATAGTCAGTCCCCAAGACCATGGGAAACAATTCATCATCTTTGCAATTAATCACCAGTTGTTTATCTAGCCAGAATCCTGCAATTGATATCGTATCAAGACAAGCAAAAGCCCACGGCCACCCAGCAATTCCAATGCCAAGTGACTCTATACAGGATTTCTGAGACTGTGGATTTTTTCTTTTCTTTTCTTTATTTCTGTGAATTGTTTTTCTTCAAATGTTTTACTTTGAATTAGGTGGGAGGTTACATATCAGGTTATCATTTATGCATTCATCAACTTAAACAATTTATCCAACTTTCCATTGGCTTACCCTGTCCCCCAACCCCCACCTTTCCCCCCTAATCTCTCTCTTGTAGGACATGATCTTCCCCTTCAGTAACCTTAACACCTGGTCTACTGCGTAGTCTATGGCTCCCCCTTCCCTCTCTTCCCCTCTCCCCCCTCAAAACAAACAAACGACTGCCACTGAGTCGATTCCAACTCCTGGCTGCTCTATAGGACAGAGTGGAACTGCCCCTGTGGGTTTCTGAGATGGTGTGCTAGTTATATAATTGCTTGTCAATTTGAGAATTAAGAGTGTTGGGGTGGGGTCTAGCCTGTCAATCAGATCATAGCCAATGAGGCCTCTGTGTGGGCATGGCCTTCTCCTGAGGATTCTGGGAAAACTCTTGGATTTTCCTTTTTGGAGACAGGAAACACTTTCTCTCTCTGCTGACTCCATGGGAGACATTGCAGCTGACAAGACACATGGAACTATTCTAGTGCCCAGAGCTGGAGAAACCACGTGG
>NW_022111369.1:81642752-81644791 GCF_000313985.2 Echinops telfairi | reverse complement strand
GCAAAGGAACTCAGCTCTGCCAACATCTTAACTTTAGCCCTGAGAGACGAATTTTGGACTCCGACTTCTAGAACTGTCACAAATTAAGTTTGCATTGCTTTAAGCCACTGAACTTGTGGCAAGTGATTTACAGCAGCAATAGAAAATTAACTCTCAGGATAAGATGGATGCTGATTTTTTGATAGCTCAGACTATTTCGTCTCATTTCACCCACACAACAAAACTATTTATGATCCATCTTTTACCAATAAGGAATTTTACGGTACGGGGATTACCTGGCCACTATCACACAGCTGGTAAGAAACAGACCACTACTTACTTTTCGGTCAGTTTGCCATGCAGTGATGGCTTTGTGTTGCTGGGGTGTGGGAAACTCTCCCGCCAGTATTTCAAGTACACCCATTGTGGACAGGCTGGAGTGTAAGGCAGATTATCAGAAACTACCTGGTAATCGACTGCAAATTAGCCCTGAGAACCTTACGAGTCATAAGAACATCGCTCCGCTGCTTGCTTTGCACACATCATTGAGAGGAATCGGTCGTTAGAGGGGGACATGTTGGGTGACACTGAGCACCAGTAGGGACGAGGGCCCCTCCCTGAGGTGGACCCATACACTAGGCACAGGGATGCACACTGATAGACATTCTGGTGATCGGGAGGCTAATGTACTCACTGCTCACTGCCATTGAGTGCATTCTGACTCACGGTGACCCTATAGGTCAGTGTATAGCACTGCCCGTGTAAGGTTTCCGAGACTGGAACCCTTTACAGGAGTAGAAAGCCTCATCTATCTCCCACTGAGCAGCCGGTACTTTCGAACTGCAAACCTTGCAGTTAGCCGCCCCAACGTGCTATCACTTGGCCACCAGGGCTCCTATGAAGATAGTGCAGGCAATGTTTCTGCCTGTCGCATGTAAGGTCCTGGGCGTCAGAGTTGGCCAGATGGCAGCTCTCAACAAGGAGCAGCCAACTCGTCTGATTCCAGAGTGCACACTCTTTCCAATAAACCACAGTTGTCCTTTTTGGAAGCCTCTCTCAGGAGCAGTGCTTGCAGAACTTTGCTGTTGGAACCATGCAGGATCTTGAAACTGTTTTGTCACCTGGTTCCCGTGCCCAAATATTCTGATTTACTTGTTATGGGACCAGACCTGGCCATCCGGATTTTAAAAGCTCCCTAGGTGATTCTACTGGGCAGAAATGTTGACCCATCAAAAATGGACACTTCTCCAGAGAGTCCACAGTACCTTGATGTTAAACGGTGACATCACAATCACTTCTTTTTTGAAGTTGCTTCTTTTTCAGGGGTTCCCTGTTGGGCTGTCCAGTTGAATGGCATGGAAAGCCTTGTAATGTTTGACCTTAACCTCCTAGATCCTGACTCCTAAGGTTTAGGACAGGACCAGAACAGATTTTGAAAGCCCTCTCGTTGATTCCATTGTGTGGTCAGGGCTGAAAGTCACTATTTCAGGAGAAACTATTGGCGTACTTGTGAATCATTTTGAAACCACTCCGTACTGGTGGAAAGTAGAGGAGGTTTTCATAACAAAGCTGATTTGTCAATTGCCCCCTGGAGATCGTTAAGGGTGAACTATTTCTAGCTGTGCCTGACAGGAGATATTTGCCCATCTTCACAGAACTTCTCCTCCGCATTGGGTAAGAGGTTGCTGTTTTGGAATAACAGTCAAAAGAACACTTGTAACCAGGGACAGATACGATATTAAAAAAGAGAAAGCAAGGGTTTATTGAAATGAATTTAGGTGCGAGTGCTTTTTAAGCCTTGAAGATCACAAGACTGCTGTCCTTAAGACAATTCAGCCGGTGATCACTGCACAGGAGGCTCTGTACAGGACGGCTAAGTTATCCCGCCCCTTCCACCCTCGCACCCCCCAGATTTCTAATTACAACAGCAGGGGGTGGGGGAGGTATTCAAGGGAAAGGTCTGGCAGTTACCACTGTAATCTCGTGGCCCATGCTAGTGTCACTCATAGTGCGTTACCCTGACGTGCCGGAACACCTGATGAAACACCCAGACTCGCCTG
>NW_022111369.1:81639615-81641602 GCF_000313985.2 Echinops telfairi | reverse complement strand
GAGCTGAGTCCAAAATACGTCCAAGGTATGCCTGTGTGGACTGGATATTAGCTAGTCCTAGGAAATAATTGAGGAGCCCTGATAGCATAGTGGTTATGCAGTGGGCTGCTAACCCTAAGGTCAGCAGTTCGAAACCATCAGCTGCTCAGTTCTGCAGGAGAAAGACAAGGCTTCCCACACCTATAAAGAGTTAAAGTCTTGGAAACCCAGAAGGGGCAAACCCAGAAGAGGTCCCAAAGAACCTCTATGATTCAGAATCAATTCAGTGACAGCGAGTTTGAGGTTTTCAAAGGGGTGAGTGTTAGTTATCTTGTGTGATAAGAGGTATTATGGTTGTATAGGAGATTGTTCTTTTTAGCTCAAGTAGGTAGGGATGAAGTGTCTCAATATCTGAAACATTTTCTTTTTCTTTTAATCACTTTATTGGGGGCTCATACAACTCTTATCACAATCCATACATACATCCATTGTGTCAAGCACATTTCTATATCTGTTGCCCTCTGAAACTTATTTTCAAATTCTTCATCAAACTAAAAGTATATATGCTATGGCTGTTACATAATCTCCTGTCAACTTGAGGGAAGGGGTGAAGTCTAGCCTGTCAATTAGGTCATAGCCAATGAAGCTTCTGTGTGGGCATGGCCTTCTCCTGAGGATTCTGGGAACTCTGGTCTTCCTCCCTGGAGGCGGGACACACATGGACTCTGCTTTCTCTTCCTGCTGACAAGCTGCACGGAGCTATGCCAATGGCAGCTAGAAGCCTTGGAGCTGGAGGAGCCACATGGAGACCCATGCCAGCGCCGAGATGCTTCCACCACCGCTGGGTCCACAAGACTTTCCACGCACTGGCCTGTGTTCTTTCTGCATTCTGCATCATTACACGTGCTGCATGATTCTGAAGTGGAACTTATAGATTGGGATCAGACATATGGGCTAATATCGGACTTAGGGACTTGATCTGGGATATTTTCTTAATATACAATTACTCTTTGATATAAAGTTCTCTGTTACACACGAGTGTCTGTGAATTTGTTTCTCTAGTCCACCGGACTAACACATATGCTCATACATAAACACACTCACAGGCTCATACAAGCTAAGTAACTGTTCTCAAAATGTTAACAGTTATTTGTAAAGGTGGTAGATAAACACTGTCTTCTCCTTTCAATTTTTTAAAAATAGTTTTAAGTGAGTTTCATAAAACTGGGAGAAATAACCAGAGTAGTAATCTCTCCAGGTTACCCAGGGCCTCTTCAAGATGTGGTCTCCCAGAGTATTAAGGGTTAGCACCCCTTTTTCTGAGTGCTGCTCCTGTCAGACTCCTGGAAATGTTGATCCACATACAATCACATCCGTGGGCGGTTTCATTCTCAGTCTCTATCTGTGTGTCTGGAGTTATTTAAATGACTTCCCGGAGGTTCATCAGAGGAGCTGACTCACGCTCTCTGCATCTAGCTAGACTTACCAGATTCCATAACACTAGTGCCCTGCTGTTCTACCCTACTTGAATGCACACTTCAAGAAATTAACATGTTTGTATAATATATGCTTATGATGATGTGATTTTCCTAAAGAAAGCAATAGAGTATCATTTACATAGCCAAATGTCCCCTCAACACCGTGCCAGCACCATTTGTCCTTGGGTCAGCTCTGACTCATAGTACCCCCAGATGTGTCAGATAATACCGAATAGGAGCCGACACAATGGCGCCCGACGATCGCAAGGATAGGAGCAAAGGAGCAAAGTAAAGGGAGGACAGACATACACCAACCCGACCCACTGTCCCTGGGTAGAATTCCAGCTCTGAGCAGCCCTATAGGGCAGAGCAGAACTGCTGCACAGGCTTTCTTTTTGTTTTTTCAATCATCTTATTAGGGGCTCATACAACTCTTATCACAACCCATACATCCATCCATTGTATAAAGCACATCTGTACATTCGTTGCCCTCATCATTCTCAAAACATTTGCTCTCCACTTAAGCCCCT
>NW_022111369.1:81637418-81638463 GCF_000313985.2 Echinops telfairi | reverse complement strand
GCATAGATCTAGGAATGCCTAAGACCACCAGAAGATGGGAGAGAGAGAGCAAATCTTCTAATATAGACTTTGGAGGATTAGGAAAGTAGAGGGCTAGAAACAAAGAGAAGACATGGGATGCGTGATGCTGCATTAAAGTGATGCCACAGGTGGGTTGAAACAAAATATGTATGAATTACTGACTAAAATGGACAGTCTGCTCTGTAAACCTTCACCAAATTCATAATAAAATTTTTCATCTGATTAGGGTTTAAATTCTGAGCACGCCAGTTTGCAGAAGACTATGGGTGATGGTGATAGCCCAAAAGCCATTTGCAGAGTTCCCACATAGATTAACCCTCCACTGAGTTCTCTCTGATCATTACCCAAGGATGTGGATTATTGTGCCCTCAGGCAGAATGCCTTGGGAAGTAGATTACTTCTACCCCTCTTCAACCAGCCTAAGGAGGAACAGTCTGTGTGTCCTTAATAGAGGTCACTGTACTGGGACCAGTAGGGGGTGGGGGTGGCAGTGGTTACAATCTAATAGGTCACGCCCTATTAGTCTCACCCTGACATCCTTGGTCGGAAAGCCCTGGACCAATCTTGTAGCCCTTATATCTAACAGTGTATATATCCCATCTGTGGTCCCATTGCTGCTTCTGTTTCATTATGTATTGTAATGTATTGCTACACCACCAATTATGCTTTTGTGACAGTTTCCTTGGCCCTTCCTTGTCCTTTTCAAAGCTCTATTTCTCAATAGACCCTCACATGCCATTTTGACCTTGTGCTAATGGTCTCCCGCGTCTGGATGATGTGTCTGTGCCTTTGTCTTTGTCCCTTTTAAGACTTCACACATGTTCTCTTTAAATTCTCTTTGGTACCCTAAAACACATCTCATCCAATGACATCTTTGGGCAAGTTAAAATGTTGATTCTGTTTGCTAGTACTTATTTAGGATGTTTGCATTGAGATTTATACCAATAAATGAGATTAAAAAATTTTTTTCCCTAGGACTTTATTTGAA
Organism: Echinops telfairi; assembly: GCF_000313985.2. NCBI lineage: Eukaryota > Metazoa > Chordata > Mammalia > Afrosoricida > Tenrecidae > Echinops > Echinops telfairi. The sequence goes on along the minus strand of NW_022111369.1, from coordinate 81,637,454 downwards.
TTTCATATGGTTTTGTTTTTTTTTATTTTTTTTATT
>NW_022111369.1:81634839-81635938 GCF_000313985.2 Echinops telfairi | reverse complement strand
GTATTTGTACATCATTTCTCAAAACATTTTCTCTCCATTTAAACCCCCGACATTAGGTCCTCAGAGCCATTTCCTTTTTTTAACATTTTTTACCAGTTATATCTCTTTATTTCTTTAAATCATTTCATTTGGGGCTCTTACAGCTCTTGTTACAATCCATACATTAATTGTATCCAACATATTCATACATATATTCCATCGTTCTTTGCTAGACATTTCCTTTCCATTGAGCCCTTGGGATCAGCTCTTCTTTCCCTCCCTCCCCCCTCCACTCTCGTGGCCCCTTGATCGATTGTAGATTGTTAATTATTTTCAAATCTCACACTGACCACTGTTCTTTCTATTCTTACTGATGTGGAGGAGCCTGCGTCTATCACACCCCCCTCTAGTTCATTGAACTTTGGCCATGGCCAACTGTTTTCCCTGAGTCTTGGGAGCCATCAGTGATCTGCTATAACATCTGATCTGCCTATTCAACTCTGCCTCAACCAGCCTGTGGTCTTCCTGCTTCCTGGTTCATCTTCCTCCTTCGCTTCATAGGCCTGGCAGCTGTGTGAGTTGGGAAGGGCCTCCAGCTTAGCATCTGACCCATGGACTTGAGCCAGACCACACTTTCCCACTTTGTAACTCTGTAGGCCACTTTCTTGACATAATGTGTGTGTGTGTGTAGACAAAATATGGCACATGTCATAGCTCAAGAATGATCCTAATTGACCATACTTGATCCTTATCCAAACTTAAAGAAAATTGCAGTGCTCAGAAATGGAATTCTGAGATTGGCTGGTATAGATCCCAAGACTACCTACCCTGCAGTAGGAGCAGGAAGGTCCTTTCAGGCCCCCATGGACTGAGGTGAATGGTGATCCAAGAAAGGTTTTCCTGAAAAGACAAGTCCTATGTCTCAGAATTGAGCAACTTGCTTCACTTCACTTCCTGTTCTTTTACGTATCAGTAAATAGTTATTAAATCTGGTTATTTATTATGTGTCAGAAACTACACTGGAGGATGTAAAGAAAAGTGAAATGCAGTAAAAACTAACCTTGTTTGAATGGTTGCTATAAACCAGATTCTAGGATGGATATGCTCGGTGTGGTAGTTA
>NW_022111369.1:81631236-81633152 GCF_000313985.2 Echinops telfairi | reverse complement strand
GATGGCCTGCCAGAGACTGCCGGCTTCCCATGCGTGGAATGCCCTGCGGGAATTGCTGTCCTAGACATTTTCTTTTCCCTGCTCTCAGAGTTGGACTTTCTCTTGGTTTAAATTTGACCAATTAGAAAGGGACTGTCTTACTCTTAGACAAAAAGAAGGGAAAAGGTGCCCCGTTTATAAGGTAAGACCCTGAATCTCAGGATGTCAAAAGGTTATTGTTAGTTACCTGTCAGTTGCCTTCAACTCATGGGAACCTGGTGTATATTAGAATAAAACATTGCCCAACTCCTGTCTCATCCTCATGGTCTTTTGTTGATATGTTTAAGTCCACTGTTGCAACCATTATGCTAACCCACCTCATTTCCTTGAGGGTCTGTCTCCCTTGCCTGAACCGGCCCTCGACTTCGCCAAGCATGATGTTCTTCCTCACTGAGCAATCTCTCCAGATGAACCCTCTTAACTGAATCAAAGCCTTGCAATATTCTGTGACCCAGGGGATTTCCATTGGTTAATTTTTGGCAGTAGAGTGCCAGGCCTTTACTTCTTGACTGGAAGGTCCACTGAGACCTGGCCATCATGGGGATTTTGTTGGTATTTTAAATAACAGTGGCACCGTTTCCAGCATCATAGTAGCATGCAAGCCACCTGTGGTAGTGCAGGTTTTGTGTCAACGTGGCTGGGCTAGGATTCTCTGTATCCTAACAAATAGTGTGAGAGAGACGAATAACTAGACAAATAGCATGTATTGAATAAATGCACAAATGAGTCTAGGCATGAGAGGAGTGATAGGTAAGTGAGTTCATATGTCCTAAGATGTCTAGACCACCACTTGTCGGTCAACTTGTTGTTCTGTGTTGACTTGTGTGTTTCTATGATGCTGCAAGCTACGCCAAGAGTCTTTCAAATAGCAGTGGAGTTGCTCGTGGGGCACAGTTGTCCGTGGAACATCCAGACAAAGCCTGATTTGGACAAAAGCTTGGCAACCTATTTGCGGAAACCAACCAGGGCAAACGGCGCCTAGCACAATGTGGCTGGGAATGGTTCCTTCTCTTCTCCCTAAAGGCTTCAGGAGTCCGAGCCAAGTCCATGGCAAATAAAAGCAGCATGGCGAAGACAGGAAGCATCTTTATGGGCTTGTTTTCTTCATCTGGGGCAGAGTCTGTCTCCAAAGATAGTCCCGGCCTCTCCAGGGTCACTCTAGGTCACATTGTGCCTAGACAGAAGTGGGCTATTGTCCCTCTGCACCATTCAGCAGCTGGTGGGACACCAAGGAACTCTGGTCTCCGTGTGCTCTGACAGTGAATTCAGCCACGTCGCCAACTAGCCCTGAGCACAAATGCTTTTGTGTCAGAGGTTGGCATGTGGAAAAATGAAAGGACAGAGCACAGACTAAAGACTCGTGTGACAAATGTGAATTCTCTGATCTGTCTGTATGTACGTCACCCATTTTCATGTATAATCTATGTCTATGCCACTTCTTTTGGGTTGTCCATTTACCCGGCACCACCGATAGCTACAACAATCGGCAGCCACGATTCTGGTGTTTTCAAGATTCCCCCGCATGCCCTGCCACTCTCAAAGATACAGAACAGAGAACTGTTGCAGAGAATGGCTAAATTTGCTCTTAAAGTAAAAATCGCACCACCACCCCCTTTTTTTTAGTAGGCACTTTGATCCAGCCACCGCCAGGTTAACACTGGAGCGGTGACTTTCTTGGACTAATACATTGGTTGTTAAAGATGCAGGGGAAATGTGGGGTGTGTGAGATATTCATGATGGCTGTTTAGAGGTTTTAGATGTACGAGAGCACAGACTACAGCTTATGCCATCTTTGGTTCCGAGATCTTTCCTGTACGTGACAAAATGGGTAGCACCTGACAACCCAACTTGAGAAGACACAGGTTGCCTTTGAAGAA
>NW_022111369.1:81628725-81630499 GCF_000313985.2 Echinops telfairi | reverse complement strand
GAAGAATGATATTTCTAGAATGAAGAGGAACACAGAGGTAGCCAGGGGCAGAGGGACTGGTGTTTAACGGAGAGAGAGAACTGGGGACTCCGTTTCTCCCAGTCACTAGATTTGAAGGTTAATACACATTGATTTAGTGCATCCTACTAGGGACTGTTCTGTGGTCTGAACTTGTGCTAACACATTACAATCTCAAAACATCCTTTGAAATGGGTCGGTGATTTGCCCCAATTTTGAGATAATTAATTGCATCCCTCCAAACTCTGTGGTACGAACCCTGCCCTCGACATGTGGGGGCCCCGTGTTTGTCAAAAGAGACTCTGAAACTTGCTCTTGAACACAGAGGAGCCAAAGCAAATGTGGCACAAAACCCCGTGAAAGAACCGAAAAGCTTCGCAAAGAGAGGTTGAGAAGACAATGGAAAGGATTTAAAAAAAAAAAAAAAAGTGTCGAGACCTGGAGTTAGAAAACCAAAAGGAAAGACCGCTGCAGGATTTCCCGAAGGGAACGAGCGGAAGAAAAGCATCGAGTGTGGAGTTGCAAATATGAAAGGACCGAGTGGACCGAACATTCTGTGGCGCAGGAGGCGTTAAACGAAGCTGGGAGGAAGAGCCACAGGCTCCGTGTGTCAAAGGAGCGGTCAATGTCCAACCATTTCGGGAGACAGGATACGATAGGGAACCGAAGAAGTCGAACCCACTGAAGGCAGTTGTGCAAACCAAGGCTCCGGGGATGGATGGAATACAATGGAAAGGCTTCAGCACACAGATGCTGGGTTGGAGGCACGCACCCATCTATGCTAAGATATTTGGAAGACAGCCACCTGGCCAACTGACTCAAAAAGATCCGGATATGTGTCCATTTCAGAGAAAAAGGATCCAACCAAATGTGGAAATTATGAAACACTATAACAAATACCACAGGTAAGGAAAATTTTGCTGAAGGTAATTAAAAAAACGATTGCAGCACTACATCCACAGGGAACGGCCAGAGATTCAAATGGGTTCAGAAGAGGGCATGCTATGAAGAATCTCATTGTGACGTTAGATCTTGTCTGCAAGCAGAGAATACCCGAAAGGTGTTTTCCTGTGTTTTATTGACTATGCCAGGCATTTGTGTTGTGGTGGTTGTACACAACAGTGAAATCCTGCCCCCCGCCCACGGTGTTCCCAGGCCTGGGCCCATTGCTGCAGCCACTGTGGCAATCCATCTCTTCAAGGGCCTTCCTCTTTTTCGCCACCGCTCCACTTCACCAAGCATGATTTGTGGCATTTGTGTGGATCATAATCCATTCTGGAGAATGTTGTGAAGAACGGGAACTTCAGAACACATGATTTTGCTCATGCAGAGCCTATGCATAGAACCATCACATCGCCTGGGACAACGGGACGCCATGTGATTAAAAGTCAGAGCAGGTACATATCAAGGTTGTATCTTTTCACCATACCTATTCCATCTGTCTGCTGAGCAAGCAATCCCCAAAGCTGGATAATGTGAAGAAGAAGCCTGTGTCGAGAATGGAGGAGACGCATTTACAACTTTGGTGTGCAAATGGCCGAACCTTGCTTGCTGAGAGTCAAGAAGACGAGATAGCAGCCCGTACTGCTGAAGATAAAAAACCACCGCCCTGAGTATAGATTACACATCAACACACAGAAAATGCTAATCTTCACAACTGGACCCATCAATCACATCATGATAAAGAGGAAAATATTGAAACCGTGAAGGATTTCATTTCACTTGGATCCACCATCGATGATCAAAGAAGCAGCAA
>NW_022111369.1:81620622-81627883 GCF_000313985.2 Echinops telfairi | reverse complement strand
TATTAAAACGGAGCTAAGAAGCCAATCCAAGCATTTATGTTCTCAACTGCCTTACAATTCTGCCGGGGCCTGCCCAACAGGCTGGAGTTGAGATTCAACCTGGGCTCCTCATGGCCAACTCTTGGCCTTGCCCACCAGCTCTCTTTAGTACTGGGGGGTATGCGGGGTGGCCCACGCATGGAGGTGACATCCATATTCCAGCGTGTATGCTGGCACAGCTGCAGCTTCTCTGTGTTCTCCTGTCCTGCCCCTGCCCTCACATGACCAGCCCGACAGGAACGCATGACAATGAGCCTGAGCTCTGAGCTCATTTCCAATGCCACTGGGAGGGTGGGTCTCCTGCCAGTCTCTCGGGACGGAAAGCACACAGCTCTGGGCAGCCTGTGTGTAGCAGGAAGACAGCAGCTGGGGGGGGGGGGTACCACCCAGAATAAGTCAAGGGTCCCACCCACAGTGAGAAGCACCACCACTGAGAAGCTCGTTGCTGTTGTTGTATAAGAAGACACCTGAGACAGGTACTCTAACTTTAGTCTACATCCTGTATTTTGTAAAGAGAGAGAAGTTAAACCCTTGGTCTGCCGGACATTTGATGTATACTCTCGTTCTGGGTCACAGCCAGGTGTGCAGTCAGACGTCTCAGACCGATCGAAGTCCTAAGGCCTGGTGAAGCCAGGCCTTTAAGGAGGCCTTTGTTGGTAATCATCAGTGATAGAGGAGGAAGTGGAAGCTCAAGATTCCTCATCCAAAATGAGAGTCAAAGGCAAGGCTCAACCTGAAGCAATGTTTTCATCTCCCTGACTCAGTCATAAGAAATAATTGTTCCAATTGCTTCTTGGCCTTTTGGCTCAGCTCAAGGATAGAAATCATCATTCCAAATCTGAGCCTCATCTAAAACAAGACCGAATCCATTGTCATTGTGGTAGTCGCCAAACCTGGTGTCAATTTGAGGATTCAGTGTGTAGGGGTGGAGTCTAGCCTGTCAATCTGGAGATAGCCAATGCAACCTCTGTGTGGGCATGGCCTGCTCCTGAGGATTCTGGGACCTCCTCCTTGGAGGTGGGAGATCCTCCTCTCTCTGACACTCCCTGGGAGACATAGCAGCTGAAAGACACATGGACCTACCCTGATGCAGAGACCCCTGCCAGCGCTGAGATGTTTCCAACGCCACCGGATCCAAAGACTTTCTACCCACTCGTCTGTGATCTTCTACATTGGGCATCATTGCATGTGTTTCGTGAATCTGAAGAGGACTTTATAGATTGATATTGGACATGTGGGCTAATATCGGACTTATGGACTTGATCTGGACTGGGCTGGGATATTTTCTCAAAGTTCAATTGCTCTTGTATATCAATCTCTTTTTTATATACATATGTGTGTCCATGAATTTGTTTCTATAGTCTCCCCAGACTGACACAGCCATCAAGTTAATTCTGAGTCAGAAAAACTACCTAGGAGAAAGCAGAACTCCTCCTGAGGGTTTCTGAGTTGATACCGGAAATCTTTACAGGAGCAGACAGCCTCATCCTTCTCCTAACAAGACAACTGAGGGTTCGAACCATTGACCTTGCAGTTAGCCACTCAATGCCCAGTGTGCCATCAGGTCTCTTTTCTGAACCTCACAACAAGAAACTCAACCCCACTGTCATTGAGCATGTTCTGACTCAGAGACTCCATAGGACAGGGTAGAATGGCTTCTTAATATTTCTGAGACTGTAAATCTTTATGGGAATAGACAGCCTCATTTTCCTCCCTCAGTTAGTAGTCCAACACTTAATCTCAAGTGCCACCAGCTCCCACTGGTAAATAACTCTATGACTATAACGTATTCCAATGATGAAACTGTCATATTAACCCCTGGACCGCCAAACCCTATTCAGTCTTTCTATGCCATCATAATTTAAAGGGCACGAACAACCAAAAAACTAAACAAGAACATTTCAATCTCTAATTATCTCTCAAAATTAAAAGAGGGAGATCCAATTCAAAATCCTCGGCACTGTTTAGACATCTCCTTTCTCTTTTTCTTATCTCTTCCCTAAGGATCACTCATTGTTACGAGGGCACTTCAAAAAGTTCATAGAAAAATGAGAGTAAGAGAGCGTGGAATTTTTCCATGAACTTTCTGAAGCCCTCCCATAGATCTACTTGGCTTAGCTTCCAAGCCTTGCCCCTTCTCTTTAGCTATTTTAAATTCTGAATCACCATTGACCTCGTCTCCGACAGGGTTCACACCAGAGGAACAGTCTGGAGACACTGAAGGTTTTTCCACCTTGTCACCCTAGTAATAAGAGAGTCTCACTTCTGTTCCAGTTGTTCCAGTCAGCGTCTCCATGCGCTTTCTCATCTTTCCATCAACCCAACAATGCTAACCAGCAGATGCTGCATTTGGAGAAACTGACCCAGAGATGGCCTCATGGACTCATTTCCCCCAGGGCCCTTTGCCTGCCTCCATCCTGCGTTACCTTGAACCCAGTCTTCTAACTAACCCGTGAGTTCCTCAAAGTCAGAACCTTGTCTTACTTATCATTTTATGCCCAAAGCCTAGTCCAAAGACGGGCACGTAAAGAACATTGGAGGCTCTTGGGGCACTCTGAGGTCAGCTCTTACAGAAGTCATCCCTGGTGCCGGTTTATCCTTCCCACCAGGGGCATCCACGTCTTTGTCCACCTCTATTGAAGTCACAATGAGTGCACCTTAGCCTCATTTGCTTGACGAGTCCTTGGGCGTAGATTAGGATTGTTTTTGCCATATATAGTCAAAATAGCTCTCTTTCTCCACATGGGGGAAGAAAGGTCACTCGTCTGGTCAATGGCCCAGCCAATGGTCTTTCTGGAAAACCACACTGCTTCTCCTCCTACAATGGAGTTGCCAGGAGACCAGAAAGCAGGAATTTGGCACTGTATGCTATAGGAGGTTTCCCAGGTGCCAAGCTATTCCCAGCAAGGCATATGGCAAACAGGTCTTCTGTTTGCATAGTTTTCCAGGAAGTTTTATCCTCTATCACTGAACTCATAAGAGGTTAAACCAAAATTCTCCTTCAGTTCTGGGAATTTCATTTGACCTTCTAATGTTTTTATTGACCCACCCACATCTAAAAGGGGCACTGACTTGGGAACTAAAGCAACTCTCTCTAGACTCACTGCCGTCAAGTCAGTTCTAACTCACAGCGACCCTGTAGGCCCAACTCCCCTGTGGGTTTCCAAGATGACAACTTTCAACAAGGATAGAAAATCTCATCTTTCTTCTGCAGAGGTTGGTAGATTCAAACTGCTGACCTTGAAGTTGGCAGCCCCTCATGTCACCCACCACAACAGGAGGGCTCCGCTGGGAATTAAAAAGGAGCGTTGAAATCTCTCATCCCACGGCCCCTTCTAATTCAGCTTAAATTTCTGGCAGTTCAATGAGGGTTCTTCCAGAATTCCTGGAAAATATGTATTATGAAGAACCACGACATGGATTGTGAAATGTTTTGCACTAAAATTAACTCGTACTATTTATAACATATCTAGTTAGAGAAGCTAAGAAGAATAAGACATCAATTTGTTGGGTTTTTATTTTCAATTGAAAAGTATACTGATATTTACTTAATAAATGCTCATTATATTTCCTAAAGCACACATGAAAATATCCACCAGGCATGTTGAAGTACAATGGATTCAAACCCAAGAATACATGCTCCATGCACCAAGGCTAGATTATAAAGCATCAGTGTCGTCCGCAGCAGCTGCAGCGTCCTCCCCTTCACGTTTTCTTGGCAGTGCTTTTAATGGCTCACTGCAGTATTTTTTGATGACACAAAATTAGTGCCAATCAAAATATATTTGGACACAATTAATGATGGACTATTTAGAACAGTGGTTCTCAACCTGACCCTTGGGGGTCAAACAACCCTTTCACAGAGGTCGCCCGTTTCATAACAGTAGCAAAATGACAGTGATGAAGTAGCAAGGAAAATAATGTTATGGTTGGGGGAGGGGTCACCACAGCGTGAGGAACTTCATTAAAGGGTCACGGCATAAGGAAGGTGGAGAACTACTGATTTAGAGCATTCTGAAGCATCCTCACAATATTTCTTATCTTGGAGCCCATCATTGCCGCCATTGTATCAATCCATCAGGTCGTGGGTCTTCCTCTTTTTCATTGCCCCTCCCCTGTACCAAGCCTGACATCCTCCAGGGACTGGACCCTCCTGCTGACATGGCTAACGTACATGTGACCATCCTGGTCTTGCCATCCTTGCCCTTGTTGTGGTCATACTTCTTCCAAGCCAGTGTTTCTGGTGCTCTTGCATGGTACTTGCATGGTACTTGCATGGTACTTGCATGGTACTTGCATGGTACTTGCATGGTATTTTCAGTCTTCTTCGCCAGCACCATCATTCAAATGCACCCGTTCCTCTCCACCAGTCTTCCTTACTCAGGGTCCAATTTTCATAGGCTTCCCTCAAACAGTCTACCCTCCTCTTGCCATGATTGCTTGGCTGCTTCCGAGAAGACCCCATCATGGGGCTGACCACATGATGTTAGATCTTATCATAGAAGATATAACAACATTGCCAGCCAAGTTGACATAAGGCCTAATTGTCATAGGGTCTTACACTAGAAAAACTGTTAAGGATTATGATTATTTTCGTTTGACCATTGAGGACATCTGAACTCACAGTGGTAATTTCCAAGGTCACCTACCTAGTGGAAAATAGGATGGAAATTTGAAATCAGGAAGACAAGAATTTTACAGCTCCTTTTTCTTGTTTATCTGATTTTGTATTGCCCTCTATTCTTACTCATTAGCTTCAGTGTTAAAACATTTCTCATGTCTTCTCTTCTGAGTGCAGTTTTCGTTTTATTCTCCCACTTCCTCCCTAAAGGAGCCCTAGTGGCACAGTGGGGAAAGCTCTTAACGAGGCTCCTAACTAGTGAGGAGCCCTGGTGATGTAGTGGTTACACCCTGGGCTGCAATCCGCATAGTCGGTAGTTCAAGACCACCAGTAGCTCCTCAGGAGAAAGACTAGGCTTTCTACTCCCATAAGTAATTTCAGTCTCAGAAACCCACAGAGGGTTGCTGTGAGTCAGTAATGACTTGATGGCAATAAGGTGGTTTTTATTTTGTTTGCAGGGTAGGGATTACCTGACAAAGAGTCTGGCCTCAGGGAATGAGATGTGGCAGTCTGCTTCCATGATGACCTTCAACCTTGGAAACTCTGAGGCAGTTCTGCTCCATCCTATAGGGTCATGTTGAGTGTAAATCGGCTCAATGGCAATTGGTTGTTTGGTTGGGATTCGCTTCCCTAAGTCTTATCATTTACCAACAAAGGGTGTCTGTCTGTATCTATTTGTTGTTTCCTTCAACTCACATCTCCCTTGTTGATTTCTTGTCATGTTCATTCCTTTTTTGTTTTTTCCATTCGGTCACCCTTCTTTCATATTTCAATAATCATAATTCAGACATTGTTTTCCTTTTAATTCTTGAAACCAGCCTTTGATTGTTATTGTTTTGTTTTTTGTTGCCTCATCTTTGTAACAATTCATTCGTGTTGAAAAAGGAAAATCCAGGCTTTGATTTAGCCGGACATACTCTCAACCAGTCAATACCACCCCAAAATAATACAATGTTTCCATTATGGATCCAAACAATGTTTGCATGTTCAACATCAAGCCTTTTTATTAAATAAACCTGAAATTTACCATTGACTCTGTTTGGAGTCCGTGTATTAAAATAAAAGAGCCCTGGTGGCGCAGCGGTTAAGTGTAGGGCTGCAATCCGCATGGTCCAAAGTTCGCAACCACCAGCTGCTCCTCTCAAGAAAGATGAGGCTTTCTACTGCCATGGCGTTACAGCCTCGGAAACCCGCGGAGGTGGTCCTCCCCTGCTGCATAGGGCCACTGCCCGTCGGCATGGCCTCAGTGGCAGTAGGTTTTTTAGATTAAAATAAATATCCTACGCTAAGGTCGCAGAGGTAGTTCCTGGAAACAGTCATCCTAAGTAATGGCGTCATTGTTCAAAACTGAGAAAGATAAGGAAGGTGAACTTGAATGGTAGAGATAAACTTGATAAGTAGCAAGTTAATCTCCTGCTTTTTACTACATAGCCTGTCAAAATATTTGGACTTTAGTCTGAACTGTTTATATAAATGCATTATACTTAACTCATAAAGAGAAAATATGATCTCAAGATACTAATTTTAACTAATTAGAAGAGTTGTAAATTGATTTTCCTATTATAAATTGATCAATGTAGCCAGGGTCTTAGAACTTCATAGGTCACAGATTCCAAAACATAGAAATTAAGTACTATTTAATCCTGTCCACACAATGAAAATCTTTCTTGTCTATTTTGCTGGCATTTCTAATAATGATAGAATATGGCTCATACTTTTCTCTTTAAAAAGAAATAAAAGAAAGTAAGAAAAATCACAAGTGGACAGTTTGAAACCACCAATAGCTCCACTTTAAAAAGATGGAGCTTCTATTCCTGTAAAGAGAGCTTTCTACTCCGTGAAGACCCACAGGGGCAGTTCTGCCCTGTCCTACAGGGTCACCATGAGCTGGCAACAACTTGATGGCAATGAATGTAGGTTTTGAGTTGTTCTGAAGCATACTTAGGAGGCATAGATGGACGGTACCAAGAGCTACAGCAGTGTGGTATCCAGTTACATTAGTCAAGACCGACTAATTCCTGTAATCATCAGACCTATCATGTCAGTGCTTGACAAGATAAAAATTCATTGCTTGCTTATAAAATAGTCCAATGTGGATGATTCTGGCCAGATTGAGTGCCATGTTCATCCATGCAGTGACTTGGGACCCAGGCTCCTTCCAGTCATGTCTCTGTGGTTGTGCAGACCTTCAAGGTCCTCTGTTTCCAACTTCACAGATAGCAAGGAGAAGGGGAAGACAGGAAAGAAGGATGGTGTAAGAGACCAGTCCTAGAACCCATACCCCAGGTCAAGGCTGGGACGATAATCTGGCTCTAACTCAAGAGTAAACACCTAACAATCTCTGCTGCTGCTACCAAAATAATTTCCAGTCACTAGAAAAAGAACACCATACTTGTTTGAGTGTCAGCAAAACTGCAGGAAACTCTTGGGAAGCTGCCTTGACCCCATTGCCACAACTGCAAACTCACAGAGAAGACGGCAAAGATGGGGCAGGCCCAGCACTATTCCTGTCCACGGGCAGGTTTACCAATCTCCTTGTTTCAAACATGAGTTGCTATTCCTTGCGTCTGTGCCTCAAGCCGTCTGGCTTTTTCTTTCACC
>NW_022111369.1:81617942-81619172 GCF_000313985.2 Echinops telfairi | reverse complement strand
GATCTTAATTATTTTCTGTTTTATCTCCGGCAGTGATCTATGCTTAATGATCACTGACTTTTCCAAAACAACGGACAATGTTTTTCCTCTCTCTTTCTCTTCTTTTAAAACATTTCATTGTGAATTGGTTAACAGTTTATAATGGGATTTATACTCAATGATTCATACACATTCTGTCCCGCGGCACTGAAATAGCATCACAGATCCCACATCCCCGTTTCCTGTCTCATGCCTCCTTCTTTCCTAACTGCTTTGAATCCTGTCCTGCCATCAATGTTGCCCTTTTGATCTCAAAAGGCTGATTATTCTATGGTGAGCCTACCTCTCTGTTGCTACTGTTTCCCTTGTAGAGTTACTTGTCTATTGCTCAGTTTCAGACCTGAAGGGTGGCTGAGGGTTAATAGTCTTGTGGGTTCCACCAGTCTCTAGCTGATCAGTAGTTTGTTTGAAGAGTCATGTGGGTAGACTGTTTCGGGTACCTGTCTCGCATGAAAGAACAGCAGCTCTGGGGGCCTTGTCGGGGCTGGGCGAGCACCTCGCATTGTCCTGCCAGCTTTTGACAACAGATTCTATCTTGTAACTGATTTTCGTTTGTTTGTTTTTAAATTTATTTCCTGTGACATTATGTTTGCTTGTTTTTATTTGAAAGGGGGAGGCAACACTCTGGTGACTCCAGTGAACTAAACATTGTTGATGGATTTTTAACACTTCACCGAGGACAAAAGTGGCATCTGATTAGCACGTTCCTGTGGTGTCTTTGTAGAAACGTCTAAAAGTAAAGATGAGAGTGGATGATGTTTTCTGATTCCTATTCTTAAAAATGCAAGGAGGGTAGGATATTGAGGAGGGAGGGAGGGCGGATGGGAGGGGAGAATGAGGACCTCGTGTACGGAGGGTTCAATGGTGGGGGGGCGGGTTGTTGTTGATTTCATTTGTTGAGATGGCCAGTGGTTCTAAACCATCCTCAGGCCGGGGCCCTTTCATACAGTTCCTCGTGGTGTGGTGACCCCCCAACCATAACATTATTTTCATTGCTACTTTATAACTGTCATTTTGCTACTGTGATGAATTGGGCGGCCCCTGTGAAAGGGTCGTTTCACCTCCAAAGGGGTCTCAACCCACAGATTGAGAACCGCTACTATATAGTGTGCTTCTTTAAAAACCAAAAGCCAACTCTCCAGGTTTCTTATCCCTTGGACCTAAATATTGGTCTGGTGGCTAAAGTCCAAG
>NW_022111369.1:81604765-81614288 GCF_000313985.2 Echinops telfairi | reverse complement strand
ATGCCAGAGGCTTAAATGGAGAGGACATGTTTTGAGAATGATGAGGGCAATGAATGTACAAATGTGCTTCACACAATTGATGTATGTATGGATTGTGATGAGTTGTATGAGCCCCTAATAAAACGATTAAAAGAAAAAGAAAATAGTATAGGACCCAGCAATACATCCTTCAATTATACATAGGGTCACTGTAAGTCAGAGCCAAGTTGGTGGCAGCGAACATCACCGTCACCTCCAACAGCAACAGCTCTTTTGAATTCTACAAATAATTGCCTCATAAATTATTGTTGAGCCAGAGAATCCAAAGGCTCTACCCGTTGCTGTAGCCAGGACTGAGCAGCTGAGGCTGAAGAACTCTGCCTCGGAGGGTTGAACTATTGGGAGGAAAGCAGAGAGGAAGCTCAACACTAGAAGAATGATACTGGATTGCTCTGTTGTTTATCCTAACCACCGTCCAAGACAGTCCATTTCCAGGCTATTTATGAATTATTCTGCCTCCCCACAACAGGGATTTTTCAACCTTTTAAGTAAGGGGCCACTGGTTGACACCAGTAAGGTAAATGAGGATGGAGTAGAAGGAGGACAACTGAGGGCAGAGAACTTGGTAAGGAGATTACAGAAACTTCAGGAATGATATGGAAGGCATTGACCATGAAGTTACAGAAGGGATTAAGTGCAAGAGGCAAGTTTGAAGACAGAAGAAAAGAAGAATGAGTTGAAATTGGTGGTTAATATAGTAGTGGTTAATGGGAATAATCCAGATATGAGCTATGTGATTTCATTGTAGTGACCTGACAGGACCCCCACCCGCATCCCAAATCTACAGCTTGTGCTGTTTGCAATGTTGCTTGCTAATTCTGGAGGGCTTCCTTCACCTGACCTCTCCCATTCCACAACTCTGGCTTCTCTGTAAACTGCTTCTGCATAGATCACTCCCAATAGGAAGCTAGTTGCCTTCTTTGATATTTCCAAATCAACTCACACACAATGATTATTTACAAAAGTAGCTATGCAGATCTACCCACCACCACGTCTCTCCCTTATCTGCCTCCATTTCACAGGTAAAACCCCAAACCAAACTCACGGCCGGCAGGTGGATTCTGACTCATCGTGTCTCTCAGGACAGAGTAGGACGGCCCCCGTGGGGTTCAGAGTCTGTAAATCTTTATGGGAGCAGAGTGTCTCATTGTCCTGCGGAGAAGTTGATGGTGGGTTTGAACGATGACCTTGCAGTTAGTAGTCTAGTGCATACCCCACGATGCCACTGTGGCTCCTTATTCACTAGGATAGACAACAGAACTATCCTTTACCTCTTGCACTCTGCGAGGTCATTTGCTGCTGGGTGTTTCTGGACAAAAGAGGAATATGGCCACTTTGGGTCCTTTTTCTTGGACTCCCCTGCTTCCTGCCTCATGTGGACTTAGTGACGGGAGCCATGGCAGCCTTCTTGCGGTCATCATGGGAGAAGCCTAAGCAGGAAAGCCTACAGTAAGTTAGGTGAGATGAGAACATAGAAAACGCCTGCGTCCCGGTGGCTCCACTGGGGGCTGAATCTGGGGTAGAAACTACATGCCCCCAAGTTCACCTGAGAGAAACAGAAGTAAAACAAGCCTGTTGCTACTGTGCCAATTTCAACGCATGGGGACCCCGTTGGGTCACAGGGTAGAACCGTCCACAGGGGTCCTTGATTGTCATCGTGACAGAAGGCGATCGTCAGACCTACCTTCCATGCTCCACTGGGTAGTTTGGAGCTGCTGACCTTTAGATCAGTAGTGATGTGCAAACCGTGTGCCCCACCTGAGCCCTAGACGTAAAAAATAAATGACCATTAGTATCTCATGGTCGCTAGGGATTCTGTCAACTAGACACTTCTGGCTCGGGGTGGAGTCAACCTGTCTGTCAAGCCACGGCCTGATGACGCCTCCATGATGTCATAAACCTTTTTGTATAAGAGCACGGCAAACGGAAATGATCTCTTTCTCTGCCCTCCACTTCCTGCCTCCTGGACCTCTGCCTGCCTCAAGGGGAGGCCCCATGTGGGCTGCCCGGATCCTGCCATGTTTCCACCGGCCTTGCGTCCGTGTGACTCTGCGCCCAGCGCCTTGGGACACTCTTACTCCCTGCTTCACTTTTCTGTGTCCTCGGCCTTCAGCTGTGTGTCTGAAGACTGGCCTGGACTTGCGTTGGACTTGAGGGGGACTAGGCTAGGATGCCTTCTTTGGATATGAGGTTCCTGGTTGACCTCAAGCTCTTTCTTCTACATGTATGAGTGTCACTGGATTTGTTCCTCTAGACAACCGGGCCTAACACATGTCTGCTACCACTCTCAAAACCACCCCCCAGAACCCCAAACCAAACTCACTGCCCTCCAGCTGATGCCAACTCATAGCAAACCTGTAGGGCCTGGTAGAACTGTGCCTGTGGGTTTCTAAGACTGCAATGGTTTACTGAAGAAGAACAGCTGGTGGTTTCGAACTGTTGATCTTTGGGATTGCTGCCCAATGTATAACCACTATGCTACCAGGCCTTCTCTGCTACCACCAGTCTGCTGTTTCACTACATGTCACCTACTATGTTCCTGGGAGCCCCAGGGAGGGTACAATTTATGGTCTTCTCTCATCTTACTTGTCCTTCACCTAATTGTCCTTGAGCTCCCCTTGTGTATTCTCCCGAACGCTCCACAAGCAAAGCAGAATTGCCTCCTTGATGCACCTAGAGCATTTGCAATCCTGGCTCACCGTTTCACTTAAATATAATTTTGATGTATCTTTCTCCATTCCAAGCAGTTACCAATCTCCACCCCCCCTCGCCCATAGAGTCAGCTGTCTCCCTAAATGGAATTTTGGTGCTGGGTGTTCAGATAAAAATATTCTCTACTTTCATACATAAAATATAAAGCAGTTCTAAAAAGGATCCCAGTGCTTAAAAACCCTAGAGATTTGGATAGGACAGCATTGCCAATATTGTGGAGTTAAATCTGCAGAGCGATGAGAATCCATCAAAGTGTAGGCTGTCTGACTAGATCGTACTGCCCATCAAAGACTAAGCAATTTGATTTGACACCACCTCCCACCCCCTCCACCCCCATGGACAGGAAAGGTCATTTCCATAAAAGGTTATTCAACTGAGTATACACCCAACATCTAGCAAATTCACTGTGAAAGGGAGCGCTGGGTAAAGGTGTTCTACCACAACGAGTTTCCTCTAAAACCTTACCCTAAGTTGACCAGCCAATGAAACGCTCACCAGATACAAGCATAGGACGGCATAGGACTGGACTCAGACGTTTCCAGCACAGGTCAGCTGGCAAGAACCTTTCAACCTTGGCTTGGAGCACAGGGGGCACTCAGTGCCCTTTTCAGATGTATTATTTTATGTGTTCCCTACTAAGGTAGGAGCCCTGGTGGCTAGTCGTTTATGTGGGGGGCTGCTAACCCCAAGGTTAGCAGTTTGAAACAATTGGCTGCTCTGTGGGGGAAAGACGAAGCTTTCTACTCTTGTAGAGTTACAGTCTCAGAAATCCACAGGGTCATCATGAGTCAGAATGGACTCGGTGGTGGTGAGTTCGGTTTGAGTTTTCTACCAGTGTAGAAAAACAGGAGAAGGTGCTTTCTTGCACAAATGTTTGAAAATGTTTCTCACCACTGCACTACCCCACCCCCACCCCTCACCCCCCGGCCACCACCACCCCAGCTTTCTGGGACATCCCCATGCCCTTTCCTGCCCACCCCATTTGTCTCATTTGGTTCTCAGCCAGGGGTGATTTTGCCCCCTAGGGAACATTTAGCAACCTAGCTACACCTGGAGACATTTTTTGTTGCCACAGCTTGGAGGTGAGATGCACTGCTGGTATCTGGAGAATGTACTCATATTGGATGGTCCCAGTCCCTCGTGCCAGACTCAGTGAGCAACGAAAACTAAGACACCTCGGCGATGGGGCAGAAATATTGGTCCAGGTTATGATTGAACACTGGGGTTCTCTATGTGGAGCGTTCGGGAGAATACACAAGGGGAGCTCAAGGACAATTAGGTGAAGGACAAGTAAGATGAGAGAAGACCATAAATTGTACCCTCCCTGGGGCTCCCAGGAACATTCTTATTGGGCAAATCCCTGGGGGCCAGGTATAGAACTTGGACAAAAAGGATGCCAGCAGCAGTGACTGCATGAACAAAACATAGATGTAGATGCTTATGTTCAAGAGAACGGGAACTTATTATTCTACTTTGTCAGGCTCTGAATGCGACCGTGATAAACTGCAGAGAAAGCAGCTGGCTGCTCTGAGAACATCTTTTCTGCACTGAAAACTCTAGGGAAGCATGGCCGAGTATCCCACGCTGAAGTCTGATCAAAAAGAAGCGTGAGCCATAACCTCTATGTCCCATTCATTGGGAAAAATGGCAATGGACTTAATGGCTTGCGGTGGTTATTAGAAATGAAGATCTGTGTCTGGGAAGACTGAGGCAATACATGCCGAGAGGCCTTGGATGACATCTTGCTGACGTAACATCGATTCTAGTGTTATTTTCCTTCTGACGGTCGTCAGAACAAATAGAGCAACTAAGCCAATCAGAAAACTACAAGAAACACATTTTTCATATGCCTATTCTCTACTTTTCCTGTCTCCACGTTTGATCTCGGGGGTCCGGGTCCGGTGGCAGCATTACTGAAGACGGCAGCAGACACATCTTCTGTTTACAAAGCTTACTCCACCGATTAAGAGAAGTCAGCTCACAGTCCGGCCCACTGGAGTTATGCATAGCAACCAGAAAGATGCGTGGAATTCATCATGTCTGCAAAATTTATAGATGACCCCAAAAACATAAATACTGTGGGATTTCCTTTGTCTGCTCTCTCTCTCTCTCTTGCTTCTCACCCCTGGTCTCTACCTGAAATGCCTGCTGTTCCTTGCTGACTCCTTCTGGTTGACCCTTTCCCTGCCAACTCCAGCAGCAGAAGCAGGGGCTGTGGCACCAGAGCCTTTTAACTCTTTCCTCGACAGACTCTGTTGTAGTTTGTTAGAGGGTCTGTATTAAACCTAATTTTCCTCTTTCTTCCTGTAATAGTGATTCTTGTGGTCACTATACCTTTTAAGTTAGCTAATTCTCTGCCTTTAGATAAAGGGCAGTTCTCACCTTTGTTTATGCAGCTACCCTAAACCCCTGTCACCTCACGTCCTTTGATTTCCTGTTCCCTGCAAACCTCACCTCCCTCAATGAATCTATTAATTAATTTAGGTCTCACTCTCTCTCTTGTCTCTGAAAGACCTAACATGATCCTAGATCAGAAAGATTTGTCTCCTCTGATCTCAGAGGGCCCCCCACCCACTTACCCCCAAATACTTAACAGCTATTAGATTTGGGTCCTCAGTGTATTAGTTGCTTGTCTATTAAACTCTTAACTTCTGCTTCTTTACGTTTTCCCCACCCCACAAATGTATCTATCTGCACTGTTCTGTTTCTGTGAGCACTGTCTCATTAAAAAGAACGTGAGAAATAGAATCAGTAAAGTAATAGCTTAATATGCACACACAATTAGTACATGACCACAGTGATTTAGAAAGGAATATATATAGCTCTCCAAACAAATTGATTTGAAATACGTGGAAACGCTTTTTTTTTTTTGAATGTGACACTGAATGTGTTTGAGTTTTGTTCGACATCTTTCTCCCACACTATCCAAGACGATCTAATGTGATGCCGTTTGGAGCTGTTTTTGGGAAATTGTCAAATCAGTCCCCGTGTGCGGTTTTACACTTTTCCAAACACGTTTCTCTTTTGCCAGTGAATTTAGTATAACATATTTACTATGAACCTAGGGCAGTGCTTATTTATTACACACTCTTGGCTTCTGAAATATTTTTCTGAACTAAAACTTGAAAAAATGAAAGGGAGGGAAAACCATATCATATGGAAAGATGTACCATTGAGAAACACAACAAAATTCTACATCCATCTCTCTTGCAACCAGTGCCATCTACTGCCCTGTTCTGAAAAATGCATTGTCCCTTTGTAGTAACCCCTCTTTTTGCATCATCAGCAGTTTTGACCCTTTGGTGAACAAACTTGCATGCTGGGCCTGCAATAAAAAAGGAAACGCAGGTTTTAGTGAAGCTCAAGATCAAGGAAATTCCAGATAAGGAGCTGCAGGGAATGTTAGTTTTTGAAAAGCATCAGCTACCACACTAGAGCCTGAGTAGGCTGACCAATTATTACAGGGGTCCTCAAACTTTTTAAACAGGGGGACAGTTCACTGTCCCTCAGACCCGTTGGAGGGCCGGACTATAGTTTTAAAAAAAACTATAAACAAATTCCTATGCACACTGCACATATCTTATTTTGAAGTAAAAAAACAAAAAGGGAAAAACACCCGGCAGGCTGGATAAATGTTTTTGGCGGGCTGCATGTGGCCCGCGGGCCGTAGTTTGAGGACTCCTTAATTATTACATTACCTTTGGGGGGAAAGAGATAATGAAGGGTGGATCTTAGAATCTCCATGCAGTGGGTTTATGAGTAACGTGGATTGAGTTACCACCCTTATTTCCAGAAAGAAACTCATCATCCTTAGGGCAAATCAAGACTACAGGGACTGTCTTAGTGTTGTCATTAGCACGGTTGTTAGATGCATGGAGTTGATTCAGACTAGAGGCATCTCTACAGCATAGAGTGTAACTGCCCCAGACGGTATCCCTGCATCTTTACAGAGGCAGGCTTTACCTAAGCTGACTGCCACATCTTCCCCCTGTTAAGCAGCTGGTGGTTTAGAACTGCCAAGCATTTGGTTGGCAGCCAAGCGCTGAATCACTGCACGCCCTGGACTCCTTCACACAGGACCAAGGGTCGAAATGCAACTCCCAGGAGGCATCATTACATTCTTCACGGGGGCACTGTCCTTTTTTCTTCAAATTAAACTGAAAGCATCTTGCTTCTTCACTTTTGTTTGTTCATTTTTTCATTTGTTCAGCTAGCATCCCTTAAGAGTTCTCCTTGATCTGCAAATGGCCTCCTCATTAAACGTTCTTTTATCTCGTTCCTGTATCCTGATATAGGGAGGCAAGCCAGGCAATAAATAAACACCATATCTTGTCAAATAAAGCAGATATGAGGCTGATAGGACTTTGGTTTATAGGATCTGTGTTAGTCCGGTTGACTAAAGAAACAAATCCAGAGACAGTCATAAATATATATATATTTATAAGATATAAGATATATAAGATCTTTATATCAAGGAGTAATTGTATATCAAGAAAACATCCCAGTCCATTCCAGATCAAGTGCATAAGTCCAATATTAGCCCATAAGTCCAATACAATTAGCCCATAAGTCCAATACAATTAGCCCATAAGTCCAAAAATCCTTCTTCAGACTCATGCAGTCACATGCAATGATGAAAAATGCAGGAAGATCACAGGCCAGTTGGTGCAAAATCTTGTGGATCCAATGGCAGTGGGAGCATTTCAGCACTGGCATGATCTCCATGTGGCTTCTCCAACTCTCCAAGTGTGGCTCTTCAACAAGAAGGTGAAGCAGAGAGAGAGAGCTCTTTCAGGTCTCAGCAAGTCTCCCATGGCTGTCAAGAGGAAGATTAATGCAGAGAGAGAGAGAGGAAGTTCCCCGAATCCTCAGGAGAAGCCCATGTCCACAAGGAGGCATCATCAGACCTCCTTGACAGCTAGACGCCACCCCTTCCCTCTTAATACCCTCAAGTTGACACTAGATTATGTAACTACCGTCAGATCTATTTATCTTCCCGATTAATTGAACACTGATGGTTCCTAAGAGTATGGAATCAGCTGCATTAATTTCCATCAACTGTGATAAAAAAAATTCTGATAACCTTAGGAAGAAAGTTCAATGGCCATGTGCTTTTGTAATAAAGTTCCATTAATCTGAAAAGAGTGTTTTACTCATAGTGATGTACCTTCATGTGATGCGAACCTAGTTAAATAGCACAGAGGGCAAGAGAAGCTACTTGATGGTCATATTCACTCTTCAGTTGGTGAAAAACAGAGAAGGATAACATTTAGTGACTTCTTCATAGCTAGTCTCTACCGACCCAATTCCTACCCTATTAGCATGAGATACAAAGAAGTCCAACCATTTGCCATTGAGCCTATTCTGAGTCCTAGTGACCTCACATGTGTCAAAGGAGAAGTGTGCTCCCCGGGGCTCTCGTTGCCTGATTTTGCAGAACTAGATCGTCAATCTGCCTTCTGAGGTGATAAATATATTATTATTCCCATTTTATGGTGGAAGAAACTAAAGCTTAAGAGAGATTTAGTGACTCCTTCAAAGTCATATAGCTAACAGGGGCAGAGCAAGGGCTCCCAGCCTGTTTATATCATGTCTTAACCATGACCTTAACTGCTCCCTGATTTAAAAAACAAAACAAACTCAAATTATATGTTAATTAAGGTGTCATTGGTTGTTATAACAGATAAATTGCCAAATCTCAGTGACTTACAATAACCAGAATTTATCATTCACTCATACCAAGTCTAATTTGCAGTGTTTTGTGTGAGAATAACTGGCTCCACTTAGACATGCCGGGATCCAGGCAGATAGAATAGTGACATCTTCAACATACACTTCCAAGTGTGCCTTGAGTGTTGAAGTCCAGTTGCAGATTTTTCTAGTTCTGGTTTAGGAATGCCATCTATAAATTCTGTTCATATCTGGGGAAATAGATCTATGTACATATAGGTTTAGTGTACATAGGTTTAGTGTGAAGGAAGCAGATGGACATTGGACCTCTACTCAATGCAAGAACACTTTGTTCTAGTAATCCGGCACTCTGAGATGCTCACCTTTTTGACACGATTGCTGAAGACAAAGTGGGTGCATAAGCAAATATGATGAAAAAAGCTGATGGTGCCTGGCTATCAAAAGATGTAGTGTCTGAGGTCTTAAAGGCATGAAGATAAACAAGCGCCCATCTAAATGAGAAACAACAGAGTCCACATGGAAGAAGCACACCAGCCTGTGTGATCATGAGGTGTTAATGAGATCAGGTATCAGGCATCAAAGACCCAGAGCAAAAAATCATAATGTGAATGAGGGAGGGGGTTGTGGAATGGAGGCCCAAAGCCAATCTGTAAGCAATTGGACATCCCCTTACAGAAGGGCCATAGGGAGAAGACAGACCAGTCAAGGTGCAGTGTCGCACCGATGAAACATGCAGCTTTCCTCTGGTTCTTTAATGCTGCTCACCCGCCACTATCATGACCCTAATTCTACCTTACAAATATGCCTAGACCAGAGCATGTACATGGGTACAGATAAGAGCTGGAAACACAGGGAATATAGGACAAACAAAGTCCTGGGGACCAATATTGAGAGTAGCCATACCAAGAGGGGAAGGGGAAAGTAGGAGGAGAAAGGAGGAACCAATCACAGTGACCTAGGTATAACCCCCTCCCATAGGAGTGAACAACAGACAAGGGGGTAGAGGGAGACATCAGACAATGCAAGACATGAAAAAATAATAATAATTTGTAAATTATCAAGGGTTCATGAGGGAGGGAGG
>NW_022111369.1:81594131-81604665 GCF_000313985.2 Echinops telfairi | reverse complement strand
TTTGAAAACGATGATGGCAACATATGTACAAATGTGCTTAAGACAATGGATGGATGGATGGATTGTGTTAAGAGTTGTATGAGCCCCCAATAAAATGATTTTTTTTTAAATTTTGTTCATGTCCCTTTCCCTGGCTCTCTGTTGCACGGATGGGCAGTACTATAGTCTAGCCAAGTGCCTAGAGGGAAAGAGAACGAATTTGTTGTTTCATAAGGCAGTCTTAGCTTCACATTGCAACTCCCCACTTGCTTAGAACTCCCCATTTGATTCTCACGTAACAGGAAGCTGTGCATGAATCTGCAGACCTTAGAATGCAGGTGAATATCAAGTGAATTCCACAGTATCCAGCGTTTGCTAGGAATGTTGTGTCAGCCAGGACCAAGTCAGGAGAATGGGAAACACTTCATGTCTTTCAAACAATGAAAATGTGGTAATACAAGGAACTTGTAATTGGGCTGAGAAGTCAAATGAAGGACAGTGAAACGACTCGGAGATGAAAGAAACGGGGAGCCACTGCCACCCTTCACCTGGAGAGTCATAGGACGAGGCGGGCTTCGATGAGCTGAGGGCCTCCCAGGAGAGATGGGCAAAAGGAGGATGGGGCTGGGGGCAGGAAATGGAAGTACATTATAGAAGACGTCACTGAAGACACGCTGGCTTCTTTTCTCCTCCCTGCCCTCAGCTTTCCTGGGATGCTTCTGCTTGGCTGGACCTACCAAGAAGTCAGTCGGGAAGAGAGCCTGTGAAATGTGGCCCCTGCAATACGAAGCAGGGTAGGAAAAGGACAAAGAATGGATGTATGGAGCTACAGGCCAATGACTGGCAATGCTATGTGTGGTTAGATTGTTATAGGTATCATTGAATCTGTTCTAAAGCATGAACGACAACAAAATACTGCCTGCTCCTGTACCAGTCTCACAATCTTTGGGCTTTGAGCCAACTGTTGCAGCCATCTCACTGAGAATCATCCCTGTTTTCACTAACCTTCTACTTTACAAACATAATGTCCTCTCGGGACAGGTCCCTCATGATAAAGTCCAAAATTCATGAGGCAAAGCCCTTCTCCCATCTAAGAATCCTCCTGGCTGTACTTTCTCCATGAGAGGTTTGTTCCTTCCGTGGCAGCCTGAGGAGCACTGCTGTTTCCGTGGGTTGCGAGCTGGGCTGCTAACCGCAGGGTCCGCTCCACGGAAGAACGATGAGGCTTTCTACTCTCATGAAAATGCGCCGTCTTAGAAACCCCCGGAGGCAGTTCTACTCTGTCTTACAGGGTCTCTGGATCAGCACTGGCTCGATGGCAATGAGCTTAATGTCGTTGTAAACACTGTGGCTGCCATCAGACACCCCTTAACCCTAAAAGTAACACCATGGCTTTTGAACCTTGTAAAGAAGGGATTTGCAGCAGATTTGTTCTATGGGATACTTTGATTTCTGGACTGCTCAGCTTTTATGGATTTTCAAATACATGAAATCCTTTTCTCTGCTTATCATGATGCTGCTTATTGAACAAGCTGTGTAGACTTTTGCTTTCTATATGCTGAGTTATAATCCATATGGAAGACAATAGTCTTTGATCTTTATCATGGTGTGTTTTAAGTCTTCTTCTCTTTCAAGCAAGCAAGATTGTGTCATTCAAGTTTTATAGGTCTCTAATAATATCTAAATGCCCCATCAATGGCATTTCCAATCAATCATAAGCATGTCAAAGCTGGACAATGGATGTATATACAACTCTTTTTAAAAGCGATTTAACTACGGAAGTGTATGATATGTGAAAATTATATTAAGAAAACTATTAAAGAAAACAAAACAACCACACTTGACCCATGGTTACCATGGGTGAAGGAGGAAGAGTTTTTGCTTCGGGGCCATTGAGTTTATGTTCATGGTGGTGGATTAATTTGGAGAAGACACCAATAATATTATGCGACATGAAGATTACCATCAATGGCACTGAATGATACATGTAGAAGTTGTTGAACTGGAAAACTTTTTGTTGCATATATTTTTGCCACAATTTTAAATATTTACATCAATAACAATGAGTATATGAACAGCATATCAACCTGTGTGATCACGAGGTGTCGAACGGATCACTGAAGACAAATGGGTACATAAGCAAATGTGGCAAAGAAAGCTGATGGTGCCCGGCTATCAAAAAGTATAGCATCTGGGGTCTTACAGGCTTGAGGGTAATCAAGCGGCCATCAAGCTCAGAAGCAACAAAGCCCACATGGAAGAAGCACACCAGCCTATGCAACCACGAGGTGTCAAAGGGATCAGGTATAAGGTATCATCAGAACAAAAAATCATACTATAGTGAATGATGGGGGGAGTGCGGAGTGGAGACCCAAAGCCCATTAGTAGGCCACTGGAGATCCCCTTGCAGAAGGGTCTCGGGGAGGAGACGAGCCAGTCAGGGTGCAATGTAACAACGATGAGAAATACAACTTTCCTCTAGTTCCTAAATGTTTCCTCCCCGCTCCCACTACCATGACTCGAATTCGACCTTGCAAGTCTGGCTGGACCGGAGGATATACACTGGTACAGATAGGAACTGGAAACACAGGGAATCCAGGGCGGATGAGCCCTACAGGACCAGTGGTGTGAGTGGCGAAACAGGGAGGGTAAAGGGAGAATGGGTAGGAAAGAGGGAACCGATTACAGGAAACTGTGAGTGACCTCCTCCCTGGGGGACAGACAACCAAAAAGTGGGTGAAAGGAGACGTCGGACAGGGCAAGATATGACAAAATACCCATTTATAAACTATCAAGGGCTCATGAAGGAGGGGAAAAATGAGGACCTAATGTTGGGGGGTTAAGTGGAGAGAAAATGTTTTGAGAATGATGTACAAATGCGCTTTACACAATTGATGTGTGTATGGATTGCGATAACAGTTGTATGAGCCCCTAATAAAATGTCTAAAAATAAAAAATAAATATATATCTTAATAAAAGTAAATTTTTAAATGATTAAAAAAAAACCCCAAACAATGAGTATATGTAAAAGAAGATGTTCTAGAATTGATTGTGGTGATGACCGTACGACTCCTTGATATGAATGAATGATCGAATTGTATGACATGTGGATGAAGTGCCAATAAAACTGTTGCCAAAGAAGCTGGACAATGAGTAAGCAACTTGAAGAAGAATTGCTTCAGTTGAAGTAGGTGCTGGTGAAGAATATTGAAAGTTCCGTGGACTGCCCAAACCAATTTGTCTCAGAAGAAGTATAGCCAGAGCGTTCCTGAGAAGCAAGGCCATCAAAACGTCATCTCATATCCTTGGCAAAACAGAGGACTGGCAGAAACGAGGAAGACATCAGCGAGATGAAATGACACGGTGGCCGCAGCAAGGGCTCAGACAGCAATGATTAGGAGGGCGGTGCAGGGCTGGGCGGGGCTTTGTTCCATTGTACAAAGGGTCACTAGGGGTAGGGACGGTTCATGGCACCTAGCAACAACAATAACAAAGCCCTCCCGATGTACTAATTGTGCTCAGTTTAATTTTATGTCAATAAAAGCAATGTTCATACCTAGCCAATATAACAAAAGAAATAAGAGGCTTAGCTCTGTGAGTGATTCTGTGTGTGTGTGTGTGTGTGTGTGTGTGTGTGTGTGTGTGTGTGTGTACACAGGTTCTGTTGTAGTATACCTTGAAATCACATAGACAATCATCTCCTTTAAAGCCTGGTTCTCCAACCTCCCTTTGTTTCTAGGAGCCATTCTTTTTCTATTTAAGCGAATGAATGGTTCCTGGCTGTTCCTGTCAATCGATGGCTGATCCATTTACCAGGACTTTCACTCCTTTGGTGCTTGTCATTCTCCTTACCTGTCTGCAAACGTCAACCTCTGCCCATCCCCCTTGTGGGCTCCCATATCCTGATTTTGATTGAGTGCCTGAAAAAAGCAAAGTCGTGCTTAAGACTGGAAGAGGTTTGCCAATGCGGGCTCTGTAACCTCAGCCTCATTCCCGACAATCAACCGAGCCTTTGGCTTCTCAGAGGAACTAAAATCCCTGAGACCTGCCTTCAATGGGATGAAGCCATTGCCTGAGAGATTCCAGGGGCACCCACGCAGTGGGTCTGTGGGTGCTCCTCCTTCCCCCCTTTTCGCCGTGCTCACAAACATTGCTGCCTAGAAAGCCCATCAGTGTGCACGGGTAGATACGTATGTCCACACATGCGTGGGAGCCTACGCATCCCATATGTTGTCGTGTTGTTGGAATGAGCTACCTTCCCTTTATGTATTTAGTGTGATAAAGGGAGCAACTGTATTTGTGGTTCCACAATTGATGTACTTTGAGTTTATTTCCTTCGGATATAATTCTTTAACAATATATAGAGTTGCTGGGTTCGAGGGTCTGAACCATTTTTAAAGGGCCTGCTAGATATTAGCACCGTTTTCTCCAGAGAGATGCCGTCCTGCCGGGGGGAGAGCCTGCTTGGCTTTCTCATCATGGCCCGGGGTTCTGGCCACACCATATTTTTCCTTGCTAACTTTTTCTACTCTTTTTTCTCCTGTTGGGCATTGAGACCGTTCTCCCATGAGACAATTCAGTGTCTCTTGTTCTGGATCATTTTGAGCCGCCTACCAAATAAATTCTTGTTGTTGATCTTTGCATCGGTGGAGCTGGTAAGTCTGGTAAAGTAGAACTTGTATCAGACGTGGTTATGACATGTATTTCCTTTATCTGGTTAGTTCCTTTTCTACATTTGTTCTACTACATTGTGTACATGAATTTTCATTGACCTTTATATATTTGAGCCTAGGTTTTGAATCTCTGGCAATAGCCCATCATTCTTATAGCTTCAGAAATGTATCTCTCCTCTACAGTGAGGATAAATTTAGTTTCTCATGTTTCCAAGGATTTTTGTCGTTAAATTTTTAATTCGTTAACCCACCTTATATTTATATGAATATATGCTATGAAATATGAACCACGCTCATTTTGGTTCATAGTTATTTATTGAACTGTTGTCTACAGCCATCAACAAGTACCATGGACCGCCACAAGAACAAACAATTCTATCTTGGGAGATGTACAGCCAGAATGCTCTGGCTTTGAAGCATGTATTTTGGGCATGTTGTCAGGAGAGACCAGCCCCTGGAAACGGACACCAGGCTTGGTGATATAGAAGGCAGTGAAAAACGAGGAAGCCTCTCAAAGTGATCAGTTGACACAGTAGCTGCAATAATGAGCCCAAGTGTAACACAAGCTGTGAGACTGCTGCAGGGCTGGGTAGTGTTTTGTTCTATTATACATCAAGTTGCGGTGAGTTGGAACTGACTTGACTGCACTTAACAACAACACAGCCCTCCCACTCTCAGCGTCTATATGTGTACGTATGCATATTCACTATATATTTCATATAATTGTATGTACATACCCTGTTTCTCCAAAAATAAGACAGTGTCTTATATTAATTTTTGCTCCCAAAGATGCGCTAGGTCTTATTTTCAGGGGATGTCTTATTTTTCCATGAAGAAGAATACAGTACACATTTATTGTTTATTGTTTTATTAAAAGAGACCTCGCACTTCCTGTTTGCTCTGGCTGCGCTGTGGCCAACGGTGAGCTGCGTGGTGGCACCTGCCGCTATGGTCCAGAGTTCAGAGTTACAGTAGCTTGGGGGGGGCGGGGGCTTACTTTGGGGGAGGTCTTATTTTCGGGGAAACGGTATTTATGTAACATATATATATATTAAATGGATGTCACTTTGTCATTGGCCTGCAGCTCTGTGAGCCTGAGAGGTTCCCGGCTAGCAGTGGATGTGTGGACTTGAGTTGAACGGGGCTGCGATGCCTTCTTGATATAAAGTTCTCACTGAGATGAGTGCCGCCGGTTTTGTTCTCTAGCCAACCCGCCTAACACAGTCCCCCAAGGTGGAGGTGGTCTGTGGGACTTCCCAGCTGAAACCACAATCAGCCACTGAGAACTTAGTCACTGAAACCCTAATGAGATGGAATAGAAATTAGGGTGTAATAGATGTAAGAATTTTTAAAACTAAGCCAAGACATACCATTAAAAGATCATTTACGAAGCCTTCCTTGGAGATTTTTAGAAATAAAATAGACCAACTTATATATCTAAGACCTCTCAAAGAATCTCTTTGTGAAGTAATCATTCGAATTTCTGGTGTTTGGGATGGCCTCCATTTCTACAGGAACCCTTAAACAAGATTAAATAGATTGCCTCCAGGGGGCACCCTTCGCTCTGAAACCAAGATCCGATGGCTCAACAAATCTGGAGAAGAAAGTATTCATTTCAAATTTTTGGTAGCAGTGTCTTTAAATTTTTAAAATTTAATTATTAAGAAAACACTCTGTATTCAAACGTGTCCATGGTGCGTATATAAAGTTTAGGACAGAAAAAGGAAAGCAGCCCGTGAAAGGTTTGTAATACTTTCGGAGATAGAAAAACGCTGACAACGTGGGGATTCCTGGGGGCTTTCCTCCAGTAGCTATCTTCCTGCACCCCCAAGGCGCCTAGCTCCTGAATCCTGTGTTTGTAATTTCAGTAGCTCTCTTTCCAGTTTATCACCTGTGCATCGCTTAGCTTTGCTTTCTTTTAAACACACCCAGACTACAATTGGACCATACTGCATGAAGAAGGGTGTAGACATTCTTAGTGACTTGCTTCTCTTTGACTCAGTGGTGCTTGCTCTGTGGCCATGCTGATGCAGGTGGCCGTCATGAACGCTGTGTAGTGCTCCTTCATAGAAACGTATCGCAAATTACTGCTGCATGTCTGTGCTTCTGTGGTAGAGGTGGGCTTTGCTCCGATCACAGGGAACCCTGCTGTGAACTTTCCTGATGGGCCTCTCACATGGGGACAATAGCTGCTCTAGAATCAAGCCATCCCTGAGGGGCCATTGGGTCACTTGTAGCTCATCAACCCCACAAAACGGCCCCTTTGGGTTTCTGAGATTTTAAATCCTCATGGAATCATACAACCTCATTATTTCTTCTGGGGAACAACTGGTGGGTTTGAACTACTGAACTTGTGGTTAGCAGCTCAGTGAGTATCCCACCATGCCACTGGGGCCCCTTTCCTTTAGGACAGGACTCAAACTGTGACTCCTGGCCCTGTGTTTGTATGGGCCAGAAGCTAAGTATGATATTTACATTTTAAAATATATTAGTTACCTACTATTTCTATAGCATAAGTACTGTAAGCTTGTCTAAAATAAAGACCTTGTATTTAACACTTTTCAATCTTTTTAGATAAAGTGTTTTTGTTTTGTGGGGGCAAGAATGATAGGTGCGTATTTTTTCAGGATTCGCTGTGCACGGTGGAATGGTGAGCATCAGTCCCATGAGCTGCAGCTGTCCTCGCTGCGGTGCTCCAGCTTTTCTGTTCTGTCCGCAAAATGCTACAAGGACTACTGACACTAGAAGTAGAAATCTATTCACTTGGACATATAATGGTTTTTGAAATAAAAACACAAGTCTCACACACACAAGAAATGCTACAGGTGGCTGGTTTTAACAAACAACATGTTATTCTCTCACAGTTTAGAAGCGTGCAATTCCTAAATGAGAGCACTAACTCTAGGCCCCTCATATCCATGACAAGCTATGGACAGGCTGGAGAAGAATGGGAACTCTAGGACACACCACTGTGACCACGTGAAACCTGTCCATGGAACAAGAGGCAGTTGTGCAAACAGAACAAGGGACTGTGTAGGCCGGGTCCAGGCCAGGCAGCCCCTTGCACCGGCTTCTCAAGAAGACAAATAACCTGCTGAACTTTGTAACCTTTGCCTCCAGCATTTCACAGAGCTTACCTCCGGGGGCAGGACTCACACAGCCCCCTTTTCCTAGCATTCCGGGAAGCAAGTTTGCAATAGACAAGATGATTTGTCAACAGGTCATCTCCAGACCTGAAACTTGCAACCCCAGCCGAAACCTGCTAACACAGCACAAGCAACCTCCCTTCCCTTATCGGTCCACATGCCTTTGGCTCATACCCTATATATCTCCTGCTGCCCCAGTCCCAGGCACGACTTCCCTGACTTAATTCGTTGGGTTGCAGAACTTGTCCAGGAGATTTCCCTTGCCTTAATAAAGCATCTCTATATTTCTCACTGCTCACTTAGCCTAACTCCTTCTGCACCTCTGTCTCCAATCTTACATCTTGATGCAGACACCCGGGACCAGCAGGAGGACCTTCTGTGCCACCCTGGCCTCCCTCTGGCCAGTGCGCAGCCCCATCCTCTGCTTCCACAGACCTCTGAAGCCTGCCTGTGCAAGTGCTTTTCTGGTCAGTATTTCTGTACATGTTTGTTCCGTCTCCAAACTTACAGGAAACACTTCATATTTTCAAATCAGGAAAAGTATGCATTGGGGTTGTACACGCTCATCATACTTATTCAATCTGCATGTTGAGTGAATACTCCGAGAAGCTAGCCTGTATGAAGAACAGGGCATCGGGACTGGAGGAAGGCTTGCTAACTACCTGAGATATGCAGATGACACAACCTTGCTTGCTGAGCGTGATGAGGACTTGAAGCACTTGCTGCTGAAGATCAAGGATCCCAGCCTCCCTTGTATGTTGGACAAGCAAACCCGCCTCTAACAGACGAGTGGGGTCCTTAGGCGCAACTGTACCGTGATAACATATAGCTATTATAATACAGTCGTAGAGAATAGGAGGGAGAGGTAGGAGAGAAGATAAAATGAAGGAGTCAGACACATTTCATGGCAGCATGCTCACCTCCGAGATGGCCGTGATCTCAGTAGCCAGGTCTGCACAGAGAGAGGAGGAGAGAAGGGAGAAGAGAGAGGAAAGAGGGGCATATATTTCCAATCACAGCTTATCTATACTTAGGGCCGTGCAAGCCCCCTGATTACAGGCAACCACATATGTCACAGGAAGAGGTTGTACCATAGGCAATACAAGCAATGGGAGGGGGACAATCTAGGGGTGTATATGCAATAGGAAGGGGAGGGACTAGGGACACACATGTGACAAGATGGGCGGATCCTAGATTCAAGATGGCAGCCTGGGTTGTCCTTGAGTCGACTCGACCTTGTCTCTGGGCTCTACTTCCAGGAAACAATCCACTATCCTTATCAGCAGTGAGTGTGCCCCACCTACAGTGGGACAGGCAGTAGTAGCTGATTGCTCTTCAGTGGTTCTCACCCTGTGGGTCGAGACCCTTTGGGGGTCAAACGACCTTTTCACAGGGATTGCCCAATTCATAACAGTAGTAAAATTACAGTTATGAAGTAGTAGCAATGAAAATAATTTTATGGCTGGGGGGGTCATCACCACATGAGCTGTATCAGAGGGTCATGGCATTAGGGAGGTTGAGAACCACTGTGCTAGAGCATTTCCTAAAGTGGGATACTGCCCCCTGGTAGGGCACTGAAACAATCCGTGGTGTTGGGGCCGGGCTGCAAAAGCAGAGGCCTACACTTTATCGTGGATAATGGATGATAGTACAAAACTTGCCGATTGCCGTGCTGATTTTTTTCTTCTTTTTTTAATGAAAAGGGAGCAATTGGCCAAATAGGTTAGGGGACCTTTGCCCTAGACCCATTGTTAAGTGCCATCGTGTCTGCTTGGACCCATAGGGACATGAGCAGTCCTCTGCCATCCTCACAGTTGTTCATTTCTTTGAGCCCACTGTTGCAACCTCTGTGTCAATCCATTTTACAAGGGTCTTTCTCTTTTTCTCTGTCCTCTGCTTTACTAAACGTGATGTCCTTCTCCAGGGACTAGTCTCACCTGATAACATGTCCAAAGTACGTGGACAAAGTCTTGCCATCCTTGCCACTAAGGAGCATTCTGGCTGTAGTTCTTCCAAGACAGATTTGTTTGGCAGTCCGTGGTATTCAATATTCTTTGCCAACACCATAATCCAAATGCATCAATGCTTTTTCAGTCCTCCTTATTCAATGGCCAATTTCACATGCATATGAAGCTATTGCACATATCATGGCTTGGATCAATTGGATTTCAGTCCTTAAAGTAATCTCTTTGTTTTTCAACACTTTAAACATTTACCTAATGTAACATGTCTTTTGATCTCTTGACAGCTGCTTCCAGGAGCATTGATTGTGGATCCAAGGAAGACAATATGCTTGATAATTTTTAACCTTTTCTCCATTTATCATGATCTTACCTATCAGTCCAGTTGTGAGGATTCTGGATTTCTTTACATTGAGTTGTAATCCATAAGTGTGGGATACAGAAAGTTTTTTCCCCAGGTTGTCATATGCTTGCTAGTGCATGGTGGGTGGT
This sequence comes from Echinops telfairi, assembly GCF_000313985.2. Lineage (NCBI taxonomy): Eukaryota > Metazoa > Chordata > Mammalia > Afrosoricida > Tenrecidae > Echinops > Echinops telfairi. The sequence goes on along the minus strand of NW_022111369.1, from coordinate 81,594,414 downwards.
CAGCTGCTTAGAGATGATCTCCCTGCGGGCATCAGTCACAGTGGTTTCAACCTTCCTAATGCCCTGACTCTGTGGTTGCAACCCACAGGTTGAGAATCGCGGCAAGTGTAGCAGAAGGTTTTCTCTCTCTCGGCTGTGGTAGGAGACACCAGTCTCCTTGCATTAGCCGTGGTCCCTTGGCAATCTCCGCGTGTCTTAGCATCAATCCCACCCCAGTGTGGGGTGTACTCAATGAAGGGGCCTCAGGTCCCATGGACGTGCTCAGCTTTGAGCCCTTCTGTCT
>NW_022111369.1:81591888-81593190 GCF_000313985.2 Echinops telfairi | reverse complement strand
GAGTTTGCCAAACATAACACGGGTGAATCGGAGGGCATTCATCATAAACTAGTCACAAAAGGACAAATATTGTATGATAACGCTTCCATAAGAAGTTAGGAGGAGGCTTGCTCACAGAAAGCCGCATGCTTTGATGGTCACCAGGAAAGGGAGAGGGAGGAGGGGAAGAAGGGAGGGCCAAGGAACAGAAAGTTCTGGTGAGGGGAACGAGAACACCGTACGGGGGAAGTCAGCACACCGCGCCAAGGCAAACAAAGCCAATGAGAGGTAATAAGAAGAAAGATTGTGGTGATGACAATATCGTGTATGGGGCTTTAAAAAATTTGTGGGGGAAATTTCATTATCTTCCCATTTTATTTTTCCACGAACTTTTTGAAGCTCCCCCGTACAATTCAGCAACGCAGTAATAACCTTGAACCTGTGAGTGATTACATAGGCAGACGGGTGGAGAGAGGTCGGAGGACAGGTGGGAGTGCGTGCACGTTCTTATACGGTGTAAAGCCCACACCCAAACTCACTGTCCTCGAGTCCACTCTGACTCTCAGCTCCGCACAGGACAAAGTGGAACGGCCCCTGTGGGTTTCCGAAACCTCATCCTTCTCCCGAGGAGCAGCCGGGGCTTTTACACTTCTGAGTTTCACGTTAACATCCCCAAACAGTGTGGGTAATATTTTTAACACTGCGTAGTGTTTAAGCTTCAAAAAGAATTCATGGAAAATGGAATAGAAAGATAATGGAATTCTTCCACTAACATTTTGACACCCCCTCTATACTTATACCAGAACTCATAGGAAACATGGTTATAGAAATGTCCCAGACATATCAACCATTTCATGGGACTGATTTTCTGGGTTTGAAGGCTAAGGTCCATAATATTGGAGGACCTCAGGCTCAATTGGCACTACACCATTCATAAAGTCATCATGTACGTCCGCGTTTGGTGAGTAGTGTCTGGGGCGTTAAGAGCTTGCGCGTGAAGTGTGCAGATGGTGCCTGGCTATCAGAAAGAATACTGTCTGCAGTCTTAAAGGCTTGTCTTCAATCGGTGGGCAACTGAACACCCCTTACTGAGGGGCTGTGGGGAGGAGACAAGCCAATCAGGGTGCAGGGTAGCAACGATGAAACATATAACTTTCCTCTAGTTCTTTAATGCTCTCTCACCCCCACTATCATGATCCCAATTCTACCTTACAAATCTGGCTGGACCGGAGGATGTACATTGGTACAGATAGCAACTGGAAACACAGGGAATCCAGGACAGATGACTCCTTCAGGGCCAGTGGTGAGAGGGGCGATGCCTGG
>NW_022111369.1:81589953-81591599 GCF_000313985.2 Echinops telfairi | reverse complement strand
TAAAAAAGGCTTGTCTTCAAACAAGCAGCCCTCTACATGATGGGAGGAAGCCAGGAGGTGGGTCTTCAAGTTGCAGTAGGTCACCTGCTTATTCCTCCATCTTCCGCTTGGTACCCTGATCCTACCTCATGCCAGTGGCTCTTCAGTCAAGCCACCTTCTGTTTAAACCCCAGAGAATAAGCCTCCACCTGTGCAGGGAAGACACCATGACATTGGCATGGCGTGTAAATGCAAATTATTCCCCCTCGTGGTGGCCCAGGTGTGTCAGACTTGAACTCTGTTCTGTAAAGTTTTCGATGACTGTGTGTTCGAAGCTTTCCAGGCCTTTCTTGTGAGGGTCCTCTGGGTGCCCTTGAACCTCTGGGCACTTCATTAGGGAGCTGGGTTTGCAGGCCCATGGAGCTGGAGCTGGGCCCTTGGGTTGAGGTTTATGCGGAGTGGCATCCGGTTAAGCATTTATTATTGCTGCATTGTTAGGTGACCTCAAGTTGACTTCGATTCATATGGACCCAACACATAATGGAAGAAACCCAGCCCAGCCTCCGCCATCCTCACAACTGTATGCCCATTGTGGCAGCCACGGTGCCAATCCATCCTGTGGAAAGGCTGCTTCTTTTTTGCTGTCCCTCTTCTGTGCCAAGCTTGATGTCCTTCTCCAGGGACTGGACTCTCCTGGGAACGTGTCCAGAGTACATGAGATGAAGTCTCGCCATCCTCACGCCCAAGGACGTTCGGGTTGTACTTCTTCCAAGACGGACGCTCTTTTGGAAGTCCGTGGAATGTTCAATACTCTGCCAGCACCATAACTCAACCGCATCAATTCGTCTTCAGTCATCCTTATTCAGGGTCCAAGTTCACATGCATATGAGGTGACATGCAAACCTCACTGACGTCCTTGCCCTTCAACACGTTACAGAGGGCTTGTGCAGCAGCACTATATGAGTTTTGTACCACTGTCCGATCAGGGGAGATGCCAGGCTAAGAGGCTGAGGGCCAAAGAGAAGTCTACTTGCCAGTCCCAAAGAAAAGACACTCCTGATTGCACAACTGTATCCTGAGAATTTCCTACGTGCAGCGTAACCTATCAACTTTGCTAACAACCCCATCATCGTGAGCGTGGTCCATGAGTTCTGTGTAGCCACTGAAGGCAATTTGTAGAACCTAGCCAAAAAGGGAGAAACCTTCACGGGGTAGTGGCTTGTGCATTGGGCTTCTAACCAAAAGGTCAGCAGTTCAAAACCATCCGCCACTCCTCGGGAGAAAGATGAGGCTTTCTACCCTCATAGAGTGACTGTCTTGGAAACCCACAGGGACAGTTCTACCCTGTCCTGCAGAGTTGCCGAGTGTCACTTGACTGGATGGCAGTGAGTGAGTGAGTTAGGGAGAGAGAAACCCGAGCGAGTGCTGTGGGAGACAGGGCAGCCACTGTGTGTGTGTGTGTGTGTGTGTGTGTGTGTGTGCGCGCGTGCGTGTGTGACAGAGAGAGAGAGCATGTGCCCTGTATGAGAGAGAGAGCATGTGCCCCCTGTGTGTGTGTGAGAGAGAGAGAGCACATGTGCCCCCTGTGTGTGTGAGAGAGAGAGAGAGAGAGCATGTGCCCCCTGAAAACCTCCACAAGGAAAACACCGGCTTATCCATTGGCTTAA
>NW_022111369.1:81583622-81589853 GCF_000313985.2 Echinops telfairi | reverse complement strand
ACACTCCTTCTTTCAAAGGCTCCCGGTCGCCCACCTGTCTTCCGTTTCTGGTCTCCCCTCGTTCAAGGTCCTTGCTCCTTCAGTGTGTTTGTGAAGGAACGAGAAGCAAAGGTCGCCCTGCCGTGTTTTAGGCAAACCCTCCCCGTGGGTGTTCCCCATTCATTCAGCAATGGTGTTGGGTTTGTCGGCTTCGCTCTGTGATTTGTAAGGGTCCTCTTACCTGGCTGAGCCACATTGCGTCGTTCTGTGGTCGTTTTCCCTTGTACACCATCGCCGCTCAAAGGGCTCAGTCTCATACCTGCTCTCCTCGCTGTTTTAGCACCTTCTTGTCAAAAGCACCGCTGAAGAAGGGAATTTGGTTGGTTGTGCACAGATTTCTTTTCTCCGTGGCTGAAGCTCGCGATGAATCAATAAAATGGAAGTGCGCGGTAAGATGCGACGCAAAGGAACCTGGGATTTGGCCGGCAGAGACGATGACATGTCCCGGGAACGCTTCATCGATATCATTTCCTAAACCTTTAATTTTAAAAAGAGCCCATGTCCCGCTCGTCAAACCACCATTTTATAAGATGGCATCAAGTCAGACTCTCAAGGAGTCTGTCGAATGTGGTGTTTACCAGTGTATCTGAACTGCGGAGTTTTTTTCATTCCACTTTTGTTTTGGCATATGTCTATGTACCTGGATGCAGTCGAAGGACATTTTGTCAAATGAAACCTGAAACAAATTAATAATAAAAATTCCAAATGGTTTTATAAAGCAGAATTTAAACTGAAGACTTCCTCTAATTGTTAGGTACCATCTGGTTGGCTCCAACCCATAGCGACCCAATACACAACTGGACGACACACAGCTCAGTGTGTGCCAGCCTCACGGCCACTGTGTCTATCCCTCTACCTTACCAAGCATGATGTCCTTGTCCAGGGACTGGTCTCTCCTGACAATGTGTCGGAAGTATGGTAAGATGCTTCTAAGGAGCACTCTGGCTGTACTTCTTCCAACACTGATTGGTTTGCCTTTTTTAAGGTCCATAATGCTTTCAATATTCTTAGCCAGCACCACAATTCAAATGCATTGCTTCTTTTCCAGTCTTCCTTAATCAATGTCCAACTAATGCAGTTGAGAATACCACAGCTTGGGTCAGGCATAACGTAGACCTCAAAGTCTAAGTACTTTGTACTCTAAAGAGGTCTTGTGCAGAAGATTTACCTAATGCAGCTCATCTTCTGACCTCCTGACTGCTGCTTCCAGGAGCATTGATTGTGGATCCAAGCAAGACAAAATCCTTGACAACAGCAACCTTTTCTCCATTTATCTTTGGTTACCTATTGGTCCAGTTGTGAGGATGTTGGTCTTCTTTACATTGAGTTGTAATCCATACTGAAGGCTGCAATCCTTGATCTTCATCAGCAAGTACTTCAAATCCTCCTTGCTTTCAGCAAGTGCGGCTGTGTCTCTTATAGCCATGTTTATTTCCTTTGTGCTGCAATGCCCACTCTGGTCTTTTATGAAAAATCAAGTGTGTCTTACTCATCTCAATTGACAGAATAGGATCCTGGATGGTCTGACAATGGCCAAAGGGTATCGGAGGGGTCAGGGGTCAACTGTGCAGAGATTAACAACACATTTAACAGGTATGACAAACGTCAGTGATACATCAGCATGTTACAGGACAAAGGTCAGGGGCATTAAATCTTCCTACAAGGAAAGGGATGCATGAGCCATCAACAATAAACATAACGATAATTCTACCATCGGTAGAAAAGATGCAGGGAAAAGACTTTAAATCCTTTTCTAATGGGACTAGGGAAAACTTTAATAAAAATTCATATTATAACATTACAGATCTTAATTTTCTTCTGGAGTTAAACACAATTTTACTCCAGTGAATTGAAGGCTGGTCTTAATGTCATTGAATGAAGTTGATTCACAGTGACCTATAAGACAGAGTAGAACTGCCCCTCTGGGTCTCCAAGGCTGTCAATCTTCACTGGAGCAGAAAGCCTCATCCGTCCCCAGTGGAACGGCTGGTTCGAGCGGCTGACCTTGTGGTTAGTAGCCCAACTTGTAATGCACTTCACCACCAGGCACTCCAAACTGAAAACTAAGCCCAGTGCCACTGAGTCCATTCCAATTCACAGGGACCCTGCAGGACAGGGTAGAACTGCCCCGTGGGTTTCTGAGAGTGTAAATCTTCACGGGAGCAGAAAGCCTGTCTTTCTCCCATGGAGCGAGTAATGATTTCAGACTGCTGACCTTTCGGTTGGCAGCTCAATGTGAAAGTATTACACCACCAAGGCTCCTCACCAGGGACTAGCCATCTTAATTTATGATCTTTTGTCATTATATATCATTATATTTCTTCTACTAGTACATTCATGTTCTCTTTTCTAATATTGTCTACTTCAGAAAACATAAGCAAAATTCCCTATTAGTGCCAGGGAATTGGGGATAAAAGAGATAAGAATCAGGTAAGTGAAACCATTTTGATGGAAGAGAAAACCCCACTGAATCAGGCAGCTTCATTTAAAGAACAAGAACTTACTCGGTGGCTGTTCAGACATTGAAGATTCTGTGGGTTCTGGTTTAGGATTCAGCCATAGTCCAGAAATAGGAATTTCAGGGTACCGAGAAGAAAAACACCCCATCTCAGCCCCCGCCCACCCACACACAACTTCCCACCAAGTGTGTAAAATTCAATATGTGGCAATTCATTGCTTCAGTGTCAGGCTGATTCCAGACTGGGATGCTTTTCATGACCATTTGGAGCAAATTGGAGTTTCCAAACACCAATTTCTTGGAGGGTTGGATCCTCACCCTCTCTGACGATGCGATCAGGGAATCTGTCCATCAACCAAAGGGGAAACCAAGGCATAAAGCAGGTTAATTATAGAGCCTCCCTACATTCACCAGCTCGTTTGCCTGCTCAAACACTTACCCTTACTCTCAACTCCCTGCCATGGATTGAGCCCATGCTGACTCAGTGCACCCTAAGACTGTAACTCTTTACCAGAGCAGAATGCCCTGATTTTCTCCCAAGGAGTGGTGGGTGGTCTTGAACTGCTGACCTTGCAATTAGCAGCCCAATGTGTACCCACTATGCCACCAGGACTCTTGGCAAAAGGATCCAGTGTTACCTACCCACTTGATTGCCAACCTCTAATGAGAATCAGTGACTCTTGCCCTGAGCTCTGGTTTTGACAGGATAGGAGGAGGGTGCTGAGAAATTAGCTATGATTAGGAGAGAGAATGAGAGGCCCTGGTAGCATAGGAGTTACACGCTGGGCTGCTAACCACAAGGTCAGCAGTTCAAAATCATCAGCTGCTCCAAGGGAAAGAACAGGGTTTTCTACAGTGCGGTGAGTAGTTACAGTGTCTGAAACCCACAGGGGCAGTTCTACTCCGTCCTACAGGGTCGCTTGGAGAAGGAATTGACTCGACAGCAGTGAGGTTTGAGAAGGAAAAGAGAAAGGAAATAGAAAGCTGGGATAAGGGAGCAAGCACCAGTCTTGGTGTTCAATTTTTAATGACCAGAAGAACTGGTGGGGGTTCAAGCAACAACAATAATGAAAGCCAGTAACTAGCCAATGGGATGAATTTACTTAAGGGAAATCGGCACATGTAATAGACATTGATACTTCTCTAGTGAAGTAGAACTATTAGATTCCATCTGGTCTTCTGAAATGTTGACTGTTGGTGTACTTTGGTTTTATGGCTGATAATGAGGATACTGATAAAGTCTATTTGCATTTTATTTATTGTCTCTTACATCAGCTTTGAAACTGGGGTGCTAGGGAATGGTAGCAAACAGTTTATTTTTCTCTGTTAAATTTAAAGTGTGATATGTCTGGGTTATTTTTAGGGTAAAAAAGGTTTGTGTAGGGTTTGTAGCTATGTCTTACATATGTAAAATTTCATTTTATCTTTGTGAGTATAAAGGAACCAATATTTATTGAAGAACGTCTGGTATGACTCAGAGCAGCTCTGGTAGCATCATGGGTTATGAGTTGGGCTGCTAACCCAAAGACCAACAGTTCAAATCCACCAGCTGACCCTTGGGAGAAAGAGGAGGGTTTCGACCCCCATAAAGATGTACAGTCTCAGAACCCCCCAGAGGCAGGTGTACCTGTCCCATAGGGCTGCTATGGATTGGAACTGACTCAATGACCATGAGAGTTTCCTTGTGATCCAAAGCAAAAGCAAAACCAGACTGCTCTATGTGTTAGGGACTAAGTCAGAACAAAAGAATTTATGTTTTAGCCAGAAAGATGGATCGTATTAAAATCAAACTTATGATATCTTGATAGACGTGATAAACAATTTGAAGAGAAATAGAGCAGTATGCGAGTGATGCGGTAAGGTAAAGGGCTGTGGTGCCGGTGCTAGATTCATGCCGCTTCATAAAACTTGAATATTACATTCGTAGTAAATATGTCCAGCTATGGAAACTGATTTTTGACAAAGGGCCAAAATGCATCGAACAAGGAAGAGATCGTCTCTTCAGCAAATGGTGTTGGCAAACTTTGATTTCCATTGGCTGACGAAACAGCACCGGAACTCACTCCAGGCACAAAATCAGACTCAAGCTGGGTTAAAGCCCTAACCGAGAAGCGATAAAGATCATCAAAGAAAAATTAGGGACAAACTTAAGGGCGCTAACATGTGGCATAAACGTGCTATCAAGTACAATGAAAAACATGCACAGAAGAAGACAAAATAGATGACAGGGCCTCCTGCAATTCAAACACTCATGTGCATCAAAAGACTTCATCTTCTAGCCCACAATAAAGGAACCCTAAGAATGGGGGCTATAAACAAAAAAGACCCTCCTTTTTTTTATTTTTTATTTAAAGGTTTTATATACGTTTCCCTCATGCTGGGACCTGGTTTTGCATGCTGATGAAAAACGACACAAATGAAGCTAGCAGAGTTCAAATCAGCTCGCCTATGCCCAGTGGAGAAGCAGGTTCCTGGAAGCTACAATTTAAGGTACCTCAGAAAAAGTTGGAAATAAAATGAAACCAATTTAAGCAATTAAGAAAAAGACTTCATCAAAAGAATAAAAAGAGAACACATAGACATGGAGAAATTGGGGGCAATGACATATCAGACAAAAAGACTAATCTAGAATCTGTAGACAGCCACGACGCCTCAACAAGCAAAAGATAATCCAATTTAAAAATGGGCAGAGGACATAAACAGGTAGTTCACCAAAGAAGACATACAGCGGCCAACAAGTATGAGGAGATGCTCGAAATCGCTAGCCTTTCATGAGATTCAAATTCACACAACCTGAGATACAACCTGACCCTGGCATTGACAGCAACGTTCAACCTACTGATGCCCTGAGGCCAAGCCTGCAGTGCTGAGCCAGAATACTCTAAGGACAAATATCCACATTTAGAAGGACACTTCTGCCTGAATAGTGACTCCCCAGAAGAGCCTTTCTCCATAGAGTACCGATAAGCATTGAACACCTGGCTCTCGGGATAAAAAGCCCTGATCTGCGGTGTTTGTCAATTTCCACAGTGTAAAGCTACCCACCATGACTGATTCCGAGCTACCGGTGTGACATCACTGAACAGAGTTGGGATGAAGATGCCCAGCAGCGCATCATTACAGAGTTTCCAGTTCACAGAGGAGAATGATATAAGTAATTTAAAGTGTACAGGTGATCGTTGGTAGGTGACACTGAGTTGGTTTCAACCCAGAGCGACCCTGTGCACAACAGAAGGAAACACCATCTGGTCCTGCACCCTCCTCACCAAGGTGACTACGTTTCAGCCCATTGCTGCAGCCACTGTGTCAGTCCATCTTCCTCTTTTCCGTCGCCCCTCTCCTTTACCGAGCAGGATGTCCTTTCCCAGGGGCTGGTCTCTCCTGATAACAAGTCCAAAGTACATGAGACCAGGTCTTGCCGCCCTCGCTTCTCCAGGAGCATTCTGGCTGCATGCCTTCCAGTACACAGACGTTGGTTATGTTAGCAATCCATGGGACTTTCAATCTTCTTTCTTCTCCAGCGTCCTAATTCAAATGCATCGATGCTTCTTTGGACTTTGTGATAGTAAGATCGTTTTATGTCAACTTGAAGATGTACTGAAGTGTGAGAGTGGTCTCCAACCTGTCAATCAGGTTACAACCTGATGGTGCCTTCTTGTGGGCATGACCTTCTCATCAGGAGGGCCCAGGGAACCTCCTCCTCTCTCTGCTTTTCCTTTGCTGCTGGGAGGCTG
>NW_022111369.1:81577731-81580136 GCF_000313985.2 Echinops telfairi | reverse complement strand
ATAAATTCTCCTCGGGGGAGGGGCAGGCATCCACTTAGTATTTGGGGCTGGGACCAGCCCCTGAGGACATCTTAAAACCAGTGTTCTTGCTGTTGTTGTTAGGTGCCCTCAAGTCAGTTCCGACTCGTAGCAGCCCTAAGTACAACTGGAGGAAAACTGCCTGGCCCTGCGTCATGGAGCCCCATGCTGCTCACCAGCCATGTATGAGGCTTCCAGTCTCACCACACCCTCTCTGGTTATTCGCTCTTGGGTTGAACGGGTCAGCACAGAGTCCTGCATGGCTGGACCTCAGGGAACTCAGGAGAGAGTGGCAGCAAGAAAGCTAGGGGCCAGATTAAATAGAATTTAAATGATATGGACAAAATCCACAAAATCATTTTATTGTTAATGATATGTATTTTATTCTAAGTGCATCTGAATCCCTGGGAGGATTGAAAACAGGAGAGGGATGTGTTTGGGTTTCTGGTAGAATCACCAGTTGCCTGGGAACCTACGTTGACTCATGGGAAACCCGTGAGTCTTGGAGTAGAGCTGCCCTCCATCGATTGTTTCAGTGTTACAGTGGCTACAACAAGGTGCTCACGCACAGGAACAAGGCGCAAGACTGGGTGATATTATATGCTGTTGAGCATAAGATTGATATGGGTCAGAACCTAACAATAACAGTATCTAAGAAATACTTGTTTTTTAAAACCATTGATATTGGCAAGCAGTAACCATTCAATCACAGGTAGCACAGAACGTGTAGTAGAGACGACTAAAGCTTCTCTGTTCTTTCCTGGGTGCACGGCCAATCGACGGCCCCGTGGAGTGGAGTGTGCTACTGTGACGAGCTGGAATGAGTGGAATGCGAGCAGGTGTGGTTGAAGCTTTCACATCCCAATTGTGTCACTGTGACATTGTTCTCTGTTCCTTCCTTAGTGACTGCAGAGAGAGCGCGCGCTTCAAAGAATTCATGGGAAAATTCCACGATCTTTTGGTTCCACTTTTCCATGAGCTTTTCAAAGCCAGCCTTGTCTTGAAAGATGGAGCTGGAGTAGCCATGAGAGGGAAGGGTCTGATCCCCATTGTGGAGTGTAGCACCTATCTCCCTCCCTGCTCACAGGACTTCCGCAGAAAGGCTTGTTGCAGCAAGTGCTGAAATTGAAGGATTCGCTTATTATGTATCTTAACTTGGCCTAGCCTCTCCTAACTAGCCCGGAGTGTCAACCTTTATAGCTACTACTTCACTGTCCTCGCCAATATGTATTGCTTACTCGGTACTAGGCACTGTGCTAAGCAACTTGCATGTGTTTCCTCATTGATCCTCACATAATCCCTAGGCTTGTTGCCAGTGTGTCAACTCCCACTCAGGGCGACCCCAAGTGTGTTAAAGCAGAACTGTGCCCCACAAGGGTTTCAGTGACTAGTTTGCCAGGCTTTTCTTACAAAGTGCCTCGGAGTGAATTAGGACCCCCAACCTTTTGGTAAACGGACAGGCACTTTAACTGTACCACCCAGAGACCCCTGGTCCCTATGATGTAGACACTCTTGTTGTATCTGTTTTAGGAGGAGGAAACTGAGACCAAACAGGTCAATGATTTTCCAGGGTCACCCAGAGCCGAGATCCTCATCCCAGATGGTCTGACTCCAGAACCTTCTCTGCTTTTACACAAGGAAAGACGAATCCACCTCCCAACCTTGTCCATGTCTTCACCGTTCATCAGGCCAAAGACGACTTCCAGGGCCCACCCCGGGAGAAGTCCCCTTTGCATCTCTGGGGATGGGAATAAAGAAGACACCATTCCTGTCCCAGAGGAGCAAACAGTCTAGGAAGGAGAGGCCACAAGGAGAAAACTGGAACAAAATGAGTCAGTCATCCACAAATCTGTATGGTGCAGCTGTAGGTCCAAGAGGGTATGGTGACGGTCAGCATGAATAGATGTGACCAAGGAGGCTTTGTGGAGGAGGGAGCCCTGAATTGAAGCATGGACTGAAGAGAAGTGATCCAGCACAGGGAGTGAGCCATGGGGTGTTCCAGGAGGAGGAAAGCTTAACGCAAAGCTAGCTGGTGGCTTTAGTAAACTTCACGATTGGCTAGAAGTCAGCTTCCTGGGGAAAAATAGCTGGAGATGGGTCCAGAGAGCCAAGTCTTGAAGAGTCATGTATTGCAGGAAAGCACCAGAGGAGGAGGAGACGGGAGCGGAAAGATAAGTAAACACGAGTCATATCAGCAGAGCCAAGAGAGGAACGTTTAAATTACAGGGGGGGTCTTCAAAGGGTCAACTATAAACAATCCAAGGTAATTTGAAATTCCTGTGAACTTCAAGCCAAGGGAAACCAGAGGATGTAACAATTCCATTAGATACATAGAAAAGAGCCAATGTATCATGTTTCTGTTGCTGCTGTAACAAATGATCACAAGC
>NW_022111369.1:81568823-81576739 GCF_000313985.2 Echinops telfairi | reverse complement strand
TCATAAAATCACTTCTGCTCAAACCTCCTTTTTTGTGATGACTGATTTAAGAGAACAATCTGCAGCTGTGACATTGTGTTTCCTGCTCAGGAAAAGTGCGGCAGAAACTGGTGTGATGTTGAGCACAGATCACAAGGACCGCGGTATGGGAAAAACTCAAGTGTCTGAGCGGTTTTCTCATTTCAAATAAGGTGAAAAGGCGATTGATGACACACTTTGTTCTGGACATCCATCACCTTCCCAAACAGACGAAAACGTCAACTCATAGTGCATTTGGAGTTTGTTCCACCAGATCAGACTATTAATCAAGCTTTCTATTTAGAGGTTCTGAAAAGACAGTGTGACAGTGTGTGACAAAAAAGGCCTGATTTGAGGCAGGCAGGGGACTGCTTTTGCCACCACAATAACGTACCTGCTCACACAACCATCTCAGTGCGCCAATGTTTGGCAACAAAACAGCATGCCTCTCTTGTCCCCTGCACCTGACTCACCTGACCCAGCTCTTTCTGTTTCTGCAAAGGAAGAATGGCGATTGGGCGACACAGAAAAAGTGAATAACGAAACAAGGGAGGTCCTGTCAGTCATCCAAACAGATGAGCTTGAAAAATGTTTCCAAGAATGGCATCTCAGATTTGACAAATGTATTAAGTGTAATGGAGAGTACTTTGAAGGTAATAAGGTTGTTTTGTAAAGAAAAGAAAAGAAAAAAATATTAAATACATGGCTGTGAAAAAAGTATATTCCTGGTTTCTTTGGGTGGCCCTCATATGTCCAGAGTATGCAAAATGAAGTCTCACTGTCCTCACTTCTGAGAAGCATTCTGGCTGAACTTCAAAGCAGATTTGTTTTCTCTTCTGGCAGTTGGCAGTAGGTGACGCACGTACAATTCACCCCAGATTTCTCATTGAGGTGCAGTAAACAGCATGCGAACCATCTTTGACCTCCCCTGCCATATCTGCTGTCAAGAACCAGGGGTCAACCATGCCTCCACCCTCCATCTTCACCTACTCTCCCATCTACTGTCTCCCACAGCACCCTGCCTCTATGCTGGATTCTGTAATTCGCTGCAATAAACTCACAGTCAATACTCAAAATGATGTGGGTTGATTAGGGAAGTTAATGAATTATCAGAAGTTAGGATCAGCAAACAGGAAGGATACTGTTATAAGCCTATAGCAATACTGCTCCTCCGCCAGCAGCCAAGTGTCTCTCTGGTTCTCAGGCTCTCAGCCACCTCATCCTTGACCTTTGCCTCCTTGGGCCAGGAAGCCAGTCATCACAGTCCCATAGTCTTGGGCCAGTGAGAAGGTATCCCGTAGTCTCTACGCTGCTTCTCTGAGTCTCTCTGCTGCAGTCTCTGGCCTTGGCCTCCACCATTTAAAACATATATATAAATCATCTTATTGGGGGCTCTTACAGCTCTTATACCAATCCATATATCAATTGTATCAAGCACATTCATACATATGTTGCCATCATCATTTTCAAAACATTTTCTTTCTACCTGAGCCCTTGGTATCAGCTCCTCTTTTTGCCCCTCCCTTCTTCACCCTCCCATCCTCGTGAACCCGTGATAAATTATAAATTATTATTATTTTCATATCTTACACCATCTGCTGTCTCCTTTCAGCTATGTTTCTGTTGTTCATCCCCCTGAGAGTGTATGTGTGTGTGGGGAGGATGTTATCAGTCATTGTGATCTGTTCTCCTTTACTCTCCCCACCTTCTCTGTACCCTCATAATATGGATACTCCCATTACTGTTCCTGAGGGGTTTATCTGTCCTGGATTCTGTGTGTTGAGAGCTCTTATCTGTACCAGTTTACATGCTCTGGTCTCGCCAGATTTGTAAGGTAGAACTGGGGTCATGATAGTGGGGAGAAGGACGCATGAAAGAACTAGAGGAATGTTGTGTGTGCTTTGTTGGTGCTATTCGGCAGCCTGGCTGACCTGCCCCTGCCTTGTGACCCTTCTGTGAGTTGATGTCCAATTGTCTACAGATGGGTTTTGGGTCTCCACTCTGACACCCATGTTCGCACCAATATGATTTTTTGTTCTGGGTCTTTGATGCCTGATATCTGATCCCATTGAAACCTTGTGATCACACAGCCTGGTGTGCTTCTTCCATGTGGACTTTGTTGCTTCCCTGCTAGATGGCTGCTTGTTTAACTTCAAGCCTTTAAGACCCCAGATGCTGTATCTTCTAATAGCTGGTCACCATCAGCTTTCTTCAACATATTTGCTTATGCACCCATTTTGACTTCGGCAATCATTTGATCGTTTCAGGAGGCTGCCCATCCAGAATGCCAGGTTATTACAACAAAGTGTTCTTGCATTGAGGGAGTACTTGAGTAGAGGCTCAATGTCCATCTGCTACCTTGATATTTAACAAATAAAATAGACCTATATTCCTATTGTTATATATTAATATCCTTACATATAAGCATGCCTATATTTATACCTCTATAAATCTCTTTTGTCTCCTAGATCTTTCCTCTATTTCCTTTTACTTTCCTCCTGCCCCACTATCATGCTTCACCTTCATTCGGCTCTCAGTAATTCCTCTTGGCTACATTGCACTTGATCAAACCCCACCAGGCGTTCTATACCCTTCTCACCATCAATTTTAGATCTCTTGTTGTTCCCTTGTCCCTGGGTTTGTTGGCTTCCCCCTCCCTTTCCCCCAACTCCCCCTCTCCCCTATCTTCCCAGAACCATCGGCCCCATGGTTTTTTCCTTGGGATTGTGTATCTTGCCTATCTTATATAGATATACAGTTTAAAAAAAGGGGGGGGCTATAAATAGTTCGAGGTCTGTCTGCTGACCCTTATGCATATTTTCTGATCAAGCCTGCTCTGAGGCTGAAATATGTTTCCAGGATTCTGATGGTCCTGGGCCTTCTCTCTCTGCTGCTGCTTCAAAGATTGCTCATCCTTGGATTGACAGGGTGTGAGGGGTTGGAGGGAGGAAACGAAAGCTGACCAGTCCCCTCTATTAGTATTACACGTGCCCTATCTGCATAGTCCCACTCAATTTCAACCCTGCGTGGGAACCAGAGAAATGGGGAGAAGAGACGGATAAAAGTATTTCACTCCACCGCAGTTGGGTTGGATGTAGGCTACATGGTGATCAACTTTGGTAACAATTTCAAACTTTCCATAGTAGAAGAGATTTCAGAAGAATTCTTTCTTGATTGGCAAGAAAGGAAGTGGTAGAATTGCTGACAAGGGGTTTGGGGAGGTTGGGGACGCTTTCAAAGGAAACCCCATGTGCGAAGCAGGCCTGTGACAGGCAACGAGCACGCACAAACAAAGCAGCTCTCCTGCCAGTATCAATGCCAGAGATGGTTAATATTTGCCCAGGAGCAAGCGGCTGTCACATGGGATCAGGTTGTCAGAGTTCATGGAAGTCCCTTCTATGGGCACGAGGAGAGATGGAATGAGCGGAATAAAGACGCGAACACTGGATCAGGAATACACGAAGTCTGACTCTGGCATCGACCAACTGCAAACTTGGAGAACCACGCTTATGTTTTCTGTGTCTCCATCTTCTCATTTAGAGAACAAGCACGTCCGGGTTGTTCCCCAAGGACTCTCGCTCTTCCAGCCTTCTGCTGCGGTATGTGGGCTTCCACCGATGAGAAAAATTAATTCCGGGTCCTCTGCTTGCAGCCAGCTGTTCCAAGTCATTGAAGGATCATGATGAAAAGCAAGGCTTCCAGAGATGACCCTGGAAAAGCCTTCTGCACATTGAGCTGTGGAGATTTTCTGCTACGACCTTCAAAAGACTGCTTTCTCCTTCCCAGGGGGAAGCACATACTTAACAGAGGGGACAGTTGCTTCAGACTTGCAGTGTCCCTATCGGGCAGGGCGGGTCCATTTGGCTGTTCATAGCTGTCAATCTTCAGGGCAGCAGAAAGTTCCTTCTTTCTCCCGAGGGGTGGCTGCCTGCTTCTTAGGACTTGCTGATCTTGCAGTGATCAGTTCAACTCATCATCCACTTCGCCCTCAAAAGGTTAAACTAGTTCTGGTTGGCCACCACCAGTATGTGTTGTTGGGTGCTGTCCAGTCAGCTCCGGCTCACAGTGACCCTGTGCACAACAGGAGGAAACGCCACCCTCACATTTGTTCCTGTGTTTGAGCCCCTGGCGGTTCCCCCGCCGCCCCACACGTTTGAAATGAACTACATGTCCCAGAAGACCCCAAGTCCACTTCGTGTTACTTTCTCTCCTTTTTTAGCCGCTCAGAGCAATATTTAGATCTGAGAGATGAGGAATCTAGAGAGTTTATTGCATGGAGCAATTTTTATTACATATTTTTTCCTATTAAATCTTCCTTTTGGTTGTTGTTGTTTTTCCCCCATAGCCCTCCCCAACTCTCCCATTGCCCGTTCCTGGCCCCTGGCCTCCTCATAGTCCTTAAAGTCTTGTCTTTTGCTGTAGAAACCGCATTTCTTCTTCTTTGTTTTTGCTTATAACTTTATAATATATTATAATATAATGGTGACATTAAATATTTATATTTGTAAGATTGATTGAGTTTGCTAAGCATAATCTTCCCTAGTTTTGTCCATATCTTGCGGTATTATTTTATTTTTTTTAAATATCTTGCGGTACTTATGAGAGTTGTCGTTGTTTTATATGGATGTATAAAATTCCATAGAAATGTACCAGAGCTTGTAGATCCATTCCTCCATAGTTGGATTTTTGGTTTTGGTTGTTTCCATGTTTTTGCTACCATGAACATTGCTACAATAAACATAGGTGTACATATGTCTGTAGTTATAGTCTTAATTTCTTTAGGGTATATATACCCAGTAGAGACATTGCCGGATCATAAGTTACTTGGATTTACATTTGTTTAAGGAAGGCTAAACTAATTTGCATACTGGTTGTGCAAGTCTACAGTCCCACTAGCAATGTAGAAGTATCCCCATCTTTCCAAATTGTCTCCCGCATTTGTTATTTTCTGTTGTTGAATTTTCCCACAAGTGTTGATGTGAGGTGCTATCTTGTCCTTGTTCTCATTTGCATGTCTCTTATTGCTAGTGCTCGCAAACATTTCTTCATATGCTTGTTGGCTGCCTGTATGTCATCTTTGGTAAATTGTCTATTTATGTCTTGTGTCCATTTTTTATTGGATTTGTTGTATTTTTCTTGTTAAGATGTTGTAGTTTTCTATAGATTTTGGAGATTAGCCCTTTATCCAATGTGTCATTGCTCAATATTTTAGCCCTTTATCTGACGTGTTATTATTGTATTATTAATACGTTTCAAAGTCTCTTCTGACATTTACTATGATCTTTTTTTTTCTTTCCTGTCTTTTTACTATTTCCTTTCTCTGAATATGATGTTCTTGATGTCATCCCTCAGGTCATGAGGTCTTCTGTCATTAGTGTACAATGTGCAAGTCTATTCTTAAAATTCAAGTGGAATATACTCAAGGCTGTATTTTGGCTCCCATGGTCTTGTTTCATTTTCTTTGCTTCAACCTGAACTTAAATATGAGAAATTGATGGTTTGTTCTACAGCCAACCTCTGGCCTGGCTTTAGCTACTGATGTTGAATTCCTTCGTGATCTCTTCCCAGATGTGCCTTCATCTGGAGAAGTCTTTTATGTTGTTGGGGAAACGGTATTTGCTATAAACAAGTGGTTGGTCTTGCAAAATTCTATCATGCAATGTTCAGCTTCGTTTTTATCACCGAGAACATATTTTCCAACCACTGTTCCTTCCTCTTTGTTTCCAACTTTTGCATTCAATTACCAGTAATTATCAGTGCATCTTGATTGCATGTTTGATCAATTTCTGACTGAAGACGCTGGTAAAATTCTTCAATTTCTGCATCACTGACTTTAGGAGTAGGTGCCTGAATTTGAATAGTAGCTGCGTTGACTGGATTTGCTTAGACGCAGTAGATATGATCCTATCACAGACAGCATAGGACTTCAAGCTAGATCTTCAACGAGCCTTGTAGCTGATAAATGCAGCGCCATTGCTCGTGACTGCCATTCCCGGCAGAGGAAACCATGACTGTCTGATTGAGAAAGGCCGATACTTGTCCACGTCAGCTCACAAAAGACGAGCCCCCAATAAAATGATTAAATACATTTAAAAAAATGCTGGCAATATTTGTACAAATATGTCGGATACCATTGATGCACGGATTGTAACAAGAGTTGTAAGAGCCCCCAATAAAATGATTTAAAAAAAAAAGGTTCTATTGCTGTTTGTTGTCAACAAGAAGCTAATATATATATATATATATATATGTATATATATATATATTTTTTTTCTTTTTCATTTTAAATCCTAAAACAGTTTTATTGAAGTATAGCACATAGTTCTACCAGGTTGTTATGAGTCAGAATACACTCAATGTCAGTGAAGAGTGAGATAGTTCTCCCAATTCTAAAATAGTAAGAAAATGGAATTATCTAGTCTTATTTTTGTGTCTGGCTTCTTTCACTCAATGAATTCATCTGTGATATTGTATATAACAGTAATTCATTTTCATTAGTATAATTGACTTGTATAATTTGATTATCACACAGTGTATTTTCCCATTGAAAGGACTGTTGGAGATTTCGGTTGTTTCTAATTAGGGCAGCAGTTCTCAACCTGTGGGTCACGACCCATTTGGGGGGGCCAATGACCCTTTTACAGGGGTTGCCCTATTCATAACAGTAGCAAAATGACAGTGATGAAGTAGCAACGAAAATAATTTTACAGTCGGGGGCGGGTCACCACACCATGAGGAACTGTATTCAAGGGTCGACATTAGTAAGGCAGAGAACTACAGAGTTAGCGGCTACTGCAAACAATGCTGCTCTTGTTATTCTTGTACGCGCTTTTCACCTGCGTGCATCTCTTTTATGGGTCCGTGAGCTACAATTCACCTGGGATTCCTATTTGTGTGTGGTGTGAGGTAGGGAGATCAAGCAAATGCTGGATTCCGTTGACACACCATTCCTTTTTTTTTTTTTTCAATATTTTTCCCCTTTGAAATAAACTGCCCATCCTTATGTGGCCTTATTTCTAAAATCTCCAGTCTTGTAAAAAAAGAGATGCCAAATCTCAAATGTAATGTAAAGGAAATATTTATTGAGTTTTAAACCAGACAAGGGCAAAACAAAGGCATCCTCCGGATGATGGGCAGCATCAGCACCAGGTCGGAGTGGTGCCCACTGTTCACAGAGAACCAAAGGCTTACATAGGAAGTGGGAGGGCAGAGGAAACTGTGACAGAAACATGACTGGCAACAGGTCAGTACATCAGTTGCAAGTGGTACTACAGAAACAGGGATGAGGCCTTATACCATACAGAAGAGCTTACAAGATTGGTTCAGGACCCTCTGATCTCAAGTGCCAATCTCCATCAGCGGCCCACCCTGGCAAGCCCCTAAAAAAGCAGCCCGTGCCTGGACTGGTTAGGGGTGCGGTCGTAATCGATTTTAAAATTTTAATAGTTTATTGACAAGTCATCCACTTTCTAAGGCACTGTGCCTCAAGGAGATATTCCAGGGAGGCTTAATTCAAAGTAGACTGCAAATGGATTGGGGGCTTTTACTTGAAGAATAGCCTTCCATAAACCTAGTGGTCCGAACTTAAGCTCTGATACAGCTCTACCGCCTATCTTTGGGGGGACTGGGCTCGGGGTGGGGGTTTCTATCATAATTCTCCCACCCTGTTCTTTTCCAAGACTCTTCTCGGTCCTCTGGATGTCTGCATGATTTTTAGAATTCTATGGGACCTGCCTGGTTCTTGGTTCTCAGCATCTGCGTAGGGCCTGGTGCACAGTAGTCCAGTAGGCAGCCCTTAGTGCCGCCCACGAGCCCACCCCAGCATCGCGCACCCACAAGTGCCAGGAGCTCTGCTGGGCGGGGCTCGGCTTCCTCCCCAGCGGCTCTCGCCGCCCCGC
>NW_022111369.1:81560497-81568183 GCF_000313985.2 Echinops telfairi | reverse complement strand
GTCTTGACCCCTAAGACTCTCTCCAAGCAGCCGCATTTGTGTGGTGTCCTTTGTAGCTTTTCTTGCAGCAAGAACCCATAGCCCTGGCGACAAAGTAAAGGCAAACACCTGCGTGTATGTTTCTTGGTTGCAAAGCTAACCGCACGACCAGCAGTTCGAAACTATCTGCTGCTCCGCGGGAGGAAAACGCGGCTTTGGACTTCCTTAAAGAGTAACACTCATGAAAACCCACAGGGGCCAATTCTACCCTGCCCTGTAGGGTCACCATGAGTCAGCATTGACTCGATGTCAGTGACTTTGGATTTGAGGGGAGGAGAAGGCAGAGGGTGGGGGCCGGTTTCAGGAGCTTAAGACGTTGTGCTCAGCCATGCTTGGCTTGACTGTTGACATTTTAAGTCGCTTTTGTACAAGAGACCTTGGTATATTCATTTTGCATTGAGCCAGCACATGGTGTGCTCCAGCGGGTTCCAAAGCAGTACATCTTTTTCTATATAACGATCAAGTAACTTTCATTCACAGTTGAGTTATTAGTTAATAATATAGGTATCTAGGGTGGTTTGTTTTTTTTAAAAAAAAAAGTAGTTTTATTAGCATATAATTACACAGCATACAATTTAATAGTTTAATCACATTAAGAGTTGTGCAATCAGGGAGGGGGAACCGGGGAGGGAGGGGGAAAGATGAGCTGATGCCAGGACCTTAAGTGGAGAGCAAATGTTTTGAGAATGATCAGGGCAATGAATGTAGAAATGTGCTTGACACAATTGATGTGTGTATGGATTGTGATAGGAGTTGTAAGAGTCCTTAATAAAATGATTTATTAAAAAAAAAAGGTTGCGCAGTCATCACAATCAATTTCAGAACATTTTCTTCTTTCTTGTACTCCTTGTTATCTCCCCTTTCCCCCAACCTCCCCTGCCATCCAGTTACTCTGCCTATAGTTGTGCGGAGTACAGATTTCATATGCAGGAAATCACACATCCCACGGAGGACAGCGACAAAACAAAGTACAAGGAAGCCTCAATCCAAAAAAAAGCAGAAAATGTTCAAAACTGAAATTTTAAACAAGTCAAAAGGGAGATCAAGTGATTGTGGTATAACTTTTGGGAAGCAGACAGCCATGCCTGCATGACCGAGATCCAACTCCTGGTCACCCGCCAGCGTGTTTTGAGTGGCATGAATGTGATTACAAGCCCCAGTAGCAGGGGCCAGGCAGATCCTGCTTCCACAATGCCATTGGCAATTCTCCAGGTGAAAAGAGCCCTGTGGTTCTTATGGGAGATCAATTAGTTCCATTTTTTGGTACCTTAGTAATCTGTGGGTATAATTTTATTTTTGTGAATCAGAATCGGTGGCCCAGCATTCCATAAAACTTTCAAGAAATTAAATCTTTTGCTGTTTGGCTTATTGCCTCTGAGCTGCTGGGTCTCAAATAGCGCTGAGGAGTCCTCCCATGGAGGAGGCAGATGGTTAAGCACTGACCACTAAATTCAAACTCACCCAGGGGTCAATCTCACCAGGGAGAAAGTCCTGGCAGTCACTTAGAAAAGGTTACAGCCCTGAAAACCACAGGGCTGCAGTGCACAAGGAGCTGCCATGAGCCTGAATTGACTTGAAGGCAATGGGTTTCCTTTGGGGGGTCTTGATAGAGCTTCAGGGATGTGCTCCCTTTAAGATTTTTTGGTTTTTGAATTTTGCTTTCTCTCCCAATTTCTTTTCTGGCTCGGGGCAGGCACCTCATGAGGAAGGGCCCCTTCATTTCTGCTGCTCCTTCCTTGGATGAGCTGAGGCAGTGGTTCTCAACCTTCCTCATGCCACGACCCTTTCATACAGTTCCTCATGTTGTGGTGACCCCCCCCAACCATAAAATGCTTTCCGTTGCTACCTCATCACTGTCATTTTGCTACTGTTCGGAAATGGGCGACCCCTGTGAAAGGGTGGTTTGACCCCCGCAGGGTCGTGACCCACACGTTGAGAACTGCTGAGCTAAGGGGTCTCTGGAGGCTTCCAGCCAGTGGAACGCATTGTAGCGTGGGTCTGAGTCACTAGAAGACTGGTGAGGTCCCCCTGGACATGCTTTGCCTTCATCCTGGTGGCGTAGTGAGTTGTGCATTGGGCTGCTCATGGGGCTGCCATTTGTAAGGGCAGCTGTTCAAAACCACCAGCTGATCTGTGGGAGAAAGAAGAGATTTTTACTCCTGTAAAGAGTTACGGTCTCAGAACCTCATAGGGGAAGTTCTACCCTGTCCCACCGGGTCGCCATCAGTTGGAATCGATGGCAGTGGGGATTTTTCCTCCCTGTTCCTTTCTCTCTCATTAATTTTGGGTACTCTGGCTGGTTCTGACCTGCAGCCCTCTTGACTCTCCTATCTCGCTGCCTCCTTTGGTTTCCCTTGGGCTACTTAGCCTTTTGTAGGTATCAAAGGGCAATCGGAATGTTCAAATCTCCTTCGTCATTGGGAGCGTATCTGGGTATTGGGTGTGACCCTGGTGTCTCTTTGTATTTTGATTCACTCAGCAAATACTTGATGGGTTTCTGTAATGTGTCAGGTAGGAGCCCTTCCTTAGGGTACCTGACCTTCTGCTGAGGAAGCCTCTGTGATACGTGTCTTGATTTTTATGGGAAACCGGATTCCCCTTGACATTGGAACACCCCAGAAGTTAGGGCTCACTCCCATAAAGGCAAGTTTTTATTGCAGTAGCATTTCAAAGTAGAGTTGTATGGCTCTGGACTGCCTGAATGTTTATCTAAGTAGATGGTGACTGTAAGGAAGTATTTACTGCTTGTTCCCCTGAATTCTTAATTATACAGCCAAAGTCTCCCGTGGAATGGATGCGATTGTCATTACTTTTCCCCATTCTTAACCTTTTCCTCCAACTGTCGTATGAAGAAAGAGCCGATGACTTTAAATGACTCACGTTCATTTCTACTTGGTGCGGCTGTTGTTAGGTGCTGGTGAGTCAGCCGTGACCCAT
This sequence comes from Echinops telfairi, assembly GCF_000313985.2. Lineage (NCBI taxonomy): Eukaryota > Metazoa > Chordata > Mammalia > Afrosoricida > Tenrecidae > Echinops > Echinops telfairi. The sequence continues at coordinate 81,565,207 of NW_022111369.1, read as the reverse complement.
AACCACCCCATGTGCCACCGAGCAAAACACCTCCCAGTTCGGCGCCATCCACACCATTCTGGTCATGTTGGAGCCCACGGCTGGAGTCACTGTGTCAGTCCGTCTTGGCAAGGGTCGGCCTCTTTTTCACTGCCCTCTACTTGACCAAGCAGTTAATAAAATAGAAGAGGCCCTTGGTTAGGGCTCCTTCAATGATAAAAGCAAGTGTTTATTCATTTTGCTTGTTTCTTCGTTTTTCTTTGCCTGCCCCTGGGAGTCATTGCAAGAATCAAGTGTGTGAACGTTATCAGGCTTGATTTAGACTGCATACTCTGGGCAAATTTAAGGATGTTAAGGAAGGCATTTATTTTATTATAAATGCCAACCAGGCCGAGAGAGGTGCTTTGCGTTCATCTCGTCTTCAGCATCATCCTGTAGAAGAGCTGCTGGGTGGTTCCCATTTTACAAATGAGGGAATGGAAAGTTCAAGAAGTTGAATTCTCCACCAAATAAAAAGGGAGTCGGTAAGTGATAAACTAGGGTTACTTCATGGGTGCTACACTTGCTAAGCATCAAAACCAACTCTTGTGCCATTTTTTTTTGCCCCATAGTGTTTGTAGTGCTAATAAAGAGAACAATACAGGCTAACGCCAGCCAGCTTCCAATAGCTGAGACATCAGTAGGTGGAAAAGGCAATAGGTACAGGAAGACTTTCATATGGGTTGGAAGGACTGGTTTTTAAGAAATGTGTAGTTGTGTGTTTTAGCTAGTTCTCCCTCTTACTCCCCTGACCGTACCTTTCTGTCTGGCAGAATCCTTTAACGTCTGAGACGGTGAAGCAGCTAGTCGCGGAGGGTAATAAAGAAGAACTACAAAAATGTTTCGGGGCCCGGATGGAGTTTGGGACGGCTGGCCTTCGAGCGGCCATGGGAGCAGGAATTTCCCAGATGAACGACTTGACCATCATTCAGACGACACAGGTACCACGCTTGCTTTAGTTATCCTTGCCATCGCCCCAGGCTCCTCTTGTCCCCGGTAGACCTAGCAGACCAAATTAGTCTTCAATGTTGGCAGGACTGCGGTCTGGTCTGTCTGCTGGGAGACTCGGCCATTTGTCATCCAACAGATAGTGGTTGAAGGCTTACTGTGTGTCGGGCTGTGACTAGACCCAGCACCAGACCCAGTACCATCAAGGCAATCCTCATGGTCACCTAATAGGACAGAGTAGAACTTCCCCAGGAAGTTTCCAGGGCTGGAATCTTCTCCGACGCCATCTTTCTCCCAGCGGACTCCTTTTGGCCATTTAATGACTAAAATCTAGCAAGAGAAATAATGACCAAGATCTAAACCAGAGTCTTTTTATGGGGATTGTATTTCAGCACAAGCTCCCCGACCCCACCCCCAATAGAAGTGGCTGACTTTTTTTCTTTTCGTAAGTAATAAGCTTTTAAAGTTCTTAACAGTTTTGTGTCCTCAGGTGAGTCCTGCCCCTAGTGACAGAGTGGATCTGAAGTAGAATTGCTCTGCGGGACTTTCAGGGAGCAGAATGCCAGGCCTGTCCCCTGAGACACAGTTGGGGAGGTCTGAACCATTTACCTGCTTCTGCACATGTGCCGTCCGGGACTCTAGAATGGTAGCAAGCTTGCCCGGCAGAATTGAACAAGAAGTCCAGAGTTCACACTTGCCTCCTCTTCCCGGCCATATCATTTCCCAGATGATCAATATCTGGCCTTTGGGTGGCGCATTGTTACAATGTGTGGACCAATACTGACATGTGATTTAACCGAATCCCGCAGTTCACTCTTTGTGTTACCTATTTCTGTGGATTTTCACAAATACCTAGGACCTTGGGTCCCCCATTGCAGTATCACTGAGTAGTTTCCCTGCCCTGAGCATCCCCTGTGCTCCACCCACCCTTCTTCCCTCCTCGGGACCCCTGATCATTATTTTCTGTCTCTCTAGTTTTGCCTTTTGCAGAATCTTGTGTCATTGGACCTGTCTGACTTCTCTGGTCTTGTCATTGTTGCCAGTGATGCTCAGCAAAGGCTGTAGACCTTTGGTAGCGGGCAGAATTACCCAGAGCCTTTCCTAAGGGAAAGGAACCCTGGTGGCGAAGTGGTTACACATTGGGCTACTAACCACAATGTTAACGGTTCGAAACCACCTAGCCTTCCTTGGGAGAAAGACAGGGCTTTCTACTTTTGTAAAGAGCTACAGTCTCGGGAACTCCCAGGGCCAGTTCTACCCTGTCGTATAGCGTCGCTATGAGTCGGCATCAACTCAGTGGCAGTGAACTTGGTCTTGGGTTTTGTTCAGTTTAGTGTTCCTCTCTAATCTAGGCTGACCAGGTTGCTGAGTTCCGTGGCTTCCACTGACGCGTTTTGTTAGCAGGGTGCAGTGTAGACCCAGCTTCTAGGAACAGAACTGAAGGCTTAGACCAAGTAGAAGAGGGACCACTCGGGCCGGGCTTGCTGCGAGTGTCGGGGAGGAACGGACACAGCTAGTTCTGTTGCTTCCATGGCTTAGACTGGTGGAAAACGGGCCCTTCTGTCATTCTCACAAGGGAGAGCTTGGACACATGAGTGCATGGAGACCTCGTGTGTCTGACAAGGCAGCCCCCCTGTGAAACACACAGCTGGGCCCCTTCTAGCGGAAGCCCAGTGAGAAGTGCTCATCTAGGGGTGCAGGGCTGCCAAGGGAAGCCCTGGTCTGTACCTCTGTTTCAGCGGTGGAGCGGAGCTCCCAGCCAACTTCTCAGAGGAGGTCTTGCCAGGGATGAGCCAGAGACCCCTGTTCCAGGGATTGAAAGCATAGGAACTGTACTATTGTGTAAGGTCAGGGAAGGTCACCTGCTTTCCTATTAATACAGGTGGCATTGATTACCCAAAACATGCATCATGGTTCAAGGCGGCAATCCACTTGTTTTGCTAATGGACCTGCAGTTTAGGCAGAGTCGGTTGGGCTACCAACACCTGTTCTCTGCTCCCTTTGCCGTCGCCTGGGGCAGTCACCTGGCGCCTTGTTCACTCACGGGTCTGATAGTTACTGCTGGCGCTTGGCTGGCATGCCTGCGTGTCGCCTGGGCCATCTTATAGCATGGTGGCTGGGGGCCAACGGAGAACATCCTGAGATGAGAACGGCCAACTGGAAGCTGGGGTTGACTTATTTGACCTTCGTCTCGAGTCACGCCAAGACACTGGTGTCCACTCAATTTGTTCAAAAAGAGTCTGCCAGAGGATCTCCTTCTCAAGGCGAAGGTCCGTGGTTACCCCCCACGTCATGGAGGGGACGGGTGTCAGTGCCGTATCACAAGAAGTCTATGAGATGGGCCATTTGTGGACAAGGCAATTTCATAGGCCTCCTGGTAGGACTAAGAGGGAGGATCTAAGAGATGCTCTATGAACTGAGCCCTCTCTTCTGTCTTGTCCTGCATCTGTTCTAATTCTCAGAAATGATACAATCTGTCCCAGCACTGTGGAAGCACTTCTTTCACCCCCCTCCCCCCTAGGGGAGTTAGCCTCTTATGAGAACATCAGTAGATCAAAGGACCTCTTTGATCTACATCTCCCACGATGTCTCCCGCGATAACCGCCCCCCCCCAAAGTAGCTTACACAATCAAGATGAGCAGGTACTTTTAATGTCATCCGATCCAGTCGGCCACCCCTTGGGAAATTCCTGCACAACCACCTATTGTCCCCAGACAGTCTTCTAGCCTGGTATTTGGAGGCCAGGGTGTGGGTTAAGCCAGTTTGATGACAGCCCTGGGTGTGTACTCCAAGGGTGAGGAGAGCGTTCAGAAGCCTAGGAGACGTTCCAGGCAAGCCCTTGGGGCTTTGTCTGTGTGGCAGGCCCAGGGCTGATGTGTGGTCCTGAGCTACTCTGCCCTGTGCTGGCATTCCTCATGGCACACACACTCTTGGGTGGGGGGGGCCTTTGGCTCCAGTAAGGGGTTTGCTCTCATCCTGAAGTTGCCCCCAGGAATCTACCTGTTGAGTTTACAGACGGAGAGATGTGAGTCAAGCGTGTCTCACAAGGAAACCAGCTTAGAGGTGGGAGGAGACTTTCTGTACGCTTTACCTCAGTGCTAGATTCAGCATTTCCTTTTTCCAGTTAATTCATGCCATCCCCCTGCCTTTCAAAAATGGATTGATGTGCTCTTGCTGATGTTAGGTGCCATTGGGCCAGTGCTGACTCACTGCAAGCCGGTGCACAGCAGAACAGAACCCTGCCTGGTCCTGCGCCGTCAGCCCACTGTTGCAGCCACTGCGCCGCTCCATCTTGACGAGGGTCTTCCTCTTCTTCACTGCCCCTCCACTTTGTCAAGCATGGTGTCCTTTTCCAGGGACTAGTCTCTCGATTACATGTCCAAGGGACGTGCGTGAGGCAGTCGCGCCGTTCTTGTGGCTGTTCTGCCACCTGCTCTCAGACTTGTGAAGCTAGTGCAGGCACATAATCGGAGGTAGAGCTCACAGTGTCTTCCGAAATAGCCATGCCATCTTTGGCTTGTTCTCCTTACAAATACTTACCTTGGTTTTTGTTTTTAAGGCCTGGGAAATCTGTTTATTATGTGCAGAGACCAAGAAACTTAGTTTATTAACTGTTAATTTTTTTATCATATCTAGATACCCAACCCATATAAATGAGCTAATTCCTTTAACATCCAACTACAATAGGGGACAAACCCTAGAGTGAGAGGAAAAGTGGAGGTATCAAGGATCACAACAGAGACA
>NW_022111369.1:81551599-81559918 GCF_000313985.2 Echinops telfairi | reverse complement strand
TAGAAGGTTGTTAGGGGAAAAATTAAATTAATGTACAAACTTTTAAATGTTAAACACCTCTCATATTACTTACTATGATGTTATGGATACTGTCATCCATTTCCATTGAAAGATGCATTTTATATTGGGTTTTTTAAAATCATTTTAATGGGGGCTATTACATCTCTTACCACAATCCATACGTACATCCATTGTGTCAAGCACATTTGTACATTTGTTGCCATCATCATTTTCAAAACAGTTTCTTTCTCCTTGAGCCCTTGGTATCAGCTCCTCGTTTTTTTCCTTCCTCCTCTCCCCTCCCTCCTTATGAATCCTTGATAATTTATAAGTTACGATTGTTTTTTCATGTCTTACACTGACCGATGTCTCCCCTCACCCACTTTTCTGTTGTCCGTCCTTCAGGGAGGGGGTTATATGTACATCATTGTGATTGGTTCCTCATTTCTACCCCACCTTACCCTTACCCTCCTGGTATTGCTACTCTCATTATTGGTCCTGAGGGGTTTATCTGTTCTGGATTCCTTGTGTTTCCAGCTCTAATCTGTACCCGTGTATATGCTCTGGTCTAGCGAGATTTGTAAGGTAGAATTGGGCTCATGATAGTGGGGGGGAGGAAGCATTCAAGAACTAGAGGGAAGTTGTATATTTCATCGGTGCTATAATGCACACTGACTGGCTTGTCTCTTCCTTGTGACCCCTCTGTAAGGGGATGTCCAATTGTCTACAAATGGGCTTTGGGTCTCCACTCCACACGCCTTCTCATTCACATGGATATGATTTTTTGTTCTGGGTCTTTGATGCCTGACAACTGATCCTATCGACACCTCATGATCACACAGGCTGGTGTGCTGCTTCCATGTGGGCTTCTGAGCTAGATGGCTGCTTGTTTATCTTCAAGCCTTTAAGACCCCAGACGCTAAATCTTTTGATAGCCAGCCACCATCAGCTTTCTTCACCACATTTGCTTATTCACCTGCTTTGTCTTCAGTGGTTGTATCAGGAAGGTGAGCATCATGGAATGCCAGGTTATTAGAACAAAGTGTTCTTGCATTGAGGGATTACTTGAGTAGAGGTCCAATGTTTGTCTGCTACCTTAATACTTAACATAAATATATGTATATAGATCTATTTCTCTATCATTTTATATATTTACATATGTACATCCCTTTATTTAGACCTCTATAAATGTCCTTTGCCTCCTAGTTTTTTCCTCTATTTCCTTTTCCTGTCCTCTTGTCCCACTATCATGTTCGGCCTCCATTCGGGTTTCAGTAATTCCTCTCAGTTACATTGCCCTTGATCAAGCCCAACCAGGCATCCTACGCCCTCCTTGACCATCGATTTTAGATCACTTGTTGTTCCCTTGTCCCTGGGTTTATTAACACCCACTTCCTTTCCCCCATCTCCCCGTCTCCCGTGTCCCCCCAAAACCATCAGTCCCATTGTTTTCTCCTCCGGCTTGTTTATCCTGCCTATCTTATCTAGATAGACATGCAGAGACCATAAGCACAAAAACAAGACCGTGTAAAACAAAACAACAACAACAAAAAACATAGACAAAAAAAGAGAAAGGCCTATAAATAGTTCTAGGTCTGTTTGTTGACCTTTAGGAGTGTTTTCTGGTCAAGTCTGATGGGGTACCATGCCCTGGTCCCACAGTCTATGTTTGGTATTCCCTAGGTACTTCATTGCTTTGCTCCCCTTGCTGCTCTGTTGGACACTTAGCATTTCGCTCCGGTGTGGTTGGGTCAGATGGGGCACAATGCCCGCAGTGTGCCTCCAGTGTTGTCCCTTGTAGCACTATGGGTCCATGAGGGATATCTTTTCTGATGGTGGGGCCAGCACTATAGTCCTCTCTGTGCATTGGCTGCTCTGAGCAGGAATATCATCCTCGGGGCTTGGTGGGCCAGGATATGTTCCACTCTCTCCTGACATCTTCGTTTGTTCCTGTCTGCTCTGATCAGATGTGCCTCTCTCCCTGAGCTGTAGCTTCAGTGCTGTCCTCTGAAGTGCATTCTTCTGGGGTGGGGGGTGTCCACACAGTTTGCTTCCCTTGCTTTAAGCCAAGTTTGTATTTGTCTGGGCCCCAGTGGCACAGTGCTTAAGTATGTGACTGTTAACCAGAAGGCTGGCAATTTAAATCCATCAGCTGCCCCACAGGAGAAAGATGTCTCAGTCCGACTCTGTAAGTCTCACAGCCTGGGACACCGGATGGAACCCTTCTGCTGTGCCCTGTTGGGTGCCTGGGAGTTGGCACAGGTGGATTGTGAACGGGTGTGGGTCCACCCATGGTTTGTGTCTTGAGTGGTGCTTAAAGACTTCCTTCTGTGTAGCCTGGAACACCATTTGTGCTGAGCCACCTAGAGTCTCTTGTGTGACACTCACCAATAACCTAACCTCACAGCATTCAGAGATCTCTGCATGTTCCTCTTCAGGTTCCCGCGACGTTTCTGCACCCATGAAGCTCAATTAACTGTGTGCTTGGCTGTGTGTTCTACCATTTCTAGGCAGTGGCCATCACCCCAAGTTCAGCATGGTGTTTCTTTTCTCATTGGCTGTGCCAAGTTATTAGACTGACTGACCTCTTCAGGGCCATGCTGGAAAACAACATTAAAACAAACACAAGAAGTTTAGATCAGTTCATGGTCAAAATCGTACAAAAGGCATCGCATTTCTGGGACCTCATAACATTGCCAACCTGGCAGAAACACCCCAAATAAATGCCTTTCCTGTCCTGAGACAGAGGTTTTAGAACTCATCTGATGGAAGGAATGTGGGCTCGGAAGGAAGGCAACAGTGAGAGTCGTGTCCCTAACACGGACCTCATTCATAGTGCTCACTGGGGGTTCTTAGTGCTTGGCCCTTGGCATGTTTTACCTGGTTTAGTCCTTACAACGACGACTGTGGTGGTCCCGTCGTGGGGTTCTTGTCTTCCGTGGGAGAGCTTTCTGGGCTCAGTTCCCAGCCAATGTGCTCTTGGTTAACACAAAGTCTCAGGTGTCTGGTCTCCTCCTCCATTCAGTCTGAGCTGGCCCAACGTGAATGCTACAGATCAGGGAGTGGAACCAAAACGTTATTCTTCCAGGGGAGGAAAACATCATTTTTCCAGAGAAGAAAGACATGGAAAATGACAGACTTTTATAGTATGCCCCCAGTTTAAAGGGTCAGTGGATACAGGATGGGATTGAGCCTGTATGTGTTAGAGGGGGGAAAGTTCTCAGAATCACCTGAATTTGAATGTGGGGGGTGGAAGACGCCAGCCTCATCCCTAACCCGTCTCGGGAGCACTGTATCATATGTAGACATATCAGTGATGAGCGAGTGAGTGCCTCTTCCTAAACCTGCCTTTAAGACCGGTTTTTTACAGAGGTCAGAAGGGGTGAGAACTGTTCAGATCCAATGGTTGTCAAATGTGTTTGTTGACATATATCGAATACCTTTCTGTGCTTAAAAACGTGAAAAAAACAACAGCACCTACTACTACATGCACTGAAACATCTTTCATCTCATCATTCAGGAAAGTAGCAGCCATGCTTTGGTGTATGTTGCCAAGTAGCACCTGACTGTTCTCACAAACAATTGGCTGGACCTCGTGCTTTTAATATCATTGCCTCTCCCGGGGCGGGCCCCACTGACAGACACTGTGTCTCGGCTTCTGTAATGGATGGGTGTTCTTAGGGATTTTGCAGATACCTGGAGCAGCACGTCAGACACCTGAAGCAGAGGGGCGTCGTGATCAGCTACGATGCTCGGGCCCACCCGCCAAGTGGAGGCAGCAGTAAGAGGTATTCACACTGTTGGAGGAAGTGGGGGTTGTGCGCGCGCGCGCGCGTGTGTGTGTGTGTGTGTGTGTGTGTGTGTGTGAGTGATTTTCAAGAACTTGATTTTAAATCTTGAAAAACTGTGCATTAGCTGCACAGCTGCATTAGAAAACAAGTGTAGTACTGGTTGGCCAGTTTTTTAAAAAATTCTGGTTTGACCTTTGGATTAAGGTCCTCATCATTTTTATTTAGAATTCAATGACTATCTCCATGAAAGAAAGGTTTCCAGAGGCAGCATTACTTTTCCTGCTCACTTTCTTCTTTGTACGTATTATGATTGTCAGTATTCTGCCCTCAGAAGCTGGCTGAGTCCCCTCCCCAGGCTGGGCTGCCTGTCCCAAACCATGTTCTTGTAATAGTCCCAAGCCAGCAGGCCTCTGTCCTGTGGTCTGAGGGTGGTGGTGGTGACGAAACCTCACGCCCTCATCGTGGTAGCAGTCGTCATCCGAGTGTGGTCCCAGCCCTGAGCCTGTCCATTTATTTAATCCTCACAACAGCCTGTAAAGTACACCATGCCCCAGGATCATGAAATAAGGAGGAGTGTAATTTAGCTCCAGGGGTCAGTACCTTTCTTTTCTAAAGGCCCCCAAACCCGAATCAAGCCCTCTTCTGTCTAACCGATTTTTACTCATATTGACCTGATTTGACAGAGTAGAACTGCCCTAGTGGGTTTCCAAGATTGTACTTCTTTATGGGAGTAGAAAGCCTTGTCTTTCTCCCAAGGAGCTACTGGTGGTTTCGAACTGCGGACTTTGCGGTTAGTAGCCGGATGTGTAGCCCACTCCACCACCAGAGCTGCCAGCTAGTATCTTAGCTCTGTGGGCCTCGCATGGTCTCGGCTGCTATTCAGCTTTGCTGTTACACCGCAAAGCCAATTTTTTTTTTTTTTGGTCACCAGGCCGGTTCTTCCTCGTGACAGCCCACGCTCACCTGTGTCCAGGTGGCGTTGCAGTCCGTAGATGTTCTCTCCATGCTGATGCTCTGGAAGCAGATCACCAGGCCCTTCTTCCTAGGAAGATGACAGCCCAGGAGACCCTGTTGGGGCCGTTCTCCGTGTTTGAGGGCCGCTGTGAGTTGACAGTGAACCTGTGGCGCATGACAGCGGTCTTTGCATATTTGCTTGTAACGTCAGACGCACCAATGGCACACCTGTGTGGCTGTGAGGAAGGGCGTTCAGCCAGGGCAAAGGACTGGTGACCTCAGCCTCAGATTGAACGTGGGGATGCAGTCTAAGGTTGTTGCTGGGCTTCAGTGTGACAGGCTCAAAAATGTGAAGAAGGTGACTTTTTAGTAATCCAAAAGAGGAGCTGTGGGTATCTGCTTATTCGGTTCTGTCTTGGAAACCCTAGATAGGGTGGGTTACTTACTGTGAGCTGGAGTCCGCCGAATGACAGCGGGTTTGGTTTGGGGTTCTGTAGACATTGCAGATGTTGATTGGGGGCAAAACTGGTCTGGCCAAGAAGCTCTGAGCGAGGTGGAGTGTCAGAGACTTCCGGTAGATGCTTGGTTCCGCTGTGGGACACAGGACCCACAGTCACCTGGCTCTCTGGGCCTTTGTCTCTTCTAAAATAAAGAGGTGGGATGAGATACCTGTGGTCCTGATCTCCCCCATCACCCTGCTCTTCTAGGTTTGCCCAGCTTGCTGCAACCACGTTTGTCAGTCAGGGGATACCTGTGTACCTCTTTTCCAGCATCACTCCAACACCCTTCGTGGTGAGTAACCATTTCCTTTTCTGTTTTCCTATCAGCCGGAGGGTGGTGGTTGAATGTCACTGTGTAGCGAGTTAGAGTCTCAGAAACCCACAGCGGCAGCCCTGTCCTGTAGGGTCCCTGTGAGTCTGAATGGTGAGGCTCTTGAGTTTTATCGGGCTGTTGAGATCCGGGTGTTTGAAGGACAGAAGAGTCTCTTCGCGTTTTTCTTGCATGCCATAGGAAGATTTCACTAGCTGTTGGTTTATCAGGGGGGAAAACTTGTAGTGCAATCCCCCCTGCCCCCGCCATCCCCCTTAGGCTTGCATTCTAGAGGTGTTTGAGCAAGCTAATGAAACAGGGTGGCTGCGAGTGAGCTCAACATCGCAGTAATTGTGAGGGTGGTGTCGGACCAGGCAGTGTTCCGCTCTGTTGTCCATTGGGTCTCTGTGAGGCGGAGCAACAGCAGCGGGCAGGAACCCAGGTGGCACAGTGTTGGAGCGCCTAGCTGCTAACTGCAAGACTGGCAATCGGGCTCCCCCAGCTGCGCCTGGGGAGAACGGTGTGAACGGCCGCTTCCATAAAGATCGCAGCCTTGCAAACCCCATGGGGCAGTTCACCTCTGTCCTATGGGGTCACGGCGAGTCGAAATAACTCAAAGACCCTGGATGTATTAGTTGCTTGTTTTAAGATTTGGTTTATTGTGCCCCCCCCCCCTTAGCACCTTAGGAGACCGCTTGCATCCAAATCCAAAATCAACACAGCACTGTGGTAGCGATACTTTTGACACACGGGTGCAACCACTTTTTGTACCCATCTAGCATCCGAGTCTTAGTCACATCCAGCACAGGAAGCGTGCTTGACATTGTCTTATCGCAATGTGTTGAAATCAGATTCTCCAAGTCGCAGCGTCTCCACAAAACAACGGGAGGGACTGTGACGGATGCTGTTTTAAGTAGACGGAACTTTCCAGAACAGGGCTAGAGGATGAGAAGCCGTAATTTTAGGAAATAACCCCAAACTATGATGCAGAGGCAGTTATGTGACTGGGGACAGAAAGGAGACAGGGCAGGTCCGCGTGGGCAGTTTGGCATTGGCTGTCTACAGCGCAGTGACGCTGCAGCCCCTTCCAGATGGGTGATCAGGAGGTAGACCACTCGGCCAGAGCCACCTGGGACCCAAGTTTCATTACTTGGTGTAGCTTCTTCGAGCTCCCTACTTGTGTTCTGTAGGTAGATCGGCAGTTATTTTGTCTTATCAGACATGAATCTCACCGTCCAAGTTGATGCCAACATAGAGCGACCTTCCTAGGATAGGGTGGCACCTCCCCTGTGGTTTCTGGGGATCATGTAATCACACCACGGAGCAATCCCCCCTGTGCTTTCAGCTCAACAGACCTGAGAGACGGGACATTCCCCCAAGGGGACAAATGATTGCAGGGATTCTTCGTGGTGGGATGCAGGGGAACAGATGTTTAAGATCTCAGTTTTGCTGCATGTAGAAAATCTAATATGCACCCTTGGTGGGCTGGGGGATACCCAGTTTCTGTCTATTTTGTAAAGACGGGATGGAGGTAGACATACACCCGTTGAGGCTGAGTCAGCCCTGACTGATGGTGCCCTCCGGTGGCGGAGCACCGCGATGGGTTTTCCCTGGCCGAGGTTTCTGAAGTAGATCAGCCAAGTCCTTCTTCCCAGGCGCCTCTAGGGGGAGTCAGAACTCCAACCTCTAGGTCAGTGGCCCAGCCTGATAACTGTTGGCACCACCCAGGGGCTCCAAGAAGACTGAAAGTAGGGAGGGAGATAGTCAGTGAGGGAAAGCTTGTTTTTTAACGGTTTTCTTGGGGAAGGGTGGGCAGGTGGAGGAACTACAATGAATCTGTAAATGTGTGTTACCAGCAGGAGGCTTAGAAGAAAGGGCTGCGGAAGTGTAGACAGGCTTTGTGTTTCCCAGAGCCACCAAAGTAGACGACGGAGTATACTGGAGACAAAGTTATACCAGCTTGTCAGCCCAAACCAGATACCTTGAGGGACTGGGGCACTACATCTGAGGGCTGAGAGCATGTCTGAGGTTCTTGGGGGGACATCTGGGTTAGTTGGTATACCCCAATGACACCAATTAATATATTAATGAGTATAATCCACAAAGGCAATGCTTTATCACTCGCAGCGGTTCTGAACCTGTGGGTCGAGACCCCTCTGGGGGTCGAACTACCCTTTCACAGGGGTCGCCTGATTCCTAACAGTAGCAAAATGACAGTGATGAAGTAGCAACGAAAATAATGTTATGGTTGGGGGGTCACCACCACATGAGGAACTGTACAAAAGGGTCAGGGCATGAGGAAGGATGAGAACCACTGGTGTAGAGCGAACCCCACCAACAGGCTTCACCTTTCAGCCAAGCAATAGCCCTCCAGAGGTGTGTGTGTGTGTGTGTGTGTGTGTGTGTGTGTGTGTGTGTGTGTGTGTGTGTGATGGAAATGGGAGGCCGGGGAGGAAGGGAGAAGAGGCTGTACCTTGAGGGTGTTGTAAAAAGCGTGTAACTAATGATTGGAATGGGAAAGGAATGCACTCTATATAAGCTCTCGCCCAAACCCCAGTAAGATCGTCAGCTGCAGCCGAGAAAGGAACAGTCGATGTAACAAGGTAGGTAGGACAGCGGTGACGGAAGGCCTCCTGATGTTGTTCCTGTCCCACCCTTCGTTCCAGCCGTACGCCGTGTCCCACCTGAGCCTTTGCGCTGGGATCATGATAACCGCGTCTCACAATCCAAAGCAGGATAATGGCTATAAGGTATTTTTGTTTCC
>NW_022111369.1:81548385-81550747 GCF_000313985.2 Echinops telfairi | reverse complement strand
TACGCCGTGTCCCACCTGAGCCTTTGCGCTGGGATCATGATAACCGCGTCTCACAATCCAAAGCAGGATAATGGCTATAAGGTATTTTTGTTTCCAGATTGATTTCCTGATTTATAATCGTACATACTGAGTGTGCGGGGACATAGGTGGCTGGTGCTTTCTGTTTTTTACCCGAGCCCTACGCCTCTTTGACGTGGCCCTGCCTCCTCTAGGTCTACTGGGAGAATGGAGCCCAGATCATCTCGCCTCACGATAAAGGGATTTCTCAAGCTATTGAAGAAAACTTGGAGCCCTGGCCCCAAGCGTGGGATGTTTCTTTAATCGACAGCAGCCCGCTTCTGCACGACCCCAGTACTGCCATCAACAAAGGCTACTTTGAAGACCTCCAGAAATACTGTTTCCACAGGTAAGGTCAATGGATTGTGTCTTCACAACCTTACGACAAAACCACAAACTCATTGCCACCAAGTCGATTCTGATTCGTGGTGACGGGTAGACCTGCCCTGGGGGTTTCAGGAGACTGCAGCCCTTTAGGGGAGTAGAGCGCCTTATCTTCCCCTGTGCAGCCACGCACGGTTTCAAACTGCTAGCCTCCAGGTTGGCAGCCCAACTCATAACCACTATGTGGGTGACTGAGATTATTTTATTCAGCCAACTTTGGCCCGTTTGCACTTAATTTGTCTTTAATTGGACATAGACTGCAGCTGCACTTGATGTTAAATGCCGTTGCGCGGGGATGAGCAGGCATTTTCTTACCGGGTCAGGTAGTCAATGGTATCTCTGCTGTAGCCACTCTGCTCCATGCTTGTGGCCTGAAATCCACTGTAGACAGTATATCCGTGCAGGACTGTGTGTGTGTAGGCCGTGTCCCAGAGAACTGGATTGATACAAACAGGTCATCTGCTGTGTGTGCATGCGTGTGTGCATATGTGCGGGTGTAATATATGTGTGCATGTGTGTCTCGCTCACTATTCACTGCCATCCAGTTGATCCCGACTCAGGTGTATGAAAAAACCCCACTGAAAGCCGTTGACTATTCAACACTGACATTTTCTTTGATGTCTTACTAGAAATTTTAGGTGCCATAGGGAGCGCCGGTGGAATAGTGGTTATGCATTGGGCTGTGATCCGCAAGGTTGGCAGTTCAAAACAATCAGTTCCTCTTTGGAGAAAGACGAGACTTTCTACTCCCATAAACAGTTACCGTCTCAGAGATACAAAAGGGCAGCTGGTGGGTTTGACCTGCCCATGTTGTGGAACAGTTGCCCAAGGCAAACTCCAAAGGACCACAAGGCTCGTAATGAGGCCTGAAGCATACTGCTGGCTGAGCAGGACTCGCACTTGGCAAAGGGAGAGCAGGGGTTTTGTTTGTTTTTAAACGTATCCACTTGTGGATATTCCGTCACATTGTCTTAAAAGAGCTGTTTTGAACCACTAGTTTTGAAGCTGGTAAAAGTGCTGGCACCCTGGAGCTGGTCCTACTGGGTGGGGATGTTTGCTGAGCCCAAAGTGAAGCCTGTCCTGGAGTTTGAGCCCTGAGTTTCTTCGGTTTCTCCCACCCTAACGGAGCTTTTAGGTGCTCTGGTGGTATAGCAGTTAGGTGTTGGGCCACTCACCGCAACGTCAGAGGTTTGAAACCACCAGTTGCCCCTCAGGAGAAGGATGCAGCTCTCTACTTCTGTAAAGAGTTACAGTCTCAGAAACCTACAGGGGCAGTTCTACCCTGTCCTCTAGTCTGGCTGTGAGTTGGCATCGACTTGTTGGCAGTGAGTTAAAGCAGCCCTGGTGGCAGTGTAGGCTGCTGACCACAAGGTCAGTGGTGTGAACCCACCAGTGGCTTCATTAGACAAAGACGAGGCGTTCTGCTCCCACAAAGAGTAGAAGTCTCAAAACTGAGCCGATCTACCCAGTCCTGTAGGGTGGCTGTGTGTTGGCATCAACCCCGTGGCGGTGACTGGAGACTGGAGATGTGAAAGCTCCTCTGAATCAAAACCTGACCACACTCAGGTTTACTGATAAGGTTTGAAGCTGATGTGGTGGGTGGTGGAGGCGGGCAAGTGTCTGGTACTTCATTTTCTGTTAGCAGAGAGGTACCTTGCTTTCTTGACTGTTCCTATTACATCATTCCTGACACTCTGAAGAATCTAGTTCCTTGAAATGCTGCCCACTCTCCTGGCTCCTGATCAGTCTGTATGTATTTCATCATTTCCCGTGGTGTGTCTGATCCTAGGCATGTGAACAGGGAGACCAAGGTCAAGTTCGTGCATACCTCTGTCCATGGCGTGGGCCACGACTTCGTGCAGTCGGCCTTCCGAGCCTTTGACTTAAGGCCCCCCGAGGCTGTTCCTGAGCAGAAAGTGCC
>NW_022111369.1:81533303-81547434 GCF_000313985.2 Echinops telfairi | reverse complement strand
ACTCAGATGGACTGAATCCCACAGTCAGGTGTAGATCCTCCTTGATTCTCTCATTGGCATTAATTAGGAAGCTTAAGTGACCAAACCCAATTCCCACTAAAACCCACTGCCATTGAATTGATGGTACTCATAACTTCCCCAGAACAGGGGATCTGAGTCATGCATCTTTAGAGTAGCAAACAGCCTCATTGTCTCCCCTGGAGCACCTGGTACAAATGAACCGTTGACCTGGTGGGCAGCAGTGTAGGGCCTACCCACAGTGCCAAGGCCGGCTCCAGACATGAATTGACCTTGGTTGGGGGCAAGTCTCTGTGTTGGTTCCCTAGGGATGTTCCAGCAACGCACCAGACACAGGGTGGCGTCACACCGAGGGAGCGTCCTGTGAGCCTGGAGTTCACATCAGGGTCTCTGCCATGTTGGTACACCTGCACCGGTCATTTCCCCTAGGTCCCTGTGTGGCTCTTCTCTTGATGCGGACACACCACTCTTTTTAGGCTAGGACCCACCCTGCTCCGGGATGCCTTGACTGATAGCATCTTCAGAGATGCTACTTCTGAACGGGGTCACAGTCACAGGTACTAGGCTCGGAATTTTAGTAGGAGTAAAAAGGAGGTAAATTAACACAGGGACCTCAACAGCGGGCTTAAGTATAAGAACAGTCCAGGCAGGGTTTAGATCTGTTGTCCATAGGCTCGCCATGAGTCGCACTGACTTGAGGGTCACCTGACAAAAACAATTGTGGGGACAGTGGTTCAACCCATGAGTCCTCTTTTCATTGTTTAAAAAAAAAAGCGTTTTGTTTTTTTTTTTAACAGAAGTTTTTAAAGACAACAAGATGCTCAATTTGAGAGCTAATTACTTTTTTTTTTTTTTTAACTCATTTTCAGACGTTATCTTTTCAACTGGCTGACAAAACCCAGGCCCAGGTCATCTTGGCAAACGACCCGGATGCTGATCGACTTGCCGTGGCAGAAAAACAAGCCAGGTAAGGGTCATTGTGATAACCCAGATGATAAACATTGCTGCGCCTCTTCCTTCATCTCGCTTAGCGCCAACCGTAACCAGGGCCCCACTTGGGTTGCTTGTCCATTCATTTGAATGTCATCAGTGACTAATGATTAGGATACGAAATCAGTGATCAATTAAGATAGGAATACTGGGCAGTCACTCCACGTGCGGCTTTGCCATGAGGCCCTACAGCTCAGGTGCTTGCTCGACAGAGGGCTCAGCTAGACAGTCATATCTCAGACGTTTGCCAAGTGCCACTCATCTCTACGACGGTGAGTGGCAAGTCTGGTCCTGCACATGCCCCGTGTCTTTCCCTCCTGGCCGCGTTGTGCTGTCCCGGAGACCTCCTCGCAGAGTGAGACCGCTGAGCTCAATAGCGGCTGTTTCTTCCAGTGGTGAATGGAAAGTGTTTTCCGGCAATGAGTTGGGTGCCCTGCTGGGCTGGTGGCTCTTTACCTCTTGGAGAGAGAAGAACCAAGATCGCAGTGCCCTCAAAGACACCTACATGCTGTCCAGCACCGTCTCCTCCAAAATCCTCCGGGCCATCGCCTTGAAGGAGGGCTTTCATTTCGAGGTGAGGTGTAGGCAGGAATCCCCCTTCTGCCTTCCTTCTGCTTTGTAGGAGCGCTAGGGCAGCGGTTCTCAACCTGTGGGTCACGACCCCTTTGGAGGTCCAACGACCCTTTCACAGGGGTCGCCTGATTCATCACGGTAGCAAAATGACAGTGATGAGTAGCAACGAAACTGATTTTATGGTTGGGGTTCACCACAACATGAGGAATTGTATGTAAGGGTCACGGCATTAGGAAGGCTGAGAACCACTGCTCTAAGGGATTTCCTTCTCTTCTGAATCGCCCCTCTAGGAAACCCTAACTGGCTTTAAGTGGATGGGAAACCGAGCCAAGCAGCTGATAGACCAGGGGAAGAATGTTCTCTTTGCATTCGAGGAAGCCATCGGTAAGAAGTGAGCATGGGACCGATGGACCGGACCGTTACATACAGTGTAACGGACTACCTGGGGAGAGATTGGGGTTTGGACCTCCGTTCAACAGACCCCTATGGCAAGCAGCACACACAGTTTACTCTTGCTTCTGTCGTGTTTGGGTAACTAGCCTTGGCTGTGAAGCTTCGTGCAACGACCCTCAAATTTGCTTCTGAGATTCAGCTCAAACGGGTGCTTTATGAATCACCGAGCCATTAACACAGGAAGGAAATGCTCTCCCCAGTGACTGTAAATAGTAGTGCTCTGTGCGCGGCTGCGGTAGCTTGAGGATCCACCTGTGTTTCAGAGTTAGCATGTTTGTCTTCCCAAAGGGCTGCTCCCAGTCCAGCCTCCGTAGAGTGTGACCCCGAATGGTGCTGGATCTTATGTGTGCCCACAAACGACGTGGCGCAGTGCCATGAGGTAAACTAAAGCTGTGTGCATGACGTGTGCTTTCTGCAGGGTACATGTGCTGCCCATTTGTTCTGGACAAAGATGGAGTCAGTGCTGCCGTCATCAGCGCGGAGTTAGCTAGCTTCCTCGCAACCAAGGAGCTGTCTCTGTCTCAGCAGCTGAAGGCTGTCTATGAGGAGTAAGTAGATGCTGCCTAATGAATTCATAGTTCTAACTGCTGTATTTTATTCTTTTACATAAGATGCTATCGTTTATTGGTTATGAATTTGACTCCTTATAAAGACAAAGATCTTTTCCTCTTGACACTTAACCACTTTCTTCATTGCCACTCCTAAGCCCAGTAATTCTTAACAATTGATGGCCTTGGTTGTGGAAATGGCTAACTAAACAAAGGGGGTTCTGAGTTTATAAGGAAATCTCATTATTTTTCAGCTCCATTTTTTTCCCCCTTGAACTTTTTGAAGCCTTCTCATTTGCTTCCAAGTGGCCAAGGTCCAAAAAGATTCCGTCTTCTACTTTTAAATTAAAAGTCATCACAGTTCCCAGTTGGAGGAAGCATGGTGTGAATGTACGACGGGTGATGTTGCGTTGCATCGTCTGATGACGTGTCAGCGGTTGTTGGGTACTGCATAGATGTAATATTCTTGTCTGAGCCTTCATGAACAGACAGCACTGCTTCATGTGCCCAGCAGGGCACTGCACAGAATTTGTGGGTCAAGTGGCATCTATAGGGGTGTGGGTCATGTGGAGAGCCAGAGATGGAAAAGTCAGGTCTTGTCTTACAACAGGTAACTTCAGGCCCCATGTGGGACCTGAAAGGGATGTATTAATGTAGAAATGTGTCATGGTTGTCTCTGTAGTTTTCACTGCGGTTTGAGGTAGTTGACTCTGTATACCACATTATGAATAACCATTAGTTTAACTAAAGCACTGTGCATATTCTTTTCCTTGCCTAGTAATTTACACAAAACATCCCCTGATAGTTATTTTAAAGAAGCCCTGAGCTGGGGCATTGGGTTAAGTGCTGGACTGCTAATCCCAAGATCAGGGTTCAAACCCACCAGCCCCTTCTTGGGAGAAATGGGGTAGGGGTTCGAATGACCTCAACAGCAATGGGTTGTTGGGGTGAGTTCCTATTGTATTTTAAGGGAGGTTTAAAGGGCCCTTTTTAAAATCCGAGTCTTCAACACTCTCCGTTATGAAATGCTATCCCTAGAGAAAGGATTAAGTCTGCTTACAAGGCCTTTGGATTGATTTATTTTTAATTCTGTCAGGCAGTTTCTTACAAAACATCAAAGGACAACCCTTACGTGGGGTTGTTGTAGGCTAATGATACTTTCCAAGCAGAGTTTTGAACAATAAAGGCTTTTGAACATGGGTGCCCCACGATTTGAGGGCTCGGCTATATTTTGTGTAGAAAAGTAGATCGTAACTATTCAGGCTTTGTAGTCCACTTGTCACCTTTGTAGCGGTTAGCAGCTGTGCTTTGGTATTGCAGAAGCCAGCAGAGCCAACAGGATAAGGGAATAGGCGTGCCCTGGTTGTGCTTCCATAAAACTCTGATTCCCGAAGCAGCCAAAGACCGGGCAGTGGCTTGCCGTCCCCAGCGTTCTGTGTTAAGCCCGCTTTTTGATGCTCGGTGGGTTTTTTTGCACTCTGAAGCTAGTTCTGGTCATTTGGTTCCTCGCATTTAGAACGTACTGGATGCGACCTGTGCGGTGTGGGGGATACACAGTTTCTCGCTCCTCATTGTGCGTTTGCATGCGTTTCCTTAGGTATGGCTACCATATGACCAAAGCGTCCTACTTCATCTGTCATGACCCAGGCACTATCAAAAAGTTATTCGAGAACCTGCGAAACTATGACGGGAAAAATAACTATCCAAAAGCTTGCGGCAAGTTTGGCGTTTCAGGCATCAGAGACCTTACCACTGGCTATGACGATAGCCAGCCCGACCGCAAAGCTGTGAGTGATGTTTGCCATGATCAGGCATGTTGTGTCAGTCCAGAGTGTCATTGTATCCTTAGTTGAAGCTGATCTTAGAGGTTTAAGTGCCATGGCATTTGGTTAGCATGTATTTTCTGGTTCATCCTGTGGGGTAATACTATCTATGTCAGCGCGCTTTCTGAAAATTCCCTACTTAAGTCTCTAACTGTGTCATTCCATCCCTAGGTCCTCCCCACTAGTAAAAGCAGCCAAATGATCACCTTTACCTTTGCCAACGGAGGTGTGGCCACCATGCGGACCAGCGGGACAGAACCCAAAATAAAATACTACGCAGAGCTCTGTGCCCTACCTGGAAACAGGTATGACGTCACTGGTCGCTCATGTGATTTTTAGAACCGACACTTCCAACATGGTGTGCGTTTCAAGCACTAAGTATAAAAGGCTCACCTTTCCCATTTTTGTCGTGTGTGGACTCATAGCGACCCCCTGTGCAGTAGAATGAGACACTACCCTGTCCTGAGCATCCTCACAGTCAGGACAGGTTAGAGCCGATTGTTGCAGCCACTTGGCAGTCCATCTCATTGCAGGGCTGACGCTTCTTCACTCCCCTTCTGCTTTGCCGAGCAAGATGCCCTTGCCTCAGGGACTCATCTCAGAACACTCAAACTCCCTGTCATCGAGTCCGTGTGGACTCGTAGCAACCCTCTAGGGCATGGTAGAACTCACCCTGTAGGGTTCCGAGGCGGTAACTCTTTATGGGAGTAGAAAGTCTCATCTTTCTCCCTTGGAACGAGCTGGTGTTTTTTGAACTGCTAACCTTGCAGGTAGCAGCTGAACACATAACCACTGCACCGTCAGGGCTGGTCCCTCCTCATCACAAAGGATGAGAGACCAAGTCCCACCATCCGCGCTTCAAAGAAGCGGTTTGGCTGTTCTTCTACCAGGGCAGATGTGTTTTCCAGGAAGTCCACACCACTGATGACCTGCTTCACCAACATTGTAATCCACGTGCATCACTTCTTCTCTCGTATTCACTGTCCAACGTTCACATGCACTGGAGGTGATAGACAGTGTGCTTTGATTCAGGCGTACCTTAGTCCGCCCACTGCTGCCCTGTGCAGCAGACCTGCCAAATAGGTCATTTCATTAGAGCCGTTGCTTCAAAGCCCGTGAGCAGTATCAGCAGCTGCCTGCAGCATCCAAGGGTAAGATTGCCTACTTCTTAGTTGTGGCAAAGTCGGCGCCTCCTTTCTCCTCTCCTAACTTCCTTTGTATGAATTTTTCATGCCTCGTTTCAGTATTAGTACAACTTCCTTGTTTCTAAGTGTTTTTATTTGAGGCTAGCGCCAGCACCTTTCTCCCTTTCCCTCCTGCAGTCTTCCCACAGGTCTAGTGGAATATATGACGGTGCCTTCCACATGCATTCCTTGAGTACCTCAGCTCACTACCAATGAGTCAATGCCAACTCACAAAGCCCAGTCTTTCTCCCAAAGAGCGACAGGTGGTTTCGAACTGCTGACCTTGCGGATGGCAGCCCAATGCATAACCGCTACACCACCATGTATAAATCTCCCAGGGCCCCGTTAAGGATTCAAGAGCTGCTCAAAAAGAGGCCTTGCCATCAAAGAGCTGATGACCTGGTGGATTCAGTGCCAGGTTTCTGAGACCTTGGCAGAGGGTTGAGTTGGTCCCTTTCCACCCACTGTAACCTTTTGAACTGTAACAGCTTTGGCGCATGTCCTTAGCACATGTGAGTGTGACCCCAGCTCCTGCCTGGCACTTGGTTCACCAGCACTTCATGACGCAAAAGACTGTTGTGAATTGAGGGTGAAAATGGCCTACGCTTAGTCAAGTTAACACTGGTCAGTAGATAATGCTTATGTGAGTCACGTTAGCCATCTGGATTTTTCACTAGCTGCATTTTTCCCCAAAGGAAAAGAAATATGTGGGATTAATTTCAATAATACACTTTTCTTTAACTTCATACATACAAAACTGTAGTTCTAATATTTAATCTCTGTAAAGATTACTGAGACATGTTATCATTTTTTAGGCTCACTCTTTCCCCTTCAGTATTACCATTCAGCTTGTCTCAATTTGAATTCAAATCATCCCCAGAAAGATTTGATCTATATTTCAGTATCACAATATGCCATTAAAAAGGTAGATTTTTAAAAATTTTGATAAATCGTTTTATTGGGGCGCTTACATTGGTATAAGCTCCTCTTTTTTCCCCTCCCTCCCCCAGAAACGATTGATTTTGATATCCACATTGTTCTACAACATTGTTTTCCGACAACGGAACTGAGGGTCAGTTTTCAACTAGTTCAAATAAAACTTAAAATTCCGTTCCTCAGATGGGTGGAACTAAGAGAATGGAAATTATAGGCCTCAGTAGTTATCACTCCATGGGCCAATAGAAGCCAAAGCTTTGCTCAGGGAAGGATTTCCAGCTTGATAATCAAATTTGCATTCTATGACTGTAAAGCAGAGAACACTTTCTAAGTGTCCTAGATTAGAAAGCCCATGGCGGGTTCCGTACAGCGGGTCAGAGGCGTGGAGGAAGAACGGTTACAGCGGGACATTCTGTAGGTAGCGGAAGTGACCGCTGTGGCAAAGAAGGAAGTTTTTGAAATTAAATGTGGGCACAAAAGGATATTAAAAACAGACTGGCCTAGGAGTTTTATAATAAAGGAGTAGCATTCCGCATCTCAATTCCCTGACTCCTCTTAATAGCAGCTGTGCTCCCACCATCACAGTCACCATTACTGTTCCAAATGTTACAGCATTCAGTAAAAGTAGAGGAAAGAAGTCTTGGGACTGTGTAATGCATCTTGCTACAAATTCTTATTCAAAACCATTTCATGCTTCCAGGGCAGAAACTCAACCATTAAGCAATCTGAATGAACCTATAAAACTACTCATTTTCTGAACGCTCTGGATTGTCAACTTTCTATTGTGTTTGTCTCATTCTCATGCATGGTATCATAAGCTATTTGCTATTGTAGCAAGTCTGATTTTTCCATAGACACGTCTTTGTCATTCTTAGTGTCACTTAGCATTTTCAGATTTCTATATCTTATTCTTTTAGGAAGAAATAGACCTACGTTTAACTTAGGGATGTGTTTTCTCTATAGATTATCATCCGCTCCTTTTCATTGTTCTGTGAAAATGTAACTCGCGGTTTTAGAAAACCCTAGTAATATAATAATAGCCATTTTGTTGGATGCTTATGCATCTATTTGAATTTGTATATGAGTTAGTGGAGTTACATTCAAAGGTTAATGTACAAATTGCTGAAAATATTTGGGAAAGGTGTCCTTCTATTGTACTCATTGAGATGTTTCTGCCACTAATGACCCTTTAGGCACCTGACAGCCCCGTATATTGCGCATTTATTTGTGTGTGTGTGTGTGTGTGTGCTCGTGTGTGGTTTCTAAACCATTGGAAAAGTCCCATACTTTTTACCCCTAAGTACGTCAATATGTATCTCCTAAGAACAGGAATGCTCTCTTACTAGCTCTTGATGATTCAATACTAGTTATCAGTTGGTGCTCCACAGAGGAACCAGGTGGATATACAACATCTATTATTGTTTTAATTTTTCTTGGCCCCTTGAAGTCCTGTCATCGATGTTAGGAGATTTATTGTAGAGAATTGATTACGGGGACTGATTAGGCCAGTCAGCAGCCAGGTGGGGCAGCCTGGAACCCCCCAGGAGAGCCGAAGCTGCACCCACAGTGGGAATTTCTTATTCATGGAAGCTCAACTCGTGTTCTGAAGGCTTTTCAAAGAGTAGAATCAGACCCGCTCGTGATCCTCTTTGCCTAAAGCCGACTGCTCAGGCGTTTCTCCCGGCAGCAGTGCTTGCTGCTGTGCCGGCGAGGTGGTTCCAGATCGCGGGGCCCCTCTGAAGCACAGCCCGTCCTACGCCATCCTCACAATCGTCGTCCCACTTGAGCCCATGGCTGCAGCCAGTACGGCATTTCATCTCGTCTAGGGCTTTTCTCTGCTTCGATGCCTTTTTACTTGACCAGGCATGCTGTCCTTTTCCAAAAGTCAAACTTCTCCCAAAGCCCCCCCCCCCCACCACTACCAAATAATACATCTTTCTCCCAGTTGAGAATCCAACCCAGAACCCCGCACTGCATTTGGTTCTCATCTAGCTTAAAGAGTTTCCATGGTCGCTAGAGATAAAACAAGTGCCTGTTTCCAGGGCATTTGGCAACTGCATAAGGTCGCATATCTATCATTGTGTTATCATATGGAAGAGTTGCTGTCTTCAAATCCCTTATGCTCCCCTGATTCTTGACCATCCTTTCCCAAACTTCTGGCCATCATGTAATCTTTTCACTGTCTCCATAACAATGATAGTGGTTTCTTCTTCTCTGGAAAATCATGTTGTGGGGAACATACCGCTTGTATCTTTTCAGACTGATTTATTTCACTTAGCAACATGCACTTTTGGCTTCTCTATGCCCTGTTGTAGTTTCACCGTCCTGTTCATTTTATCAGGGAGTAATGCTCTGTTATATGAATATACCGCAGTGTGTTTATCCCTTCCCTTATTGGAAAACGTCTTGGTTGCTTCCAAATCGAAAACTTAACTGCCATCCCCTCGATTGCAACTCCCAGTGGTCCTGTGGGGCAGAGTAGCACTGCCCCTGCTGTTCTTTATGGGAATAGAAAGCCTCATCTTTCTCCTGAGGACCTACTGGTGGCTTGGAACTGCTGACCTTGCAGTTAGCAGCCCACTGCATATCCCACTACCCCACAAGTGCACCTCCGTGGTTGTATACATATATACACACACACCGTATATTTATACATATTTAGCATATATGCCTTTCTGATCATTTTTCCTTGAAAGCATATTTATAAAGAAGGCTAAAAAGCCTGTGTAATTTATATGTACAAAGGGGCTTCAAAAACTTCGTGGGATAATTCCATTTCTTTTCATTGATTTTAGAGTCTTTGTAGATGCTGACTGCTGTATGGTTCTCCCTTGGAGAACTGATGGGAAAATCACTAACCTTTCCGTTAGCAGCCAAATGCTTAACCACTGTGCAACCTAAGCTCCTGATTATAAGCGTCACTCACGGCCATTGAGTTGATTCCAATCACAGCGACCCTGTCTGTAGCACAGGGTAGAATGCCCTATGGCTTCCCAAGGCTGCAGTTCTCTGTGCCAACAGAAAGCCCAAGCTTTCTCCCAATTATAACGACAGCTACATTTATTTGGGACTATGTGCCAATGTCTCTGCTAACTGCTATCTAAAATTTCTCTTATTCTGTCAACAGTTGTCTTGAGAAAATAAATGTTTTGAGGAATCTGGGCCTTAGAGAGGCTAAGTCACTTTGCGCCAGGTCACACGGCCAATAAAGCCCCAATTTATGCCCATTACAGCGTGGAGGATCCCTGCTGATAAAGAGTGGTTATATGTTGGGTTGTGAGCCGCGCACGGTCACCAGTTGGAACCACCAGCAGCCCCACTCCGCAGGGAACAAATTGGGCTTTTTACTCTGTGAACAGATACGATCTCGAAACCCACAGGGAGTCACGATGAGCCTGCATTGAGTGCATGGCAGTGTGTTTGTTTGGGGGTTTGGTTTGTTTGTTTGTTTTTATACTAGTTTGTCGTAGGGTTGGTGGCCCTGTTGGATGAGCCTTGGGCTGTTAAGCACACCATGCCTGATTCAAACCCTCCAGGTGCCCTGTAGGAGAGAGCTGAGGCTGGCTGCCCCCAGAGAGAGTTACAGCCCTGGAAACCATAGGCAGGGGTTGCTGTGAGTTGGCATCTGCTGGCTGGCAATGGATGTGGTTTCGGTTGCCATGAGTTAGACTTGACGGCACAGAAGAGCAAGTATCCTGACTTAATACAGAAGCTGTTCATAATTACAATTTAATTAATTTTATATGATTGGTCAGTAGCCTGACAATTATGTACATAAGCTATTTTAATCACAAGTCAGTTTTATCTAATATTTACCTTCCAGTTGTTTGCATTTAACTACTCCCTTGGGCTGGGAAGCTTGCTTTCCCCACGGGAAATCTATCTCCTTGCTACTGTTGTGGGCCTCCTCGTGTTTAACGGAACATGGCCCTCTCTGTCCTGCACATCGCAGGATGGCTTGGGGTCAGCCCCTTGGGATCCATGGAGGTTGGCGTTTTCAATGACTGATTTTCAGAAGTAGACTGCCAGACCTTTCTTCCTAGTCCCTCTTAGTCTGGAGATGGCACTGTAACCTGTGTTACCATTGCAACACACAATGTACTGCATACAAATGAATGGCAAGTGGCCAGGAATCCAACCCAAGCTTCGCCCACCAAACAAACAAACAGTACCAACAAGTTGATGGCGACTCTCTAGGGCAGGGTCAAACTTCCCCTGTGAGTTTCTGAGATTTAATTCTTCCCTGGAGTAGAAAGCCCTGTCTTTCTCCCATGGAGTAGCTGGTGATTTTGAACTGCTGACTTTGCAGTTAGCCCATAAGGAGCCACTAAGCCACCAGGGATCCTGGCCTCACGCTCAGGTGAGAATTCTACCATGGAACCCCCAATTCTGGCTTCTTAGATTCGGGTTTATACTTTCGTTGTGGTTTGTTTGCTTGTGTGTTTTAACAGTTCTCTTTTGACTGGTGGGTAACGGGTTGCAAACTGGGCTTGCAGTTTGAACTCCCCTGCTGCTTGGAGGGAGAAAGATAGGCTTTCTGCTCCCTCAAAGATGGACAGCCTCGGAAACCTTCCGTAGGGTTGCCATGAGTCGCCAGTGACGGGTGGCCGTGGGTTACTAGAGTTCTCAGTTAGGGTGTGACAAGCTTGTTCTCAAGGATCAGGGGGACAGGAGTTCAGCCAGTGCCCCTTCTCCGCTGGCTCCCTCAACGGTGCCGTGAAACTGCTTCTGCCTGAGCTCTGTCAGAAGCTGGAGCCGTGACACACGGACGCCCCTGCAATGCACCCTTCACGTTGACATATGTGCTATAATACCCCCTTTAACCTCTCTGAAAGGTTTCTGCAGCGCTTAAGTCCCATATCTGATCGGCTGGGCAGCTCCCCCCTTTCCACATCTGCGTTTCTTCCCCTTCAGTGGTTCTCAGTGGACTCCATCCTAGAATCTTGTGTGACCCCTGTGAGGTTCCCCCTTCTCCTTGAGTTGTGACCCTGGAGGTAGAATGAACGGTGGGTCTGGGTTCCTGCTACAATATGGTAGTCGGTCCAGTCTGGGGAGATTTTATAGACTCGGCTTCCCAGGAAGTTTGATGGTAACCCTGATCAGGAACGCTCCTATCTCAGGAGGCTGGGAACTCAACAGAGACAGCTCGTTTTTAAAAGTTCAGCAGGGTTTGTTGACAAGTACAGACATGAACAGTTTCTCCATCAATTACAAACATGGCCGAGATCCCGTTAGATACGCTCAGCCCAAAATTGCATGTCTTAAAAAGTCTTGGGAGAAGAGCAAAGGGGCCTTTGTTTCTAGTAAGACCTTGGGAGAAGCCCCTGGAGGAAAATTGTGCATGTTGCCCCCTCCAGGTTTTGGTTCAAGTCAACAGACTGATTCCCCTGCTTCCCTCATTGGCATTGCCTTTTATCTGAATGAACTCTGCTCTTAGGTTACAGGGATCCTGGGTGCGAAGTGGGCTGCAAGTTGGGCTGCTAACTGTAAGATTAGCAGTTCGAAACCACTGGCTACTCTACCTGAGAAAGATGTAGCCTTCTGCTCCCACAAAGATGCTTCAGAAACATGCAGGGGCAGCGCTACGCCCAGTAGGTTCACTGTGAGTGAGCATTGATTTGGTGGCAGTGAGTTTTGGGTTTGGGTTCGGAAGTCCATTTCAATTTTACCTAATTATGGTGCTGTGCAATTAAAATATGTTTTCAATAATCCATTGATCTAGATGGTGGGGTTTTTTTGTCTTTATTTTTCAGTGATCCTGAGCAGCTGAAGAAGGAACTGAATGAACTGGTCAGTGCTATTGAAGAGCATTTTTTCCAGCCGCAAAAGTATGACCTGCAGCCAAAGGCCGAGTGAAATATCCCTGCCTGGGGCGTAATTAAACCGAACATTTTGCTGACCTTGATTTGTGGAAGCAGTTTTTAAGGGTCAATAATTTAAAATATTACTACAAGTATTTATATATGTATGTATACATAGACATTGCTCATTTTTCATTTAATTTTTAAAGCAAAGGAAAAATAGCCAACCTAAAAAAACAAACATTCATATTAAAAGGGTGAACTACACAACAGTAATGATACTCATTAGGGAAAATTTTTTTTTTAAATTTTAACATTTAAATTTGTTTTTCAAAGCTTCAACCTAGATATTACCTGAACTTTTGTAAACTCAAGAAAGAAACTTTTAAATAACTCATGTTCAAAAGAATATTGATAGTACTATGCCTTAATTTGCATGAGCCATAAATGTATGTCTTCTCTGTAAGTCTTTATCTGTGTAATTGAAATCACCAGAGAGCTTACAGAATAAGTAAGTCCAGGCTTGTAGGAGAGCGGCTTTTTAGAGTTCTAGATTTTTATCAGTTACTTCTAGGGTAAAATAAACAAATGAATCCAATGCCATGTCCATGTTGAGGGAACATAAAATTGACAGGCACCTGTCATGTAGAGCACAAGTATCTTTAGAAAGACAAGCTTTTCTGACCTACAACATTTTCGTATTCCTAACATCATTAAACATTGTGTAGACGCCACGGTGGCATAGTGGTCACATGCTGGGCTGCGAAATGCAAGGTCAGCAGTTCAAAACTACCAAGCTCTGTGGGAGAAAGACGGGACTTTCTACTCCTGTAGACAGTTTCGAAAGGCCCACGGGGCAGTTCTACCCTGTCCTCTCAGGTAGCTGTTGGGTCAGAATTGACTAGATGGCAGTGCGTTTGGTTTTTAAACAAGGAAAACAGCTTAACCAGCTTTATTTGTATTAGAATAAATTTCTCTAAATCTGATAAACTAGACAATTGGTTATTAGGTACTTGTAATGTGATTGGTTGCCCTTTTTTGCGTAATATAATTTTACATAATTTTTAATTCAGTGCCAGCATTGGCTATGAGCAGTCACGGCTTATTTGATCATGATTTCTCAGGTAATTAAAACTAGACTATTCTCATAGATTTCCTTTTCCACGTTTTTTCTTTCATCTGTGCCTTTGACTCTTCTCTTGTACTACTGGGGGTATTGCCGCCTCCCCCAGTGACCGCAGTTGAGCACCTGTGAGCTAGGACTGAGCTGTTCTTTACAGCAAATGACTACCTGTTAGCATTATGACTGTGATCCACAGAATGGGTTAGTCACCATTTCAGACCAGGGAAAGTTATACTACAGATGCTTTTTCCAAGGGAATGGGGGTAGAAATGTGTTTCAACCTTATTGTGTCCTACTAGAACTAAGATCTATAATAGTCAATAGAGCCCATCAGCTTGCTTCATTTCTAGGGGCTATCTTTATTTTATCATCAGTTGTAGTCTGCACCTATATTCTGGGCAAAGAAACTTGCGCTCTGTGTTCCCTACAAGGACCTTTTTTTGAGCATCTGCCTTGGATCCTGTAACCGAGTTTACTTCTGGAGCTACAAAAGTGGTTCAGACCCAACTGTGTTGTGCTGTATCTAACCGTGTTGTTGGAGGGTTACTGATGTTAATTGCTATCAAGTCAGTTCTGACTCAGCAGGGGATCCCCTGTGTTACAGTGAACCCTCGTTTATCGCGGTTAATCTGTTCTAGACCCTACCGTGATAAGTGAAATTCCGCGAAGTAGGATTCCTTAT
>NW_022111369.1:81528529-81530082 GCF_000313985.2 Echinops telfairi | reverse complement strand
ACCAGTTTTGAAATAAATAGTGGCTAGGAACACCTCAGCCTGAGGACTGCAAACATTGGGAATTCCTCCCAAACATTTTCACTTCGAGGAACTGCCTGTTTCAACGATTGATCATCCTTCCCTGCTGGTGCTTTGATGCCTGATCAGCTGAGTGTGTTCTGCTGTGCTCTCGGACCCAGAGTCCTCCGGGTCGCCCATTCACCCGCTGGCTTTCACTAAAAGTTCACTTGACTCATTGCGCTGTGGTTTTTTGGACTGTCTTGGAAACCAAATGGGCACTGCTGTTTCCAAGGAGCTGTCTGTCTGTCTGTTGAATTCTCAGTCACTAGCTAGGCCACTCAAATGGGAATCCATCGATCGGCGGGGAGAGAGCAACTGGACAGATTTGCCACCGATCCGATCTTGAGTGGCAGCGGCAGGTTTCCTTTCGAGAGATCACAGTTGCGGGTGGGACCAGGGATCCGCAGAGCTGTCAGCAGAAAGTCCCTCGGTACAGGTGTGTGTGTGGGGGGGAAACCAGGTGTGGCGGTGGATGACAGGGAACCCAAAAGGGTTAGAGGGGCCAATACCTAGTGAAGCTGGAAATAGGTCCCATTCCCAGCAGGTAATCTGGAGGACCACACCAGTCATGAAATGAGATGCGCAATTATAGTGCTTTCTGACTAAAAGACCTCACTAGCCCCACCAATCAAGCCGCAGCCTCTGGATGCCAATCGCCAGGAGTTCGTGAACAACCATAGTGCTTCTGCTACCCAACCCATCCACCCCTCTCCTTTCTCTGTGCCCAGACCTGTAGTCATTAAGGAATACCCCGCATCCCAGCTTCAGCGTCTGTTGCCACCCCTTCCTCTCGGGCGGCTCTTTCACTCTTCCTTTCTGATCATTGTGCTCGTGGCAGTGTGTCCTTGTCACCTGAACTGGTATCGGTGCCTTTTCCATCGCGCTTGCATTTGACTCAGTTTCAGCTGATGTGACATCTCTTCTTCTCGGTGAGAAGACAATAGATACAATACTGAAGAGATTGTCTCACGTCTTGCCTTCACACTGAGCCTGTGCAGAGGCCTTCAGCTTGGAAATAATGTCAGGCTTATTTTCCCATATTCCACATTGCCCAAAGGCCATCAGATAGAGGAGAGGGCATGCCAGAGACGGGGGAAAGAAGTGTAATAAATACGATGGAAAGAAGGAACTAACCGATTTGGATCACCTGTTGTTCCCTTGTCCCTGGGTCTGCCAACACACTACCCTTCCCCCCACCTCCCCCTCTCCCATGTCTCCCCGGAACTGTCAGTCCTGTTTTTTTCTCCTCCAGATTGCTCATCCAGCCTATCCTATCCATCCAAATCGGTGGTGAGGAGGGTGTGGGAGGCCTGGTGGGACGTGATCAAGGGTAATGTGGCCGAAAGGAATTGCTGAGACCCTACTGAAGGCTGAACGTGATAGTGGGACAAGAGGAAAGTAAGAGGAAATAGAGGAAAGAGCTAGGAGGTAAAGGGCATTTGTTGAGGTCTTAATGCAGACATGTACATATGTGAATATATTCATATATGAGG
>NW_022111369.1:81514423-81527515 GCF_000313985.2 Echinops telfairi | reverse complement strand
GCAATGAATGTATAAATGTGCTTTATACAATTGATGTATGTATGGATTGTGGTAAGAATTGCATGAGCCCCTAATAAAATGATTTTTTAAAAAAAGAAGGAACTAACCATGATTAACCAGGCTCTGCCTCAATTCAGAGGAGTAGGAGTCAGACGCATTTCTGAGCCTGCTGCCTTCGCCCCTTGCTCGTCACTGAGTGTTCAAACTGCTAGCAGCTGACTAGACAAATCCTCCACTCCCCTTGCCTGCTCCTGATGGAGCGAGGAAAGAAAACAGGTACACACAGTGAACACCTGATGCCTCTCATAGGAGGGAGAAGTTAGAGAGAACTGTGTTACACACTTTTTCCTCTCCCTAGTGCCGATGCCACAGACTTCTGTTCCCCACGAGATGGTTTTACCTTTGCCCTCTGCAGAGAATGTTGACTGTCCCCTTCCTGTTGGAGAGGGTGGTCCTTAGGAGTATCGTTCCCCAAAGGGTTCCAACTCTACTCCCTGAGGCGACACTTCTCCTGACACTAAGCCGGGGCATATGGCTGGCCGCGGTCAGCAAAACAAAACCTGCAGGCACATTCAGAGCAGGCACACACATGTTCCCACTGCAGCAGTCGTTATCAAAGCATAGCTGAGAATGAAGATCTCGCTGTCTTGAGTCCCTTAAGGACTACTGCAGAGCAGGACTACCAGGGCTGGTGATATACCATAAAGGAGGTGGAAGAAGCCATTGAGATTTTGAACTCATGGCAGCCTATCTTGGCTGATAGAGGGGCAATCTCTCTTCGGTAGGGTGAAGTGCTCACTTCTCAGTAGGTAATACAAAATCAAGTATTCTCCATCACCCACCCAATTGGCATCCACTTTGACCAATAAATTATAAAAAGCAAGGGGCATTTGGATTTATAATCAGAGGACCAATTTTGTGAAGAACAGGACAGTGGTGTTCTGCCAAGAAATGGTGCTCAGCTGATCCTGCTTAAACTACAGAATGCTTTGACCCTCCATGTTTCAGCAAGACGATGTGTGCAGAAAAAAATCATAGCTGGGCTGAACTACGGAAACCTGGGAAAGACTTGCTAATAAAGTAGACCCTGGGCTGACGTCTGGAAACTAATATTTCAGGGGAGGCCACCATTAATTGACAAGAGTGGCTCACGGTGCCAACTGTGCTGACAGTGTGGTTTGTGCTGAGCACCTGCGTTCCTTCCGGGGATCTGGAATTTCGGTATTGCCGTGGGGGTGTGTGGATTAGGTAGGCAGGGAGGGCAGTGCCTATTTGGCTTGTCCCTGGTGGGCACTAAAATTACATTGAGTCCACTGCTTGGCAACATTTCACACGTGTTGTCATATGGTTGCTGTGGGAATTCAATGGATTCTGTCTAATTTTTGCTGGGAGAGAATGTTGGGAACTTCTGCTTGGAATATTTTACCTTTGTCCTATGTGCTTTGTCATATGCTGAGTTTGCTGTGTGCCCTTTTGCTACAATAAATCATAGTCACGGGTATGACTACATGGAGCCTTAGGAGCCTGCCAAGTGAAAAACTGAACTTGAGGTCATCTCAGGGACCTTCGGCACACTAAGAAATGCCAAATACTTGCGCTGTTTAGCAGAAACTTAAAACCCCACACAATCCTGTCTTCTGAGCTGCACATGCCTTCTTCAAGTCATTCAATCAGTCGGTGATTTAGGTACTATTGCGAAGGGATATTGCTGGTATAGTGAAGGGCCCAAACCATTGACTTTCTAATAGGGAAGTTCTATGGGAACGTGTGATGTAACCAAACGAATCTTTGTTAGAGTATTGTGACGTCAATTTGGCACTTGAGAGGATTAAGAGTGAAGGGGTGGAGTCTAGTCTGTCAATCGGGTCATAGCCAATGAGGCCTCTGTGGGGGCCTGGCCTTCTCCTAAGGAATCTGGGAACTCCTGTATTTTCCTCCCTGGAGGCAGGAGACACACACACTCTCTCTCTCTGTTCACTCCCTAGGAGACATTATAAATGACAAGACACATGGGGCTACGCTAGTGCCCTGAGCTGGAGAATCACTGTGGAGACCCCTGTCAGCACTGAGATGCTTACAAGACCACTAGATCCACAAGACTTCCCACCCACTGGCCTGTGATCTGCCTGCATTCGGCATCATTGTATGTGTTTTGGAAGTCTGAAGAGGAATTTATAGATTGGTATTGGACATATTGGCTAATATCGGACTAACAGACTTGATCTGGACTGGGCTGGGATGTTTTCTTAATGTTCAATTAAGCTCTTCCTATGCACACATGAGTCTCTATGTATATAAAGCGCTTCCTATGCACATAGGAGTCTCTATGAATTTGTTTCTCTAGTCATCCTGGACTCACACAAGTATTTTCTGTAGCTATCAGCATAAGAGGAAATCAGATATGGAGCATAAGGATTCAATACACTGTTCCTGGATTGAAGATAAAGGCAGGAGGTGGGAAGGGGGCAGGAGGCATATTGCAAAGAATGTGGTGGCCTCTAGGAACTGAGAGTGGTCCTGCTGACCATCAGCAACAGGGACCTCAGTTAGACCATCATAAGAAACTAACTAAATTCTGACAGAAGTTCTGGAAGTTCTCAGGCTAAGGTGATTGACAGAGATGGTTTTGAAGTAATGGAATGTATAAAGGGAGACCAGTATATTGTGGACATGGCAAATACCAAGGGTCACACAGCAATGCTTCATACTGGCTCATGGCATCCCAAAATAAAGGGAGAATTTATGACTTGCTCAAATGATGCAACTGTGAGGATATGGGAAGTTGAGAATCCAAAAAAGCAAAAAAGTGTATTTAAACCACAGACGATGCAAGGCAAAAAAGTAATTCCCACCACCTGCACATATAGTAGAGATGGAAATCTCATTGCAGCTGCTTGCCAGAATGGAAGCATACAGATGTGGGACCGAAATTTGACTGTTCACCCTAAATTCCACTATAAACAAGCTCACCAACCAGGCACAGACACTTCTTGTGTGACCTTTTCCTATGATGGCAATGACCTTGCCTCTCATGGAGGTGATGATACATTAAAATTATGGGATGTCCGACAGTTTAATAAGCCACTTTATTCAGCCTCTGGACTTCCTACCATGTTTCCAATGACTGACTGTTGTTTCAGTCCCGACGACCAACTCATTGTCACCGGCACCTCTGTTCAACGGGGGCGTGGCAGCGGCAAGCTGGTGTTCGTTGATCGCAAGACTTTCCAGAGAGCCTACGAAATAGATATCACAGATGCGAGCGTTGTGCGTTGCCTGTGGCATCCAAAGCTGAACCAGATCATGGTTGGAACTGGAAATGGATTGGCTAAAGTGTATTACGACCCCAACAAAAGTCAGAGGGGAGCAAAATTATGTGTGGTGAAGACATAGCGGAAGGCGAAGCAAGCCGAGACGCTAACCCAGGACTACATTATCACTCCTCATGCCTTGCCCATGTTCCATGAGCCCCGCCAGCGGAGTACAAGGAAACAGCTGGAGAAGGACAGACGGGATCCCCTGAAGTCTCACAAACCGGAACCTCTTGTGGCAGGCCCAGGTCATGGTGGCCAAGTTGGAACCCATGGGGGCACTCTGTCCTCATACATTGTGAAAAACATTGCTTTGGACAAGTCTGATGACAGCAATCCTCAGGAAGCCATTCTGCGGCATGCCAAAGCAGCCGAAGACAACCCATATTGGGTTTCTCCAGCATATTCCAAAACTTAGCCTAAAACCATGTTTGTCCAAGTGGAATCTGATGATGAGGAAGCAAAGAACGAACCAGAATGGAAAAAACATAAAAGAAGAACCTCATTCGAGAGCTCTTTGCATGAAGAGGGTGAAGGGAACAGATGTGGGACAGTTGTTATTTTTAAAGATGCTTGTAAAGTAAATACATTTTTTTAATTAACAAAAAAAAAATGAACTTGGCAGTCGATTTTCCCCTAGGGGCTCCAGATGAGAGCAGAACCCCAAGTTGACACCTGGATTTCAACCTGGTACATACCCACCAAAATACCCAAGCACACACTGCTGGGCCCAGTGCAGCAGTCCTCGAAGCTAGGAAATGGGTGTTATTTTAAGAAATTAGATTTAGAGTAATCTGATACATTAGAAAACTAATATACCTTCCAATATAGCATTTTTCTAATTAATTTAGAATGGGTCTCCTTTGCTTGTAACCAAAACTTTGAGCTATAATGCTGGTACTAAGAAGTGGATTTCAGGCAAGAGAACTTTGAAGAAAATGTGGAATCAGGCACTCAGTCTGGGGCCTAACTGGGTGGAAGCCAATAAAAAAATAGCTACTATTTTATACTATGAAATAATAGCACAAGAACCAGTGGGAAAATGTCTAGCAAAATTATCACCTGTGTTTACCTAAACTCATTTCATGGACCACCATCTACCAGTTGGTCCTACTATGGTAGTTTGTGTGCTGCTGTGGTGCTGGAAGTGCTATGTCGCTCACGATGGATAGTTTCAGCAGAGCTTCCAGATGGATAGACTAGAGGAAAGCCTTCATGAAAACCAGCCAATTAAATCACTGTTCATCACAACAGAATATGGTCTGACACGGTGCTGGAAGGTGAGGCCACTGGGTTAGAATACACTCAAAGACACAGCACCTGCAACATTGGATGGAGCATACTGACAATCATGCCGATGGCACTGGACTAAGCAACATTTCATTCTGTTGTGCATGGGGTTGTCATGAGTTGGAGCAGCTAACAATAACAATCTTTTAGAGAAGATGGACAGCTGTCATAAGATCTAAGAAGAGTATAAGGAATTCAAGGTCCACAAGTGTTGAAGTTGTTAATTATTTCTGACAACCCTGGATAGTGTGAAAAACATCTACTGACAAGTTCAAATCCTAGACTTCTTCACTCCAGGCAGACTGGGACTTGGGGGATGTCTGCCAAGGAAAGCTTCTGACCTCTAACAAGGAGGGTGCCCACTGGTCCAGGAGGATGCACAAGCAGTATTTTACTGGGTCTTTACACCCAGTACATCCAACACTAGCCAAATCGTGTCTGGCAGGATGGGATGCTATATTGAGGACGAGAAAAGAAGAGCCCCGACAGCATTACCGCAGAAGCCCTTATGACGATGGAGCAACGCCATCAGGTCTCTAGAAACAGCTCTTGGCTTGCTGTTGAATGTTGGTGAAAGGAGACTACTTGACCGTGTGATTGAAGATCCCCCACCATGAAGTAATTCGTGTAACGATGAAGCTGGGAATTCGTGTTACACTCCATGGCCAAGCGGGGAGATATTATGAAACTTGCACGGTGCTTGGTTGTGTCACCGGGCAGTGCAGCCCTCCTCCGAACCATACCTAGGACCGCAGGAGAAGCTCCTTACAGCCAGATGCTTGAAAATTAAAATCCTCAAACCTGGCTTGACCCTTTTTTGACAAAAGTTAAAAGGTGAGCTACAGACATAACACAGCCCACTTGAGATATTCTTGGCAAACGGTGAAGAAGGAAAATACTTTCGGCTGCCATCACACCTCTGAGACCCAGCCTGGCTTTTGCCCCTTCTCCAGCTCCACTGGCTCCTCCTACATGCTCTTGGGTTTGAGTAGTTGTACTCCTTTATTTTTCCTGATTTTAAACCAGGTGGTATTCCCTTGTTCTGTTCACCAAACTGCCTCCTGAACCATGGAGCAGTTCCGCATGAGCCCACTCAAGTACATCAAGCTTGTATCCTCTCCATATTGTTCACCCTGTGTGCAGAGCAAATCATCAGAGAAGGTGGGTGATAGAAGAAGAATGTGGCATCAGCATTGGAGGAAGTTTTCTTAACAACCTGAGATATGCAGACGGAAAAAACTTGCTTGCTGAAAGTGAAGAGGACTTAAAGCACTTGCTGATGATGGTCAAGGATTGTAGCCATCACTATGGATTACAACTCAATGTAAAGGAAACCAAATCCTCACAAGTGAACCCATAGGTCACATCAGGAGAAAAGGTTGAAGTTGTCAAGGAGTTTGTCTTGCCTGAATCCACAATCAGTGCTCCAGGAAGCAGCAGTATTGAAAAGCAACGATGAGACTTTGAGAACTAAGATGTGCCTGACCCATGCCTCATATGCCTGGGAAGTTTGGACATTGAATAAGGAAGACTGAAGAAGCATCAATGCATTTGAACTGTGGTGCTGGAGAAGAATATTGAAATGACCACGGACTGCTAAAAGGACAAACATATCTGTCATGGAAGACATTGGCCAAGGGGCTCATTGGAGGCAAGGATGGCAAGATGAAGTCTTCCATACTCTGGACATGTTGTCAGGAGAGACCAGTCCCTGGAGAAGGACATCACACTGAGTCAAGTGGATGGCCAGTGAGAAAAGGGAAGGTTCTCAACCAAATGGACGGACACCACGGCGGACACCATGGGCTCAGACATGGGAACATTGATGAGGATGGTGCAAGACCATGCCGTGTTTCGCTCTGTTGTGCACAGTGTCGCTATGGGTGGGAACCAAATCAACAGGCTCTAACAACCACAGCTCCTTTATTCTGCCAGCCCTAGGGGTAGAGGGCTGGTTTGTGTATCTACTATCCCGTGATACCGTTCAGTTTCCTGTGTGCCTTTTCACTTATGAAGTTAACAGTTTGTACCTAGTTAACAATCCCTTAAATACTTTCCATTCAAATGGCTGCTTAGGCTTCTGTCTTCCAAAAGGACTCTAACCGATGCAGAAGGGTGACCCCGAATTCGAGGTGGGTTTGATGGAAGGGCTGATGAAAACGTGTGCCCAGGGTGAGAGAGAAACACACCAGAGGAGAGGATAAAGGATCAGAGTGTGGCAGTGAGGGGAGGACAAGAGCTGAGGGAGAGAGAGTTGGGGACCAGAGAGGAGAATGAGTCTCCAGGGGAGGTAGAAGCGAGGATCTGCATCTGAAGGGCAGCAGCAGGTTAGCCTGCAGGTCAGAAGCCAGCTGCTTCCTGTCCCTGTGTGACTTTGGGCACTTTGCCTAATCAATGTATGCGGCAGTTTCTTCCTCTGTAAAATGGAAGGGATAACAGTTTCTACCTCATACGTTTGTTTTGTATATCTAATGATATGTTAAACGAATGCATTTGGCAGGGCACCTGGCAGAGAGAGCTCCATAAATGTTGCCTGTCATCATCATCATCATCATCACCATCGTCCTCCTCCTCATAAGAGGTTGATTCGAAGGCATGAAGGTGGGACATTCACATACTGAAAGTGAACAGTTCAGCCTGCCTTGCCCCTGCTGTGGTTACATAAGAAGGTGATCTGTCCTGTGCAGTGGTCCACTCAAAGACTGAGCACATTGGAAGGCTCTGTGCATTCTGCAGACGTGTTCCCACATGCCTCAGTTCCCAGAGGGCCACTAGACTAAGACTTGACCTGTTGCTCAGTTGGGACCGAGACTATGAATTTGCCGTCTGCCACAGCCTCAGGCTATCTCTGGAAACATCCTCCCCAAGACCACAGCCGAGTCCAGTGACAACTCAACTGGACCCCTTTCCAGGCCCCTGAAAGGTGTCGTCCAATGGTGGGGTCAGTCCATTCAGCCATGACCACCAACAAGGGAGCACTTGGTAAAGGCTGCGGAAAGTGGAAAAGCGCAGGTGATGAGGAGGAGCCGGGGCTCTTCTGTTCTCACTGGGAAGCAGCAGCCCTGCTCAGATAGAGTTCTTGTGGTAAAACAGGGTGGTCCCACCCGCCACATGAAAGGGGCCAGCAGCCTTTTGAGCAAGAAGGGTGAATGTGGACCCCACTGAATGAGTGTGAGTAAGATCCACACTGTCAGAAGCAGCGACCTTTGATGAGAGGTCCAAAGGCACGAGGACTCTGCCACCTGTGGAACTCCTATGAAGCGGAAACAGACTCAAGGTGTCTCCATTTAAATGGGCCGTGGGGGCAGAGGAGCAGCATGGCCTGATGTGATGGACACCGGAAATTCACTCTAGAAAAGTGTCTCCCTGGGACCCAGAACTGATGTTTGGTGCATGAAATGAGGCCAAGAGCTAACTGTTCTCAGTTTCCAAAAGCTCTCTCTAATAGAAGTTACAAAGCCACCAATTGCATAATCCACCCTCACCCCCAACTATTTTGAAATGACATGGTCATTGACTAAATTCTTCCACTTCTTAGATGGGTTTCTGCATTTTAATATTGCCCATTGACCTATCCTCTTCTTTGCCAGCGCCACATTCTTTCCATGATGGTGCCTTTATAACGTGCTCTCATATCCAAGGAAGGTTGATACCTGGACATATTTTGGATGAGGATTTTTATGGAGGGTTTGTTATTTCAGATACCCTTGAGGAATAATTTGATTGAATGCTTTAAGCAATAAAACAAGGCCAAACCAGTATGATTTCCAACTGCCCACAATTCTGACATGCTGACCCCGTGTATGTCTGGGTAGAACTGTGCTCCATTGGGTTTTCGTGGCTGATGTTTCAGAAAAAGATCCCAAGGCCTTTCTCCTAAGGAGCTTTTGGATGAAAAGAAGACTCTACCAATATTACACTTGAGCTGAAATCCAATTTCTAGGCAAATGTAGGGAGACATACCATCTTTACAAGAACGAGTCTTCTGATCTTTCCCTCACTTACTGAATAAAACATTACTCCAGCTCCTATGTAGCAGGGACAGCACTGACTGTGACTTCTGCTCATGAAGATCTTATTTTTAACCTCATTTCCTTAAAGAAGCATTCACACGGAAGTGAGAGTTGAAGTTTGGCCAGAGAATGGCTACAGAGACTCTCCCCTAATTAAGGGAATAATTAGGCATCCTTGCAGGCTCACCAGCTGCCCCCTAACTTGTGTACATGTTCCCAGGCCTATATGCCTGATTAATCATGCAGAACAGCAGCAAGACCAGAAGAAATTGAAAATAAAATGCCAAAACCTGTGCTCTGAGGACTCACGCTAATAGGTTTAGCTCAGGAAGGGGATCAAGCACCTGGCTTGTCTTAGCAATGGCCTGACTGCATGCTGCTCCCCAAGAAGCTAGAGAGGCCTCAGGAACAATGCTTGTCACCTTAGTCAGTAAGTCCCAGAGGAGTCCTTGTGGGCAGCAGAGCTAAAAGGAGGAGTTCTCCATCCAGTAGCCTCAACGCAGCCTGCACAAAGCTTTGTCTCCCTCTCCATCAATACGTTGGCTGCTCCTCTGTCTTCCCCTTATCTCTGCCTTCTCTCTCTCCCTGCTAACACAGGGAGACATGCTTAAGCATAGCCTTTTACCATTGGCTCCGATCCCTTTACAAGTTCTAACTTCATGCTTGGCCTCTATGACTGTCCCTACCTCTCTGTTCACACAGATTCTATTTCCCAGCAGCAAAATGCATCTCTTCCTACACAGGTATTTTATTATGCAAGCACCCTCATCCTGTCTAAGACATTCCACTTCCCAAGTTCCATTAATCCTCTTTTCTGCAAGTGCCTATCTCATGCCAACTGTGTCTGACACTGAAGAGATTGCAGGGTCTTGGAGAATAATAAGATGCAATTGAGTATGAGAGGCAAAAGACGAATCTCCTGGATACAGAAGGAGAGTCATCACATTAGAAAACCCATAATACACAGGAGAGAAAGCTCGATGACCAACATAGGACAAGAGGCTCAGTCTCATCAGTAAATTGGGGAACAGCAAATGGAAGCAAGATGACATATTGACTTAGACTCAATTAATATGGCCCTTCCGGTCATAATCCCTGATGTGAAAGATAATATTTCTGGGTTTCATATGCCTGTGGCTGTGGTCCCATTTTGGAGGGCATTATCTGCTAACAAACAAGAATGGGATGGGATTGAGTTGTGACCTAAGCAGAGGGAGTGAATTGCACCGCACTCTGTTTAATGGTTACCATCTTAGTGACCATTACTCACAATGGATGTAAGGAATTATATGCTCATAGCTAAGAGGAGAAAGAAAACTGCATCTGGGGAAAAACTTGTCTGATTAAGATTAATAAGAGGCCAATGCCTACTGGAAACATCTTGCCAGAGGCCCCAGGTCATATATGCATAAATAAAATAGACTCCGGGGTTGAAGAACAGAGCATTATAATTGAGTGAAATTTGATTGTGCCATGTAAGTCCCACCAAAGGACCTTTCCCTGCATGGGTCTGGCAAGAAGATGGGGTGAGATCGTGATAGAATTCGCCTGTGAGTCATGGTGAACAGGCTTCCCTGCAAGGCCATCCTGCTGGGTATAAAATGAGTCAGCTG
Source organism: Echinops telfairi (assembly GCF_000313985.2). Lineage (NCBI taxonomy): Eukaryota > Metazoa > Chordata > Mammalia > Afrosoricida > Tenrecidae > Echinops > Echinops telfairi. The sequence goes on along the minus strand of NW_022111369.1, from coordinate 81,517,288 downwards.
AGAAGCAGGGAATGCGATCTCATCACCGGCAAGAGCCAGGGGTGGAGTGTGTCTTCTGGCCCCAGCATATGGCTTACCCGCTGCCTGACCTTTGGACTTTGGACTGAACAGCACCCACCACCAGGTGAGACAGTTCCTCTAACTTTCATGAGTTCTGCGGGACGCTGCAGCACTCCCCAGAACCCAGAGACATTATGGAATATACTCCAGGGAGTAGGGGGGTGGGATGAAACAGCCTATCCTCTTGTTAGAGTTGGGCTTTAGGGACTTTTTCTATCTCCAACTTCTGGGGACTAATTTGGTAATAATTCTTATAAAAGAAACGATTAGCGCACATATTATGTGAATCACATTGACAGCAATTTAAAGACACGTATTGCTGAGATTGTGGGGAGTCCAGAGTAGTGAGCTTGTATGTAAATAGGGGTTGAAAATGTCCAGTTAACATGAGGTCATACTGGGATAGGAAGGGCCCTAATCCTATCACAACCAGAAGAGACATAAATACTCAAGGAAGAGAGTCATATGAAGATAGAAACGGATTGTGTGATGCACCTACAAGCCACCAACACTGAGGATTTCCAGGAACCACCGAAACTAGGACTAGAGGAGGAAATAATAGTCCCCTAGAGCCTGTGGAGGACCCATGTGCCTGTGACGCCCTGAATTCAGACTTTAGCCTCGAGGACTCTAAGTGTTTAAAAACCTGTGGGACTTTGTTACAATAGCCTCAAGAAACTAATGCAATAAGTCACCTCTAGTTCAATTTTGCCATCAAAATTCTCCATTGTGGTACAAATCAACAAACATATTTACATAAACTTAAGTGGATAAATCACAAGAATGAAGCATTTGCTCCAATTTCTGGAGTCAGGGAGGGGAGTGGAAGGGAGTAGGCGAGTGGAGCTGTAACTGTATTTGCTAGCTTTTATTTCTTCAAAGGAAAGATATATGTGGCAAATGGTTATTAGCTCTTAAATCTGGGCGATGGATACGTATGTTTTTCGTTTCTGCAGTGGTTTTCTGAATATTTTATAGCACCGTCCTTCAGGAGCTTATAGGCTCCTGAGAACTGGTGACAAGAAGGCAGCCATTGAACATGATAGTGGGACAGGAAGAAAGTAAAAGGAAATAGAGCAAAGAACCAGGAGGCAAAGGACATTTATAGAGGTCTAAATACAGGCATGTATAAGTGTAAATATATTTATATATAATGAGAGAGGAATAGATCCATGTACTTATATCTATATGTTAAGAATTAAGGTTGCAGATGGACATTGAGCCTCTACTCAAGTACTCCTTCAACACAAGAACACTTTGTTCTAATAATCCAGCATTCTGTGATGCTCACCTTCCCGACATGATCGCTGAAGACAAAGCGGGTGCATAAGCAAATGTGGTGAAGAAAGGTGATGGTGCCCAGGTATCAAAAGATATAGCGTCTGGGGTTTAAAGGCTTGAAGATAAACAAGCGGCCATCTAGCTGAGAAGCAACAAAACCCACATGGAAGAAGCACACCAACCTGTGTGATCATGAGATGTTGATGGGATCAGGTATCTGGCATATAAGACCCAGAACAAAATCACACCCAATGTGAATGGGGGTGGGGGATAAAAAAAAATTGAGGAGCAGACACAGGCCACAGACATGTGGAAAGAGAGGGATGCTTTGTGAGGGTCTGAGGGTCACCAAGAAAGAAATCAATGTGGTGACAATCTGACAAGTGAGGAAGCACATTTTAGTTCCTGGACCTCACGTGCATGCTGTATGGCCAGATCAATACCAGGCTGACTTCTAGCAGCAAGTGACCTTGAGTCTTCCCCACACACACCTGCAGAGCTGACCAGAGCTGGCTAATGGCCCACTTTGTTCTCGACCTGCCGCTCTGCACCTGGCACCGGCATGGCCCGTTTGGCTCAGTGCCCACTTTGCTCTTGACCCTCCACTCTGCACCCAGCACAGCCTGTTTGGCTCAGTGCCCACTTTGTTCTTGCCCACCACTCTGCACCCAGCACGGCCGTTTGGCTCAGTGCCTGCTTTGTCCTTGCCCACTGCTCTGCACCCGGCATGAATACGCCCGGAACCAGGAAGACACCTTACATTCCAGAAACCCGGACATACCTGTCCATATAAGCAGCAGCCCTGTAGCCTGCAATGCGACTTCCCCAGCCCGGACATTGTGGACTGTGGGACTTCGCCCCGGCTGGGTTTTTTCTCCCTAATAAAGCCTGTTTGTTCTAATTCGACTGATTTGGTTTCTGGCACCTCTCTACCTTACACGTGCAAGAGTCCTGGCGGTGCAAGACTGGAGAGCGTGGCAACATAATACCAAGAATTGAATGTTGACTGATGCACGCCGTCGAGGCAAGCTCTGCGTGCCTTCTCCTGCTGACCACGCGCTCCTGGTTGGAAAACGTTTTTCTACTTGCATATCCCGGAGGAGAGCGTGGCGTCACGGCACATCCTGGACGCCAGCAGGCGTGGGGTGCCCTGACTGCAGTCAGCGTGAGAGATTTTAGTAGCGTAGAAAAGGAAGGAAACAGGACCGGAGGAAAATGGCGACCCGATAGGACGCACCCGTCCAGAGCTCCTGCTGCCAGACCAGAAAATTGGGAGGTAAGGTGAAGGAAAAGGAGAGGTGGAGTCCAGAAATTAGAACTAGGGAACTAGGGTCTCTCCTGAACCCCCTTTTTTTTGGTGTGATTTCCACTCACAAAACAAACCAAGAATGCTTTAAAGCACTCTAGCTTTGGCTAGCCCATGCTCACCAGCGGCGCCCTTGCTGGGAGCTGCTTCGCCCTTGCCAGGAGCCCTGGTTTCGCCTGGCTGAGGCCTTAAAGGGGACAGCACCCCAAACACAAGAG
>NW_022111369.1:81503193-81505526 GCF_000313985.2 Echinops telfairi | reverse complement strand
CAGACCTGAGCCAGTTTACAGACCCACAACCTCTTGAATGAGGGGGAGGCCGAGTCCCTTTGAAGGAGGACCCTGCTACATCAGCAAAGGTCTATACCGTTAGTCTTTCGTCTAGCCTTCCCCAAAGGGACCTGCAGCCTTTCACAAGAGTAACTGTTCATTGGGGGAAAGGAAATAATCAAACTTTTGGGGGATTACTGGACACTGGCTCGGAACTGACACTCACTCCAGGAGACCCAAAGTGTTTCGAAGGCCCACCAATTAGAGTTGGAGCTTATGGGGGTCAAATTATCAATGGGGTTTTAGCTCAGGAATGCCTCACTGTGGGTCCAGTGGCCCCCCCGGACCCATCCTGTGGCTATTTCCCCAGTTCCAGAATGCATCATTGGAATAGACATACTTAGTAACTGGCAGAACCCCCATATTGGATCCCTGAAATGTGGAATAAGGGCTATAATGGTAGGAAAGGCCAAATGGACACCATTAGACCTGCCATTGCCTAGGAAAATAGTAAACCAAAAGCAATACAGTATATATCTAATTAAATTTAATGCTATACGAAATTGAAACACATTTTACTAATTTATTTTCTTTTATTTGTTTAAAGGCTTCACTTTCTGTGTTTATTATTTCATAGTATTGCATAGAACTTATTTTAATAAATTTAATGTAAAACAATGTTTGACTTAAAGAATCTACTTAATAGAATATTTAATTTTATACTTAAATAATTTTACATAATCCTGTACCTTATATTTATTTTAATTGTGTTAGTTTAAGTTAATATTTAACTTAAAATTTTATTTTTCATATTTTCCAAATCCTTTTTGTCACCCGTCACGCCTGTCGTCCGCCACCTAGCGGCCCCTTTCACGTTCTCTCCGGAGCTCTGTCACCAAAGCGATGGAATGTGAAAGGCCTGTGTCGCTGGCCACAAAGTTCCAGGACGCTGGTGGGGTCACTTGGGTCAACCTAGCGTTGACAGAGCGGTGGCCCAAGGTTGTACCTGCAGCCTTCCAGGTTTGCGGGCCTCACAGCCGCTCTCGTTGTCGGTGTCTGTGTCCAGCAGGCTTGGTCGACCAGCACAGGGCGCTCAACTGCTGTCACCTCGCGGACCAGACCCAGGTCACTGACAGCGCGTTCATCCACAGGGACTCCCATGGGCTATCTGCCATTTGGAGGGACCCATGAAGCGCACTGTAACCCTACCTGGGCTCAGGAGCCTCAGCCACAAGTAGTGCTGGCACCATCAGAGGCGACTACTGAGAATCTTAGTTGATTATCTCAGACTACTGAGAATCTGAGAGACCCCATTTTTGGTTCAGACCGGTCCTGGTGGCTCGCGGTCGCCCAAGGAGATGGGGTGCACTGCACGTTTTTAGTGAAGCCGGACCAGCAGGAGGTAGCGGTTATTTCTAAACGCACGCACGTGTGAGTTCCTAGGATGGGCCCTTAGTGGATTCAGACTCATTAGGGAACTGCTCCGTTGAGTTTCCAAAAGAATTCTTCACAGGAGTAGAAAATCCTTTCTCCCGCAAAGCCTCTGGTGGTTGCGAACTCCTGACACGGTGAGCAGCCCAGCGTGTGTAATCACTGTGGCACCAGGGCTCCTGGGAACCTGCCTTCAGGGATCGCACTCGGCTGAGAAGTAGAAATTCTGTCCCAGGGACCCGCAGCGACCACCCATGCAAGGGTGAAGACCCAGACCGTAAAAGACAACAGAATTGTTCCATGTCCTAACTTGGAGCCTAATGAGCAGCTCTGGTGGCTCCCGGTTGCCGAGGAAGTCAGTGTCCATACGCACAGTAAAAACCGACTGTATGTTTTTCAAATATCCACTTGGGGTTTGGGAAACGTACCTGGTGGATGGCTCCAGTCACCTGAGAACTAGGTGCCCCCTCTGCCCTTCATGAGACGTGGACTGTTAGAGGCGGCGTGACCTCAGTGGTCATCATCCCCATGCACATGCTCCGCAGTGATCGTGAAGTGCATTGGTCCCGCGAACGCTCGCTGGGCCCCCTCTGGAAGGTTGACCAGAGTGTCCCAGGACCTCCGGGAGTGAGAGCTATGGGGTCCCGTGGCAGGTCTTTAGTCAAAAGGCAGTTGGGGGGTGGATGGTGGGAGGTGCCCCGTGGGGAGAAGCCGTCGCCCCATCTTCTGGCTTGGTATTTCTTTTGCTGTAGTTGGCCATTTTGGGCCACCAGATTGGTGCTGGACGCTCCTCTTCAGTGGCCCTCACTGAGGAAAGGTCGGTTTGATGCTCTGGGATGTGTGTGTGCGTTGGGTCCCTGGGTCGCCTTTGGGTTACTGATGCCCCGTGGCGCGCTCCCTTC
>NW_022111369.1:81500682-81502721 GCF_000313985.2 Echinops telfairi | reverse complement strand
GCGCTCTCCCGAGCCGGACCTAAGCCACGCCAGACGAGGGACGGACGTTTGCCATGTACGGGACCGCTCCTCTCGCTCTGTCCGTGGGCCCTAGCCTCTTGCCGCCATCCGCTTGCCGGTGTGTGGGGGAGGAGCAGGGGTGCAGAATCTTACTCGCCCTCGCATGCTCGCTCCTCTTGCCTCACGGTGTGGGCTCGCGGGTGTGTGGATCCGTTGGTCTGAGCGGCCATCCCGCGCTCCTTTTCTTGGCCATGGGTCTTCCCCGTGGCGGGGATGGTCTGTCCCTCCTGCTGCACCGTGCACCTGCCGAGGTCTGCACAGGGTTGTGCCTGGATCGGCCCCTTGCCGGTGCCCCTGGAGCGCTCCAGGTTGTCCCCTCAGTTGCCCGAGGCTGAGCCGGGGTGTAGTTCCCGTTCCCGTTCCCGGTCGTTTATCTGTCTGGCCCGCCACATGGTGCTTGCTGTTGGGTGTGTTGCTGCGCTGGTTCTCTTGAACCCAGGAGCACTCTCTGGGGGGTCGAGGCGGTGTGTCGAACCCGTGGGTGGGGGGGTTGGGTGCGTCTCACTGGAGGCGTTGCCCTCTCTGTCGTGTGCCCCAGCGCTCTCTGGGAAAGCCGTGTGTCGTCTCGCCTTAACCTGGACATTTGATCTCTCCGCATCGTAGGGCATGCTTGCGAGAGCGGGATGGGAGATCACGTGCTGCGTGTCCGCTAGTGTCTCTGGGAAGTCGCAAACCCTGCGTGGGGCTGTCGTCGCGGTTGTGGGGAGCCCCACAGGAGATGTCCCTGGTAAGGGGCCGCCTTAGAGTGCGACACCCCCTCGTAAGGGGTGGGGAGGACGCCTGTGTGCCTTTGCTTGGATGTGTTAAGTGCATGTAGATGTCACTTAGTACTGTGCCCCCATCGGGTTGAGAAAGCCTGGCAGTGGCGGACAAAGAATTTCAAAGCTTTGATCCCAAAAGATATTTTACCGTGGCCCTTTGCATCTGTGCGCGTGTTCCTTGCGAGGTCTTAAATTCTGCTCTTGAGTAACTCGGATCTGGCCCTGAATTTGGTTTTATGAGGGGAAAGGGACTGGGGTACGCGACTTTCCGGGGGCCCTTAGCGGCAGCTGCGGTCCTCTTGGCCCCTCCTTGCGAGAGTGGCGGACGGGTGTGGGCGACGTGAAGTCGGCCGAGTCCTTGTTGATCCTCAGGCAGACTGACCAGCGGACAATCATAGGTGAGCGCGAGGCGTCGGAGGGCTCAACGGTGCACACCTATATTGCAGGTCCCTTGCCCTCAGCCCGCCCGGCGTCTCCCTAGGCGCCTGGGTGTGGAGTCCAGCGTGGGGCGACGATGGGGTTGGGGACGACCCGTCCTCGGTGAGAAAGCCTTCTCTAGCGGTCAGCGAGGGTGCCTTGGGGTGCCGGACCCCCCAGTCGCCGCCCCTCTTGGCACGCGTTGCAACCGATGTGTGTAGGCGAGAATGCTTGTGCCTCCCCCTCCAATCCTTCTGGGGAAGGGGGGTTTGTGCGTCCGCCGGCCTGGGTGGGGCTGCGTGCCCAGATCTTTGCCTACCATGGCCCGAGCCTCCCCCCTCCGAGCCAGGGGAGGGTTCTAACCCGACTGGCCTGGCGTCTGGCGCTGGGGATCCGCATGTGTGGCTCAGCTTCGTGAGTGTCCTGTGCTAAGGGCGCCGTAAATGGCGCTCCCTCTCGCCGTGCCCCGGGGAGCGCTCCCCGGCGAGTGCACCTGGGACCAGACGGTCGGGCTGGACGGGGGAGGGGGACGTCGGTGCTGTCTGGGGAAGCTGGTGTGTGTGTGTGTTCCGCGAATTGGGACGGTGTGGGGGCCATGGTGATGGGGTCGGAGTCCCCCCCGCACCGGTGTGTGTTGCTTCCTGGGGCTGCTGGCGGTGCCCGCTCCCTTAACGTTCTCCCGCCGGTGTCCTTCGACGGCGGCTTGCCGCCTTGGGGGAGGCCTCTCCCTGTCAGCTACCGTCTGCTTGGTGCATGCGAACGAACGCTTGTCGGGTCCCGGCCCAGGCCGGGTCCGGTCCG
>NW_022111369.1:81484117-81485167 GCF_000313985.2 Echinops telfairi | reverse complement strand
CCTGCACAACCAATTGTCATTGAACTATGGGAGGGTGAGGGGGAAATAGTCTCACCCAGGGGGGGATAGTTTCACCCAGTTCATGTAACCTGTAGAGAGTAGACAAGCTTGGCTTGTGCCCCAGGCCTGGGTCCTCTCTCGGAGGAGGCCACTGCGCTGGTGCTCTGGGACTTGGGCCCTAGCTCGAGCTAGTTAATAAACTCTTTGGTTGTTTGCAGCCTCGGTGACTCTGCCTCCCTGTTCCTGGGGCCAAGGGATAACCGGCAGTAACAGTAGTTGATAAATAACCTGCTGGATTTGGCTTCTGTCATTTTGGCTGAGGCTTGACTGAGGCACGCATATAGTGCGCGCGCATATAGACCAGTTTTCAAATAAACAGTGGCTAGGAACACCTCAGCCTGAGGACTGCAAACATTGGGAATTTCCCCCCAAACATCCCCACTTCGAGAAACTGCGTGTGTCAACGATTGATCGTCCTTTCCTGCTGGTGGTTTGATGCCTAATCAGCTGAATGTGTTCTGCTGTGCTCTCGGACCCACTGACTCCTCCGGGTCGCCCATTCACCCACTGGCTTTCACCGAAAGCTCATTTGATTGATTGCGGTGTGGTTTTATGGACTGTCTTGGAAACCAACCGGGTACAACTCTTCCCAAGGAGCTGTCTGTCTGCCTGCCTGTTGAAGAATTCTCAGTCACTAGCTAGGCCACACAAATGGGAATCCATCGATCAGCGGAGAGAGAGCAAAGGGACAGATTTGCCACCAAACCGATTGTGACTGGCGGCGGCTGGTTTCCTCTCTCGAGATATCACAGTGTTGCGGGTGGGACCAGAGAAGCGGGCACAGGACTGACCACCGTGATTGGGACACACAGAGAGACCGGATGCATCCGGAAAAGAGCTTGCAAGGTGGCTCCAGGAACCTCTGACTGACCCAAGCAGTCAGGAGATGACGCATAACCACTGTGTGTGTGTGTGTGTGTGTGTGTGTGTTTTAGCCCTTCCTTGAGGAGTGATGATCAATTTCCATTCAGGGCAGACACACAACCCAGG
>NW_022111369.1:81473409-81474377 GCF_000313985.2 Echinops telfairi | reverse complement strand
CCTGAGGATTCTCTCTCCCCCACCCTCCTCCTTCTGCGATGTCAGCATTTGGGAGACACAACTCCTCCCACGAAGACTCCTAGAAGAATTCATTCCTACCCGGATGGATGGACGGATGTCGACCGTTGTTAGACAATTTCAGCCAATCGTGAAACCAAAGTGCAATCCCTTGCAAATTGGTGGTACCAGGGGGTTGGGGTGTTTGGGGAGGCAAGAGGAGGAGGAGGAGGAGGAGGAGGAGGGTGGTGTTCCCCCTCCATCTTTTAAAAAAATCTTTTTATTGGGGGCTTGTACAACAGGCCATCCATCTATCCATCCATCCATCCATCCATCATGCCAAGCACATTTGTGCATTTGTTGCCATCATCATTCTCAAAACATTTGGTTTCTGCTTGAGCCCTTGGTATCAGTTCCTCATGTTCCCTCCTCCCTGCCCAATACTCCTCCCTCATTAACCCTTGATAATTTATAAATTATTATTATTTTGTCATGTCTTATACTCTGGGAAGTCTCCCTTCACCCGCTTTCCTGTTGTCCATGCCCCAGTTGGAGGGGTTATTGATTGGGCCCACATGTTGGAGTTAATGCTGGGGCGGAAATAGACACACACACACACACACACACACACCCATTCAACAAATTAAACTCTAATTTATAGATAGATAGATAACCACTTATTGATTAAGTGGTTGATGGGCCATGGCTGGGGTGGAGGTGCAGGGTATGGGGGTGGTGGGGCAGGCAAGCTGAAACACCCTAGTAGTTGATAAATAACCTGCTGAATTTGGCTTCTGTCATTTTGGGTGAGGCTTGACTAAGGTGCGTGCACGTGCGCGAACACACGAAAACACACACACACACACACACACACACATCGACCAGTTTTGAAATAAACAGTGGCTAGGAACACCTCAGCCTGAGGACTACAAACATTGGGAATTTCCTCCAAACATTCCCACTTCGAGGAA
>NW_022111369.1:81467364-81469578 GCF_000313985.2 Echinops telfairi | reverse complement strand
AGGAGCGGGGTACCCCAGCCCCCGAGTCAAGGGCCACTCCTCACCACCAAAACCAAACCAAACGCACTCTGCTGTAGAGTGGACACCAAGTCAGAGCCTTCTATACAACAGTCGAACTGCCCCTGTGGGTTTTTGAGGGCGTCATTCTGTACGGGAGTAGAAAGCCTCATCTTTCTCCCAAGGAGCGGGTGGTTTCCAACTGCCGACTGTTTAGTGAGAAGCTATGCTGTGCCAATTGACTTCCCTGTCTTCTGAGATCGTAACCCTAATCCCCAATTGCAGTGACTCCTCTCCTCCTCATTGTTAGCAAGCACATTCGTGCCACCTATATATCACAGGTTGTTAATAAGTCTTCCTTTAATTCTGATGCCAAATTTGTCATCATATAGTCCAGTTTCTCCAATGTATTTGGTCAGCAGACAGACTGAACAACCATGGTGAGAGGATACACATCTTTTATGATTTTAAACCACACAGTGTTATCTTGTTCTGTTCCCCAAAGTGCTTCTTGATTCATGTACAAGTTCTGCATGAGCACAGTGACGTGTTACGGAATTTCCATTCTTCTCAAGGCTATCTATATTTTGTTATGGTACACAGAGTCAAAAGCCTTTGAATAGTTAATACAACACAAGTAAATATCTTTCATTTCTCTGCTTTCAGTCAAGATCCATCTGATATCAGCAATGAAACACTAAAGCTAATAATGAAGAAATCAAAGAATGTTATCAGTGTCTTCAGTCTGTAATTGATCTAACATTCGATCAAGATGAATTGATAATTATTAGTGATTGGAATGCAAACGTTGGAAACATCGAGGAGGGAAGAGTAGTTGGAAAATATGGTCTTGGTGATAGAAATGAAGCTGGAGACTGATGGCTTCTCATCACAAATATCTTTTTCTTTTTTTAAAAATTCATTTTATTGGGGCCTCATACAGCTCTTATCACAATCCATACATACACATTGTGTCAAGCACATTTGTACATTTGTTGCCATCATCATTTTCTAAACACTTAATAATTGAGCCCTTGGTATGTATCCGCTCCTCATGTGTTTTCCCTCCCTCTCCCAACGTCCTTCCCTCCCTCATGAACCCTTGATAATTTACCAATTATAATTATTTTTTCAAGTCTTACACTGACCGATGTCTCCCTTCACCCACTTTTCTGTTGTCCATCCCCCGGGAGGGGGTTTATGTGGATCATTGTGATTGGTTCCCCTTTTTTCCTCCCACCTTCCCCTTATCCACCTTTTTCAGCAACACAAAAGGTTAAGACATAAATCAGTACACGTGGACTTCTCCACATGGAATCCACAGAAATAAAATTGACTGTATATGTGGGAAGAGATAGTGCTCACTATCAGCAGCTGCGGCCCAGCCACGGCCAACTATGGAAGAGACCATCAATTGCTCATCTGTACATTCAGATTGAAGTTGAAGAGAATTACAAGTCCATGAAAGCCAAAAGACTCCCTTGAGTCTGTCCCACCTGGATTTTGAGAGCATCTCTAGAGCAGAGTTGACACATGGAATATTAATGACAAAATTTGATGAGCTGTGGGATGACATCAAGAACATCATCCATGAAGAAAGCAAACGGTCATTAAAATGACAGGAATAAGTAAAAAGATCAAAATGCACGTCAGAGGAAACTTTAAAACTTGCTTTTCTCCATAGAATAACTAAGGCAAATGGAAGAAATGATGAAGTAAAAGAGCTAAAGAGAACATTTCAAATGGCACTTTAAGAAGAAAAAGTAAAGTGTTAAAATGAAATGTGCAATGATTTAGTTAGAAAACCAAAAAGGAAGAACATCCTTAGCATATTTTAAACTGAACACACTGAAGAAAAATTCAAGCCTCAGTTTCCAATATTGAAGAATTCTATGGGCAAAATATTGAATGATGCTGAAAGCCTCAAAAGGACACAGAGTCACTGTCCAAAAAGAATTAGTCCACATTCAGCCTTTTCCAGGGGTAGCATATGGTCAATAATCAGTGATTCTTTAGGAAGACATTCTATTGCACTGAAGGCGTTAGTGGAAAATAAGGCTCCAGGAATTGGTGGCATATGGCATATCAAATGAAATGTTTCATCAAGCTTATGAAACACTGGAAGCATTCATTTGTGCCAAGAAATTTGTAAGAGAGTGAGATAGTTTATTGTGCCAGCCTGGCCGATAAACACAAGTGGGATTAACTGAAGGGCAG
>NW_022111369.1:81458466-81465962 GCF_000313985.2 Echinops telfairi | reverse complement strand
AGACCACAGAAGAATCGATGCTTTTGAATTAGGGTGCTGGCAAAAAATACTGGAAGTACCGTGGTCTGCCAGGAGAACAAGCAAATTCTTCTTGGAAGAAGTGCGACCAGAGTGCTCCTTAGCAAGAAGGATGGCGAGACTTTGTCTCGTGTATTTTGGACTCATTTTCAGGAGAGACTAGTCTCTGGAGAAGGCCTCACACTTGGTAAAGTAGAGGGGCAGTGAAAAAGTAGAAGCCGCTCAACCAGATGGGTTGACCGCAGTGACTGTTACGATGGACTCAAATGCAATAATAATTGTGAGGCTGGCTTAGGACCGAGCAGGGCTTTCTTCTGTTGTCCAAAGCATGGCTGTTACTGGAACCAACGGAATGAGCCTTAACAACAATAATAATATGGGTTGGAATGGGCTCAATGGTAGTGGGTTTGTTTTGTGTTCGTTTTTGTTTTTGTTTATCACTGGTTTGGTGGGACAGAGCAGTCAAAAGAGAAATTTCAATTTATAGCAAGCCAATGTGAGCTTTCAAAATGATAATGAATCTGCTTCAATTTATTCTGTCTACTCCAAGATTTGAAGGTAAAGGGCTGTTGGGAAACACAAGGTTCTGAAAAAGTTGCAAAGACACTTCATATACTCTGACCCCAATGTTGCTACCACTTTAGCTTTTCCTTTGTTTTGTTGTTGTTGTTTTACCTTTAAAACCATTGTTTGCATAATTACTTTGTGTGCCACTCAGTTCATTATCCTCTCTCCCCTTTTTGCTATTAGGCTTTGACTCTGAACAGAAAGCGAATTCTGCGTGACTCTCCAGAATTGCTGGTGGATTACAGAATAGATAGGCTTTGGAAGAAGTCCGTGGTCTGACTCAGGGTTTCTCAAACATGGCTTGATTGGCATTTGGGGTCAGATATTTATATTAATCTTGGGTCTATTGGGCTGTCTTGTACATTTCAGGACACTGTGTTCTTCTGCTGGATGCTGATAATCCCCCCGCTCAGTCCACCCCCAAGACCAGCTGTGACAACCAAACATTTCTCCAGCCATCAGCATATCTCCTAAGGGACAAAAATCACCATTTAAAAATATATCATTTCTTTTTTTATATAATTTCTCCATAATTTCTTTCCCTCGTACTTACTTTATTTATTTTTAAATCATTTTATTGGGAGCTCTTACAGATCATATCATTCCACAGCCCAATCGCATTAAGCAACATTGTACAATTGCTACCACCACCAGTTTCAAAACATTTTCACACTTACTTTCATATCTAACAAAGCTGATGGATGGTTAAGTGTGTTTAACATTCCTACCAGTACCTTTCTTTTGCCTCGTTCTGGGATCTCTGAACAGTTTTGAGTTAACTGAAAGGTAGTTAGCTTTTGTGACTGTTGCTTAATGCAAAAGCAGCACTGACTCGTGGCCACACATGCATAACATAATGAAATGTTGCCCGGTCTTGTGACAGCTTCACGATCGTTAGCATGTTTGGATCCATGGTGTCAGCCAGGTAGTGCCTTCCCGCCCTGGGAGCTCATTTTCCAGAATTCTCCAAACCCAAACCCAAACCCAACTCACTGCCATTGAGTCGATGTTGACTCATAGTAACCCTCCAGGACAGGGTAGAACTGCCCGTGTGTGTTTCAGAGGCTGTAACTGTTTATGGGAGTAGAAAGTCCTGTCTTTCTCCCAAGCAGCAGCTGATGGTTTCAAACTGTGGACCTTGCGGATCAATGCTCAAGGGGCAACCCCTACACCACCAGGGCTCCACTCCACTCCACTCCACTCCACTCCACTCCACTCCACTCCAGCCAGTATACTGTTGCAATCATTGCGAATGTTCAGAAGTAGCTTCTCTGGGCTTTTCCCCCCTAGCCTGTTTTAGTGTGGAAGCTCTGCTAGACCCTGTCCATCCACCACAGTTGACCCTGCTTTGTACATGAAATGCTGATGACCTAGCTTCCGGAATCATAGCAACATACAAGTCACCGCAGCATGACAGACCGGCAGAGAGCTGGAGTTGGCGGTGAAAGAAGTGGAAAAGTGCATTGATACTTGGACGCGGTGTTGTTGATGCCAGTGAGTTGGTTCTGACTCTGTGGATGGGGCAACACACTGTTAACACCGTCCAGGACGCAGTAGCTACCAAGCAGTGGGATTGAAAAGCAAGGGAACAACCCCTACCCAAAACAGTGTCTGATAGCTTCTGACTGCTGAGACCTGTAAGACACATATGGCCAGAGTGCTCCTGAGAGGCAAGAATGGCAAGACTTTGTCTTAGATACTTTGGAAATGTCAGGAGAGACCAGTCCCTGGAGGAGGACATTATGCTTGGTAAAGTGGAGGGGTGGTGCAAAAGAGGAAGTCCCTCAATGAGATGGATTGGCACAGTGACTGGAGCAATAGGCTCCGACATAGGAAGAATTGTGAGGAAGGTGCAGGACCGGATAGTGTTTCATTGTGTTGTGCATACGGTCGCTGTGGGTGGGAACTGACTCAATTGCCCCTACAACAATAAGAGAAGACAAAGTATGGGAGGTCCATAAGGTCTGTCAGGAGGTCTAGGTGCACAGTGGTCAAGCATTCTGCTGCTAAGTGAAAGGTCAGTGGTTTCAGTTCTGTGGTCCTGAGTAGATGCTTCCAATGTTTTTAACCCAACCTTCAGTGAACCACAGCACAGACGAAGCACCATGAGGACACTTAGGCTGACCTTACTGGGAACAAGGCATCCCCCAAAGGCCATACCAGAAGGACTCGAAGTGGAAGTCCAACTGAGAAATTGGGCCCTACCTCAAAACTACCTATATTCTTGAACTTAGAAATGAAATTCCCTGTTGGGAGAGGAAACAAAGAATGGCCACCCCAAGACTGTGGAAATGGCTGTCATTGGATCTTGGGTGGGACCCCTCGCTTAGTGGGTATCCAATGAAAAGGGACCCAGAACCATGTATTTAGAACCTCAATGCTCACCTTGCATTAACATAACAGGTATTAATCTTAGAGGCAAGGCTCTGTCCTTGTAAGAAATTGTTAAGGGAATTCTCCCCTAGCACCAACCCCCATGCTCAGTGTCAACAGAGCTCAATCAACTAAGAAAGCAACCTGTACAAAGTAACAACTCATGGATCTCAGCTCAGTTGGACTATATTCACATAAACTCCTCATGTCAACAGTACCTTAAATTCTATGCTATTGGGTGGATTATTGATGTTGTGAATGCAATTGCCTTATACCCCCTGGGGGGTGATTGACAGTTTTTCATTGTTGTTTCTTTTGGGGGAGTTGTTTGTTTGTTTGTTTTTGTTGTTTTTATTTATTTTGGTTTTTGTCATAATGTAACTGCCAAAGTAAACCAGAATCATTTATAACCCGTGGAAAAGCAGATGGATTCTGGGCTCCCACATAATTCTAGCCTCAGTCCAAGAATGATTAGCTCTAATAACTAAGCCCTGCTCAAGACCCGCCTTCATGAAGGGATCACCTAGGATAAGGGTGCTCCAGCAAAGTGTGATGGAGAAAGCAGATGGTGCTCAGCTATCAGTTGGAATACTGTTTGCAGGTCTTAAAGGCTTGTATTCGAACAAGCAGCTATCTAAGTGAGGTGTCAACTAAGTCCACATATAAGCACACCAGCCTGTGTGATCCAAAGATGATGACAGTTCAAATATAATGAAGGGAAAAGTATCAGAGCTTAAATTGGGAACATCCAGCTTGTAGAGGCTCTGAAGGACAGTGGGAACCCAAAACCCCTCTGCAGAGCATCTAGTCAGATGAAGCCCCGGGCAGATGCCCTCTGGCCACAGGCAAGGGACTGGAACAGCTTTACTGTCAGTCAGAGATTGTAAACTTGATAATGGTGGATGAACCGTGGTATAATATGATATTTGGTCTGTTAACCTCCCTCTTGACCCAATCTGAATTTGCCTTAGGCTCAAATATTTCTCAGAAACAGCTTCTCTGGATTTTAAAATAATGTTAGTGGTCTTTTCTTTCTTTCTCTTTATTTTTATTTTTAGGTTATTATTATTTTCTTTGTGTTTCATTTTGTATTTTATTTCTGTTAGAATTCCCAGTTTATGAAGCAGAGAAGGAGTGGATGCATAGAGACAATAAGTGATGCAATGATTTATTGGTGGGGAGGGAAATTGGGGAACAAACAATGAATGTGGGAGGGGAAGGGAACATTAGAACTGATTGTGATGACGTATATACAACTTTTTAAAAAAGAAATTTAATCACGGAGGTGTATGATATGTGAATACTATATCAAGGAAACTACTAAGAAAGAAAGAAAGAAAGAAAGAAAGAAAGAAAGAAAGAAAGAAAGAAAGAAACTAGACCAACGATTACCAGGGGTGAAGGAGGAAGAGCTGTCGCTCAGGGGACACTGAGTTTATGCTAATGGTGGTATAATAATTTGGAAAAGGATATCAATAATGGTTGCACAACACGAAGAGTATAATCAATGGCACTGAATTATACATGTAGAAGTTGTTGAATAGGAAAATGTTTTGTTGTATATGTCTTTGCCACAATTAAAAAAAATAATCACACAAATAACAATGAGTACAATGAAGAACGTGTTCTTCAATTAATCGTGGTGGTGATTGCACAACTATTCTTTATATGATTGAACTACTGAATTGTATGATATGTGTATGAAGTGCCAATAAAACTGTTTTAAAAAGTCAGTCGTTCAAAACCACTTTCAGGAAAAAGATGTGGCAATCTGCTTCTGTAAACTAAAACAACAACAAAATAATAAAAAGCCCAACCCACTGCCAGCAAATTGATTCTGACCTACCGTGACCCTCTATAGGGGTCCGAAGACTATAAATCTTTATGGGGGCAAACAGGCAGATCTTTGTCCGGCAGAGCAGCTAGTGGTGGATTTGAACTGCTGACCTTGCAGTTAGTAGCCTAACACTTAAACCACAGGGCCACCAGAGCTCCTTCTGTAAAGATTACAGCCTTGGGAACCCCATGGGGATAGTTCGCTATCTTACAGCATCCATATGAGTCAGAATCAACTTAGAAACAATGCTTTAATGGATATAAGACACAAAGTGCAGAAACAGATGCAAAGAACACTTTAATACCAGCATAAAATTTCCAGCACCCTGCCAATATATTAAAGATAAACATAAATTGGGGCATTTCACCCTACCTGCACCTGATTTATATAAGGTTAAATTTTTATAGAGCTGATTTGCATGCAGCTGGCAAGACTATAATATAACAAGGGGGTGGGAATCTAGTTATAGTATATATCCTGCAGAGATCTGATCTTAGTTTCTAGGAACTTTTATTGCTATTGGATTCGAAGAGCAAAGGAATTTGCTCAACCATTTATAAAACAAGAAGACTTCTGTGGTGTCGCAGTGGGGAAGCATTAGGCTGCTATCAGAAGGTCAGCGATTTGAACCACTAGCCATTCCATAGGAGAAAGATGTTGCAGTCTCTGCTTCTGTGAGGATTGCAGCCAGGAAACCCTGTGGAGCTCTTCGACACTGTCCTATAGATTAGAATACACTGGACCCCAGTATGTTTATGTATTGGTATTTCTAGAACTTCTCATTCTTATTTGGACTCCAGCAGACATCGTTAGAAATACATAGGCATTGGTAGATGGAATGACCCCTATATTCGCAAAAATACACGGCCATTTTTAACGCTGATATTTGATTAAAATGTTTATCTAGAAAAGTCCAGATGGATAAGGTAAGATGCCCTAGAATTCTCCCGGTGTGAAAGATTCGCCTTCTCAAGTAAGATACCTGAACAACAATGTTAGCTCTATTTCAGTCATTTGGACATCTTTCAATGTTATCCTTGGAAGACGGCTGACAGAAATTCAAGCTGCATCCAGAAGGGGCCATGGAACAAAGGATATCATTCCTGACCTCAGATTGGGACTGAAAGCAGAGAATATCAGGGGGGAAATGTTCTGTCGACTATGCAAAGGCTTCTATGTTATTATTGTTAGGTTCCATCGAGTGGGTTTTGACCCAGAGGCACCCTGTGTACCTGGATCCACAATCAACACTCCTGGAAGCATCAGTTAAGAAATCAAAGGAATCTGGCTAGACCAGAGCATGTGCACGGGTACAGATAAGAGCTCTCGACACACGGAATCCAGGACAGATAAACCCCTCAGGACCAATAATGAGAGTAGCGATACCATGACGGGAGGGCAAAGGTGGGGGAAGAAGGAGGAGAAAGAGGGAACCAATGGCAATGATCAACATACAACCCCTGCCCCCCGGGGTGTGTGTGTGAACAACAGAATCATGGGTAAAGGGAGACAGAGGACAGTCTAAGATATGAAAATAATAATTTATAAATTATCAAGGGTTCATGAGGGTGGGAGGGTGGGGGAGGCGGAAAATAAGAGGAGCTAATACCAAGGGCTCCAGTAGAAAGAAAATGTTTTGGAAATGATGGCAACATATGGACAAATGTGCTTGATACAATTGATGTATGTACTATTTTAAGAGCTATAAGAGTCCCCAATAAAATGATTGATTAAAATGACAAAAAGAGAAAGAAACCAAAGATGTAACTATGGACAAATGTGTCGCGCCAGAAACCAAAACCAAACTCGCTGCCATCAAGTTAATTCTGACTCACAGCGACCCTAGAGGTAGAACCGACCCTGTGGGTTTCTGAGACTATACCTCTTTACAGGAGTAGAAAACCCGTTTTTCTCCTGTGGAGAAGCTGGTGGTTTTGAACTGTTGACCTATTGGTTAGTAGCCCAACATTCGTAACCACTAGGCCAGCAGGGCCCTTCTGTTAAAGACCCAAGATGTCAGTTTGAGACGAAGGTGGGCTTGATCCAAGTATTTTCATGTGCATGGGAAATGTGGACAATGAACTGAGACGGTAACTCTTTATCGGAGTAGAAAGCCCAGTCGTTCTCCCGTTTAGAAGTACAGAGACTCAGCAGTTCTTGTCCTTGCTCTTTTAGCGTGAAGTCGTCCAATTTGCTGGCCATGAGACCCATGTTATCGCCCACGATTGGGACCACTGACAGGGGACTCATGGAAAGGTGAAGCTCTTTCTGGGGCCACAGTTCTAAGGCCCTTGGGATCCAGCTATCAAAAGAGTCAAAGGTAGTTAAGTGTTGGGCTGCTAACCTTAAAGGTCAACAAACAGTTCAAGCCCACCAGCCGCTAGGCTTTCTGCTCCCAGAAAGACGTCTAGCCTCTGAAACTCCAAAGGGCGGTTCTACTTTGTACCAAGGGGTCCCTGTGAGTCAGTGAGTTTGGTTCCTGACTAAGGGCCGAATTTGCATCGGTGGCATGCTGAGTCTGGGTCCTAGTCCCAAGCCACGTGCGCCCCCCCCATGACCCCCACCAAGGGCCACAGACCGCACGTCCACCTTCCCAGCGGGCGCCCTTGGCAGTCGCGGGAAGGGAACTCATCCCCGCGGCCCGTTTCTTGTTTCTGGGCATCCGCTCGGGGCGCGCCCCTGGCACCGGCCGGATCCCGGG
>NW_022111369.1:81456101-81457980 GCF_000313985.2 Echinops telfairi | reverse complement strand
CGGATCGCGGCCGGGGACGCGCGGACCGGCGGCGCCCGGGGAACTTGCTGCGAGCGTGGGACCGTGCCAGTCCCCCCTCCTGCCCGCGCCCCGCATCCTGTCCCGGCGGCTCCGGGCTGCGGCGGGAGCCAGAGGGGGACCTGGCCGCGGACGGGGAAGGGGCGCGCTCTCCTCTCTTTCCCCGAGAGCTGCCTTGCTTTGTGTCCCCTCGTCCGCGCCGTTGCGCCCCAACTCTAGTTGCCCGAGTTGTGATGTTGGGAGGCTGAAGCCAGACAAAGGTTCTCCGTGTTTCCTAAGGGCTGGAGCCGGGAGACTGCACGTCGCCAGTGGGGTGAATGTGTTTTTCTTCTCATCTCTCAGGGAGAGGCGAGACTGGACCTCCCCACCCCAGGGTACGGCTTTTATTCTCGGTTTCCAGCAAACCGAAGGGCGGACGTTTAAATTCCATCTTAGAGGCCCTTAGAATGGGGGCCTCCTAGTTCTTTTCTGAATTCTAGATGTGACGAGAGAAAATTCGTTAGACACCCATTGATGGGGTGGAGGGTGTTAAGAGGAGCAGAAAACCTAGCCACTACCACCATGTGTTGTAAAATTTTAATATGGTTTTATGAGTAACGGGCCCGGAAACTGATCTGGTGTAGGTGAGGAGGAGGGGGAGGGTGTTGTGTGTGTTGGGCGGGGGGTGGGGGGTGGCGGAGAGGGGAGTGGTTAGAATACAAAGGATCAGGCAGTTTTAATAAAAGGCTGTTGGTCAATATCCTGCCGAAATGTTTCAGTACATTAAGTTGGCAGTTCAATCAAATGCTCGCCTGTGCAAAGCTCCCCTCCGAAGTTGCTGGATTGTGTCTAAAATGGCTAACGTTTATTAAGAACTGTGGCTGAGGAATCCGAATATAACAGTCAATTTTGAGTAATTCTTAAAGAAGTCAACAAAGGGAAGAAACCTCCCCTGCAGCCTCCTTTATTTTAAGAGGAAATTGAACCCTAGTTCAGGATATTTAGCAGAAAATTCCCCATAAGAAAAACATTTCCAAGACAAGTGTTTTAAAGGAATACTTTGAAAAATGGGTCATGTAGAAGCCATGCAGTTGCATGATTGAGTGCGTCCACTCATGGATGTGAACCCTCTCCTCTAATGGCCTCTTTCTATTGATTATTTAAACGTGGTCCCTTCCAATGCTCATTTCACAAGTCAGCTGTCATCTGGAAACTTTCACTCCAAGGTCTTGGTAGACTTACTGAGAGCCCTGGCTTTCGAACCCGGAGGGTGAGGTCGCCTCTTTGACATACTAGGGTGACTGGCTGAGGATCAAAAGCTCTTGCATAATTCTTTATAAAGTACTAAAATAAAACAAAGAAACAAGAAACCTACGGCCATCAATTCAATTCCGACTCATGGTGACCTTATAGCACAGAGTAGTAATGCTCCTTAGGGTTCCCGAGAAGGTTCATTTTGATGGGAGTAAACAGCCTCATCTCTTTCCTGAGGAGTGACTCATGGGTTTGAACCATCAACCATGAAGTTAGCTACCCAATGCTTATTTCACTGTGCCACAATAATGAATCTAAGTTACAATCATTGCTAGATTTGAAAGAGGTGTTTTATCATTTTCTTATATACAATATTGGAAACATGTATCTTGGAAATGAATGTGAAATTATTCAGGACAATGGACTATCTTTTAGCGCGCGCGTGTGTGTGTGTGTGTGTGTGTGTGTGTGTGTGTGTGTGTGAAAAATCCTCTCCCAGAGACCTCATGTGGGCCTTGCGAGTTCATTAACAGCATTCCTTCAATCCTACCACCTGTAGCTGAGTTCGTGCTTATGGAAGAAAAGTGTTAAGTATAAAATTTATGCATCAGGATTTTAATCAAGTCAG
>NW_022111369.1:81450381-81456001 GCF_000313985.2 Echinops telfairi | reverse complement strand
AACCATGAAATTAGTGGAAAATGAGAAGATGAATAAAACATGCATACTTCTGGAATGGATTTTCATATTCTATTTCAATAAATACTCATTATAGGCCGACTGTGTGCCAAGAATTCGGCAGGTTATTTCTATATAGAGTTTTTGAAAGCCTGGTGACCTTTCTTTTAAAATCATGTTTGTTGCCTGCTTCGGTCAAGGATTGGGGCTTCGTGGGATCAGTGATCTATAATTAACTGAGTAGCACCACAGAACCCATGGATGTGTTATATGCACACCTACTGGTCTGGCAATGGCCTGGGGGAAGGCGGGGCAGATATTATCATTCCCGTTTTGTAGGTGAGGAAATCCAGACACATCGAGATTAAATGACTTGTCCATGCCAAGCCACTAACGTAACAGTGCCAGGGTCAGCAGTGGAATCTCACACGCCTCACCTGTCGCCTCTGACTCACACACAGCTTTCTCCAAACAATGCCCCGACCCCACTTGCATTAGACCTCATGAAAACCTCTACCATTTGAATAACTTTCCTATCAAGCAAAGGTGTGCTTTACAACCTCGGACTTACTGGTGGCACTCAAGTGCAAGGTCTGGAGAAGGCAAACTCTGACTTGATCCTCTGCGTCCTTGGACAGCTAGTTCATCTCTGAGCCTCGGTTCCTTCGTCTATAACATGGGAGAAGCAATGAAAAACAAAACAACTCACTGCCATCGAGAGCAGAAAGTCGATTCTAACTCAGCTTGACCCTGCAGATAGGGCTCTTGTAGGGCAGGGTAGCGCTGCCCCTGTGGGTTTCTGAGACTCTCCATCTTTACAGGAGTAGAAAGCCTCGTTTTTCTCCCAGAGACCTGCTTTCTGCATATGCTTAGCAGAATGTTGAACAAAAGCTAAGCACTAGTTATTCACTATTATTTTCATTCTTATGACTAGAATGTAGAGCAATGACTTTTAAGTTTTTACTTTTGCATAGTAAGAAAAGCAGTTGGCACTGCAATGTCATGTGTAGGCCTATTATGAAGACGCATACTTTTTAGAAATACCTTGAAGCCTTGCTTGGATTTCCTACATGCGGTGAATTTGTCGGGGTTTTGTTCAGTTTGTTTTTCACATCCCGTCAATGGACATGCAGTTTGGAAAGCCTCCACTTAATGGATAATGGATCATGCATGACAGGAAAATCTCCCTCCGAGTCTTCCTGTTTATTTCCTTCAGGTTATTTAGAACATCAGTTGGTGTTTAAATATGAAATTACACTTACATAGTTTCTTAACCATTTCTTAGTCGTTACAATAATTCTTGAGTACTCATCACAGTCTAAGGAGCCCTGGTCGCATCGTGGTTCAGAGTTGGCCCGCTAACTGCAAGGTCAGCAGTTCGAAGCCGCCCGGTGAGGCTTTCTGCTCCTGTAAACAGTTACAGTCTCGGACGCTCAAGGACAGTTCTCACCTGTCCTATAGGTTTGCTTTTAGTTGGCATTGACTTGATGGCAGTGAGTTTGGTTTTTGTTGTTGTTTAATTCCAGTCTGGGTACTGTGCTAAATGATCTATTAAACAGGTTACCTAACTCTTAATTCGGTCTGATCTCTCCATCTGATCACTGTGATGAAGACTCAAAGATGTGTTCATAACTTACTCAAGGCCACAAAGTAAAAGATGAAGCAGGGTTTAAAACAGTTCTCTCTGCCCCGTCTCCCAAAGTCCACCCACCCTCCTACGCCCGGCTTTCTTTCTGAGATTTATCCCATCTTGCTGACCATAGTTTTGAATGGCAATATCAAGAAATGACAAAGCTGACCCGCTGTGGCACATCTTTTCTCCTTTCCTATGAGAAGACCCCGTGTGAAGAAAAAGCTCAATTCCATTACGGTAAATACTCTACTGGGGAGAGGGGCCATTCAGTTGGGCTTTAGCTGGACTTTGATCCAACTGTTTTGCAAAAGCTTCTCAGGTTTTGGTGATAGACAATTAACTGGTCAGTTTTATTGAGCACCCAAAGGTTTAATATATTTCCAGAAGAGACCTGAAATAGCGAGGTCACAATAAAAAGGCTTAAGAATGGATGTTCAGGCTTCTGTGAAAGCACAAAATGAAGAATGCCGAGCTACAAAGAGCAGTTGATGACGTATTGATTGGTGTCAGCCCACATGGCAGCAGAGGTGTTTGTTGTGTAAAGTGCTTGTTAGATACCAACATCATTGTCCCAACAGGATTTTTTGGGGATAGTTCATTTCTTCACAAATGTTTCTAAAATGATAGCATTTTTTTTTAACAACAACAAAAAAATACATTTCTGGGACTTTCTTCCTCTTTTGACAAGGTCAGGGAGATGACCAGAAAGCCATCGAGAAAGGGTTTTCTCAGTCATCCTTAGCGCGCACAAGAGCTCCTTTGACATTCTCTCACACTTCCAGGTTGGAGACTTACACGCTTGAAGCTTTGGATCGACATGACTGCTGGCTGTTTAGGACTAGAGCCTATGTAAAAAAAGATAATATGCTTAAAGATTTATATGAGGGGGCTTCAAAAAAATTGGGAACATTCCATTATCTTCTAATTCCCTTTCCCATGACCTTTTTTGAGGGGCACTTATAAAGTTGCCCTGGTCTCAGGCACCTTGCTGCCCGCCTGAGGCTCGGTGGTTGGAAGAAAGAAGGGCAGTCGGCTTTGCTCCAGATTCCACCCTTGCAAACCCCGTGGAGCAGCTCTGCCCTGCGCTGTAGGGCAGCTCACAAGGGCAGTGTGCTGAAGGTATGTATAGAACACCTATGCTCCTGCTTCTGCATTATAAAACCCACCACCTTTGAGTTGTTTCTGATTTAGAGAGACCCTATATAGGTTTTTCTGAGACTGTAGATCCTGACCGGAGCAGAAAGCCTAATTTTCCCCTCCAAGGAGTGGTTGTGGGTTTGAACCCCCCTGAGCAGTCCAACACTCACTCAAGAGTGCCGCACGCCTTCGCATCATTCTCTCGACATGGCGTTTTAAACTGTGAACCGTATGTATAAAGCAGTGTATTTGTTGAAGTAAGTATCATCCTTTCAACGCTGACAGTTATACAATCCGAGTTTGTGGTTTGGGATACTCCCTTAGAGAAGGAATTGCAGTTTCCTGCTTTATGGCTTCTTGACAGGCTTTGAAAATCGTGTCTATTTTCTGTCCATTGGGCATTGCTTTCTATTCAGGTTGCTGTTGTTGTTAGATGCCCTGGAGTTCATTCCAACCCATAGCGACCTTCTGCACAACAGGTCAAAGCACCGCCCGGCCCTGCACCTTCTTCTCAGTTGTTCCTATACCTGAGCCCATTGATGCAGCCACTGCCTCAGTCCACCTCACCGAGGGTCTTCCTCTTGATCGCTGCCCCTCCACTTTGCCAAGCATGGTGTCCTTCTCCAGGGACCGGTCTCCCTGATAATATGTCCAAAGAATGTAAGATGAAGTCTTACCATCCTTGCTTCTAAGGAGCATTCTGACCTGACTTCTTCCAACCCAGATCAGCTTGTCCTTTCAGCACTCCGTGGTACTTTCAATAGTCTTCTCCAGCACCACTGCTTCAGTGCATCGTTTCTTCTCCAGTCTTCCTTACTCAGTGTCCAGCGTTCACTTGCATATGAGCCCATGGAGAATGCCATGGCACGGGTCAGGTGCACCGTAGTCCTCAAAGTCGCATCCTTGTTTCTCAATACCCTGACAAGGTCTTGTGTATCAGACTTACCAAACGCAGCTCATCTTTTGCCCTCTCGACTGCTGCTTCCATAACCCTGGACCAAGCAAGACAGGCTCCTCGACGACGCCAACCCTTCCTCCACTCGTCATAATGTTGGTTACCTATCGATCCAGTGTGAGGATTTTTGTCTTCTTTACATTGAGTTGTAATCCATACTATTAAGGTTGGATAAAGTGATAATCAATATAATTTCCTTTATTGTCAGATACATTATTGTCTCATCCTTAGATAGGCACTCAAAAAGTTGCTTGCAGCTAATGAATTGAGTGTATACCTGGTGGTCAGCTGTTTGAATCGCCACCGGCTCCACAGGAGAAAGCTGAGGCTCTGAAACCCACAGTGGTGATTCTACTCGGCCCTATGGGGTCACTGGGATCAGAATGGCCTTGGTGGCAGTGAATTTGTTTTTTCTCTCTTTTGGGGGGTTTGGTAGTAAGCCTAGGAGTATCTTGGTAGTGCAAACGGTTAATATGCTTGGCCGTAAACCTAAAGGTTGTTGGTTTGAGTCCCCCTAGGGGTTCCTCAAAAGGAAAGGCCTAGTGATCTACTTCTGCAAAACGCTCATTGAAGCCCAGTGGATCATGGTTCTTCCCTGGCACAGATGGGTCTCTGAGTTCAGATTGAATGGAGGCCAGTATGCCCACTGCTTCACTTCTTTTATTAACTTGTTCCTTTTATCAAACGTGTGACTTTTGATGGACTAGTGTAGGGTTTATCAGCACCAGCAGGAAATGTTCTACTGCACTATGGCCACCGTAATGTACAAGGGGACCTCAAGAAGTTCATGAGAAAATGGAACTTACAGGTCATAGAAACTTTCCACGTTTAGACAAATACTAAATTCCAGTTACAACTACATTTTGTGGCTCTGTGTACTTTTTCAAGCATAGGTACAATTGTGAGGATGGCGCAGCACCAGGCAGGGTGAGAATTTTTAGAGGAAAGAAAAGAACAGAAAAATCAATCTAAATATTTACTTGTACCGGTAGCCCTGGTGGTATTGTGGATGGATGACATGGTCGATTGCTAACTGCAGGGTCAGCGGTTTAAACCCTGCAGAGGCTCCAAGGGAGAAAAATGAGGCTGTCTGAGCCCGCAAAGATTTCCATTCTCAGAAACGGTAGGGGGCAGTTCTTCTCTGTCCTACGGAATATGGTTTACACACATTTATGAGAAATATAAAAGAGTACAAACTCTTGATCCACAAATATGAAGTTTTTTGGTTTGGTTGTTTGTTTGTTTTTTCATTTTACTGGGGACTCTTACGACTCTTGTCACAATCCATACATCGCTCGCATCAGGCGAATTTGTACATGTGTTGCCCTCACTCTTTTCTAGACATGTACTTATGAAAAGTTATTTTAAGGAACTTGGTGGAAATTTTAGAAACGAGTGCAAATCTTTACTAGATGTTGAGTGCCTATGATCTCATATAACCAAATAGATTGAATAAAACAAATAGAACGCTGTGAAACTGTGTTTTTATTCTAGGAAGTTATTATGTGGAAAGGCGATTCCATTTCAAAGGTGAAAGATGAAAGAGAGGAAGAAAAGCAGAAATACTCTCAATGCAAGTTCAAGTCTCCAGAGTGGCCCCATAGGACAGGGTAGAACTGCCCTTGTGGGTTTCTACAACGACGGTAGCTCTTTCCTGGAGCAGACAGCCTCGTCTTTCTCCCACGGAGCGGCGGGTGGTTCCCAACTGTGGACCCTATACTTAGCGGCCCAGGGTGTCACCCACCACACCCTCAGGGCTTCTTATCCATGATACACACTAGATATTAATTAAGTATGCATGGATTTACGTAGTGAAGGCTGAATGTGGAAAGCCGAAAGAAAACAGGAGATGACTTTCTTTTTTTTGGGTTTCTTTTTATTTATTTATTTATTTATTT
>NW_022111369.1:81447925-81449647 GCF_000313985.2 Echinops telfairi | reverse complement strand
GTTTCTAAGGAGCCATATTTCCTCCAAGCCAGATGCGTTTGTTGTTCTGCGGCTCCTGGTGCCCTCACTAGCCTTGGCCAGCACCGCAACTGAAACGGGTCAGTTCTTCTGGGTCTTCCGGACTCAGGGTCCAGCTTTCACTTGCCTGTCAGGCGATTGAAAACACCAGGGCGTGGGTCACTAGCGATGGGGTCTTGCATTTTTAGTTAAGAGCAGATGGCGCCGCCAAGGAATTATTCCAAGTAATAAGAAAAAGTGGAAATCGGTTCAAAAGTGTTGGGCATCTTCTAGAGCAGCGGTTCTCAACCTGCGGATTGCACCCCCTTTCAGGGAGGTCAAACGACACTTTCACAGGGGTCGCCTGACTCATAACGGCAAGATTACAGTGGTGAAGTAGCAACGAAAATGATTTTATGGTTGGGCGTCACCACAACATGTAGAGCTGTATGAAAGGGCTGCGGCATTAGGAAGGTTGAGAACACTGCTCTAGAGAGACATAAGCACTCTGGAGGTCACTGGCTTTACTCATTCACCTGGGTTTCAGATGGGCTTGAATTACAGGAATTGGCAGGGAGGGAGTGTGAAAACAGAGGATTTCTTGACAACTTGGTTGTTATTTAAATCTAGGAGAAGTTGGAGTCTGTGAATAGTTGAGGGAAGTGGGATTTTTTGCCTTTCTTGTAACCCGTCTGGGTGTAATTTAGGCCAGTGCACATCAGATGCCGTCACTGGGGGCTTGGCATTGCTACAAAGCTGGAAAAGTTTCAGTTGAGTTTTAAGACCAAGGCAGACTAGCTAGAAAGGCCTGGCGATTTTTCTCTAACGATCAGCCTAGGAGAACCCTACGGTCACAGTAGTTTGCTCTTGTTGTGCATGAGGTCACCATGGTAAAAGCGCGCACACACACACACACACACACACACACACACACACACACTAGACAGCAGCTAAAAACAACATT
The DNA here is from genome assembly GCF_000313985.2 of Echinops telfairi. Taxonomy (NCBI): domain Eukaryota; kingdom Metazoa; phylum Chordata; class Mammalia; order Afrosoricida; family Tenrecidae; genus Echinops; species Echinops telfairi. Next base: position 81,448,686 of record NW_022111369.1, on the reverse strand, counting down.
AAAGAGTTTGTTTAAATTACTGTGACAGACCCAGCCAAGCTATTATGACACAGCCGGTGAATTCCACACTGCCCTCCATGATTGACTCCAGAAACATTTCCATTTCGAGAAGTTCTTCATGAACTTAGAATGACTTTTTCTCTACCAGTGTCAATACAGCAGGTGCCGTGGGCTTTTCTTTGGCATCATTTAGGGTGCAGCTGGCGGTGTGAGTTTGGGATGGGTTAACTGTTTGCTGAAGTTAATGAGGTTGGGGGTCACAGGTCCGTTCTTGGACAGGCCTGTTAGCTCTGCTTTGTTCTCTGATCTCACCCAGACTGACCATCTGGCGACGGCAGATCATTGATCACAGAGGGACGGATAAGCAAGACAGTGTGGGACAGGTAGCATGAATCTCTCACATAGATGCTGAATGACTACAAAATCTGTGCCAATGTGTGTTTTGTAGCATTATCACAATATGTAGAAGGCAACATGGCTAGCAAATATTTTTTGTATTGGTCTTGTTATATATATATGTATATTTAAATTATATTTTATTGGGGCTCTTTCAGCCCTTATCACAATCCATACATATATCCATTTTGTCAAACACATCTGTACATATGTTCTCATCATCGTTTTCAAAACATTTTCTTTCTACTTGAGTCCCTGGCCTCAAATTTTTAAAAAAATATTGTTTTTTTTCCTTTTCTAGTTACGGATTTTGTAAACCCTCTCCACTCAGCAGTTACACATGGTCTCGAATGCCCTTCCCTCGC
>NW_022111369.1:81438152-81439180 GCF_000313985.2 Echinops telfairi | reverse complement strand
CGCGTGAATCAGGACGGCCGAGTAGCATTCCGTTGTACGGATATACCACACCTTATCCATACAGGTGTTGATAAGACCTTGAAGTTGTCTGGGCAAGGGTCTTCCTCTTTTTTGATGCCCCTCTACTTTACCAAGCGTGGTGTCCTTTTGCAGGGACTGGGCTCCCCTGATAGCATGTTCAGAGGAGGTGAGATGAAATTCGGCCATCCTCACTTCTGAGCAGTCTGCCTGTACTTCTTCCAAGACAGTTCCACTCTGGCCGGCAGGGTCACTGTGTGTCAGAATCAACTAGAAGGCACTGGCTGTCTTTTCTGTATTACTGTATTTTGCAGTTGACTACACTGAGACTTCTCTGAACCAAGTCTTAGCGGGGATTAGAGCTCAGGTCTTAGCGAGTGTTGGGCACTTGGGGGGAAGCATTGTGAAGGAAATGGAAAAGGTCTCTGTGGGCAGGATGAAGTAGGAGAGGCCACAGGGAGACATTGATAGTCTCTCTCAAATCACAGGTCTAATTGAATGGAAAGCTATGAGAGGCCAATCTCTTCCAGTTTCCAAATAAACGTTGTTCTGACGGTTTCGATTAGTTCCACCAGGGCGGTGATTGATGGGCAGAATCTTTTCAGCAGTCCGTCTTTCAAATCGCTTGACTACGTACGGCAGTATCTCATGTGAGAGCACGATGTCTTGGTGTTCGGACCACTGGGGTTGATAGTGGGCCCCTATCGCTTTCTCTTATTCCATGATCCATCTCAAACCTTGTAGCTCTGGGGAGGGGCGGGGGAAGGGGAGAGGGGAGGATGCTAATATTTCATCAACCAGATTTAGGATGCCTCAGTTTATTGGCTAGCCCTTCTAAGTGATTTTTCATGTGACTTAGAATTAAGTGGGAGCCTGGGGCAGCCCTGTTTTAATTAGAGTTGGAATGCATCTTGGGCGATCATTCTGGCCTGTTACAATTGTAACAGTGGCAGGATGAGCTTTAATAAAGTAGGTCTGTGCTGAGGTTTTAAAGGGCCCTGATGACACCC
>NW_022111369.1:81434775-81436795 GCF_000313985.2 Echinops telfairi | reverse complement strand
CAACCACTAATCTACTTTCTGTCTCCATAGGCTTCCCTGTTCTGGACGTTTTCATTTGAGCGGACTCGTTTCGTGCATGCTCTTTTGTCACTTTCTTCTTTCATTCAACACGGAAGTCATCCGGGTTGTAGCATGTATCCGTACTTCATTCCTTTTGTGGCTGGATACTATCCCATTGTATAGTTAATACCACTTGTTGGTCCATTCAGGCTGTTTCTACCTCCGGCTGTTACCGGTAATGCTGCTATGAACGTTTGTATAAGAGTCTTTGCGTGGCTACCAAGGGCTCACGTAGAAAGTAAATGTTCAGAAAATGATGCTGGCAGCATATGTACAGCTATGCTTGATAAAATTGACGTATGGATTGTTATAAGAGCTGTAAGAGTCCTCAATGAAATGATCTTATAAACAAACAAAAAAAGGGTCTTTGTGTTGGACCTATAATTTTGTTTCTCGGGTATATACCTATGAGTGGAATTGCAGAGTCACATGGTAACTCTTGACCCCCTGGTGACAGAGTGGACTGTGCATGGGTTGAGCAGTTCAAGCTCACCAGATGCTCTGAAGGAGAAAGATGAGGCTGCCTGTCCCTTGAGGACTATGGTGAATGGTGGTAACTCTGGTGTTTGGGTGCCACCAGGATGTTGACGGAAGTGGCAGCACCATTTTTCAAAGCCACCAGAGGGCTCTGAGGGGTCTGTTTCCCCCACGCTCTTGCTATCTGACTTTTTGATTCTAGCCATTTTAGTGGGTGTGAATTTGCATTTTTGCTTTTGATTTGAATTTTCTTGATGACTAACGACATTGAACATCTTTTCATGAGCTTAGTAATCATTCATGTATCTTCTGTAGAGAAATGCCTATCCAGATCTCTTGCCCACAATGAAATTGGATTGTCATATATATTGAGGAGTCCTGGTGGCCTGGTGGTTACACATTGGGCTGTGATCCCCAAGGTTGGCAATTCGAAACCACCAGCTGCTCTGTGGGAGAAAGACGAGGCTCTCTACTCCAATAAACAGTTACAGTCTCAGAAACTCACAAGGGGCTGCCCTGCCCTGTCCTGTAGGGTCACTGTGAGTTGGTCTTGATTTGATGGCAGTAGAGTTTTTATTTACTGAGTTGTAAGAGGTTTTAAAAATATGTTCTAGATACAAGTATCATCAGATAAATGTTTGGGAAGCACTACTTCATTCTGTGGGTTGTTTTTCCACCTCCTTGATGGGGGTCTTTTGAAGCGAACCCTTTTTACTTTGGATGAAATCCTGTTTATCTATTTTTTCCTTTTGTTGATTTTGCTTTTTCTGTCACAACCAAGGGCCCATTGTCTACTCCAAGGTCATGAGGACTTCCAGCTCTGCTTTCTCCGAAGATTTTTAATGTTTTTTGCTTCGGCTGTACGTTTGGATGTAGCATAAGATGTGATCCCTGGCCTGGAATTGAGGCTACGGCACTTTGTTTCCTTGGATAGTAATTCACAGCCAGTGAAACTAGCCCAGTCTGAATTATTTAACTCATCTTATCCTTAAATGCGCTTCCAAGGAGTTGTTACTGAACTGAATGGTTTGCACATGTATTTCTCTTCTCTTTTTCATTTTCCCTGTTTCAGAAGAAGTGCCTCCTGGGTCTTCTTCGGGGCATGCTGTTGTTTACCAATCCTGCTGGAAGCTTTACCTGATTCGACAGGCGCCGTTGTGTATGACTTAGTCCTTTACACATTACATGCTCACGATCCTTCCCTCACGGATCGCTCAGCCTCGGAATGCTTCGTGATTTGGTGTCCAGATGGAAGGGGGCAGAGAAAAGGAGAGAGGAAGCGAGGGAGGGAGGAAAGCAGAGGAATTATGTTTTGGCCCTTGTGCTAAAAGGTCGTGTTAGGATTTGAGTTGCTTGTTATATCTGAATGCCCAACGTTTTGTTTTTTTCACCCCTCCAAGTTTTATTAGCTATAATATTTATGCAGGAGTAGAAAAGAGGATTATTATCGAGAACAAGCAGCAAACAAGGGTAATAGTAACCT
>NW_022111369.1:81409202-81431839 GCF_000313985.2 Echinops telfairi | reverse complement strand
ACTTTCCTCTTGTCCCACTATCATGCTCGGCCTTCATTTGGGTTTCAGTAATTCCTCTTGGTTACATTGCCCTTGATCAAGCCCTACCACGCCTCCTATACCCTCCTCACCACCAATTTGGATCACTTCTATTAGGGGAGCAGTGAAGAATGGGGGCAAGATCGCTATCCTGTTTAAGATGGAGAAATAGATGATCACCAGACTAGTCCAGCAGTAGCAAAGCAGCTGTGTCTTTGTTCCTCATCTTCCTGAATTCCAGAATATAGGATACGGCACTCCCCACATTGGGAATGCCCAACTTACGAGACTTCAGATCCACCCGCTGTAAAACTCACGCTATTAAAAGTCTGGGGTGCATACAATTGCCTTTAACAAGTGGTTGCTATTTTGCAATCTATCAAAGCATACTACTGAACTGTTAGTTTAAAGAGGTGCCAGGGTATCTGTAAAGATTTTCTTGACTGGTTGTCCTGTGCTGCTGTATGGTATGCTGTCTACTACACAGACATCTGACGAACTGAGCCCATACCCAACCTGCCAGCTCATGGACAAAGTCAACCAGAACTCGTTCCTAACCCAGGGACTGCCCATGTACTAGAAAATAGACTCATTTATTGAGATAGACTCTTTCACATGCATTGACACCTGAGGGCTCAGCTAATGTGATAATGTATGGATAAAACCAGTATAAAGTGGGTGAGCAGCTTAATTTTATTAGTGAATAGCTGTCCTCCTCCATCTGGCACTACACCCTCATTTTACGTATCAGGAAATGAATGCTTAGGAATCAGCAAGGATTCCCTCAAGCTACATAAACAATTAGTACAAATCCCATAGCCTGGTGCCCAGCCGTCTTCCTCGTCGGATTCCAGCTCCATTTCTGTTCTCCCCTCCTCATCCTCTGCACGCTTGTCTCTCTCTCTGCTCAGTGCTCCCATCTCCCCTGCCTCTTCCCTGAGCACTGCCGCCCTCTGCTTCCCTGCTTTCCCTGAAACCCTTTCCTGCCCTCTCTCCTTAGCGGCATGGGAGCCATGCCCGTCTTCAGGGGTGTCACACCACCTTGTGTAAGGAGTCCCTGGGCGGCACAGACAATTCAGTGATTGACTACTAACCCAAAGGTTGGCAGTTCGAATCCATTCAGAGGCACTTTGGATGAGGGGCCTGGACATCTAAGTCTGAGAGACTACAGCCATTCAAAAGTCTCATGGAGCACAGTCCTTCTCCGGAGCACACGGGGCTACTGGCACCTGGTAACGTCACCTATGAATTCTTTCCTCCATTATCAAGTTGCATGACTGTGGTCCGCTCTGAAGCCCTCAAACACAATTCCCAGGACACTGTAGGAGTGTGTGGAATACTCACTGGGTCGGAGTGTTGTGGGGAGAAGTAAAATGTGAATTTCTTGTTCCCCTCCCACCTCCTTGAGATGTTCCCTGACTGTGTTGTGGAGTAGAGACTGCTGGGCTAGTACTTGGAGAACCATTCCGGAGGTGTACAGTGTGTGTGTGTTTGTGTGCACACACCTACTTGAACCTGCACACACAGCTTTGGGTTCAGTGGAGGAGGGCTTGGTTTTTTAGTTTCTATTAGTGGCTGTTCTAGGGGCGCTCTGCTTACAGAGACACAGAGCAAAGATGGCACTCTGAGGACTAAGGTGCGCCTGACCCAAACCAACACATTTCAATGGCCTCCTATGCATCAATTGTGAGGCTGGCGAGGAATATTGAAAGTACCAGGGACTGTCAAAAGGACAAACCTGTCTTGGAAAAAGTAGGGCCAGAGTGCTCTTTAGAGGCAAGGATGGCAAGGCTTTGTGCTTGGACATGTTGTCAGGAGAGACCAGTCCCTGGAAAAGGACATCATGTTTGGTCAAGTGGAGGGGCAGCAAAAAAGAGGAAGACTCTCAAGGGGAGGGAATGACACAGTCGCTCAACAATGGGCTCACACATAGCAATGAGGATGAAGATGGTGCAGAAATGGGCAGCCTTTGGTTGTTGTAAACACAGGACTTCTGTGAATCAGAACCAACTTCAGGGCTCATTACGGCCAGAACAGGTTACGTTTTCCCATCACTGTGTTGGAAAAAGACCTTGCATGGATTTTCTGAATGTTATGATTGGGATACTTTAATGTTGGATCCTCCTCACAATATTGGAAGTAAAAATCGCTAGTGCATTACCCAAGGACCCTTTGTGGCATAGTTGGTTACACATTGGGCTGATGACCAGAAGGTCAGTGGTTTGAAACCGTGAGCTGCTCCTCTGGAGAAAGATGACGCTTTCTACTCCTGTAGAGTCACCGTCTTGGAAGCCCACTGGAGCAGTTCTACTCTGTCCTGTAGGTTTTCTATGAGTCAGCATGGGCTTGATGGCAATGAGTGTGCTTTTTTTGGTGGGGAGTGCCTTATTTGTACTGATCATTTATGAGTGTAGTAGAGCTCCACCTTCAAAGCTATCATTTGATTCTCCTGAAGTTTTTACACTACAATAAGCTTATTATAATCCAGGAAAAGAGAAAATTGATTCCTTGCAAGCAAAGGAAGATACTGACAGTCGTGAAGGGCACCGCAGTCACCCTTGTGTCTTTTTGAGAGACATTCACATGCTTTCTGACCTGGGGAGTGCCAGTTTCCTGTGGTGACTGTAATGAATGATCAGTCCGCTTGGATTGGCCTCTGCTGTTCCGTCTGAAATGGCTTTACTGTGTCACTAGAAGATCTAGGTTGTTTTCAATGACATTGTGTTAGTCTGGGAAGACTAGAGAAACACATCCAGAGATGTCCATATGTGTATCAGAGGTTTATATACAAGAGCAATTGAATATTGAGCAGACATCCCACCCCAGGCCAGATCAAGTCCACAAGTCCAATATCAGCCCATATATCCGATACCAGTCTATAAATTCCTCTTCAGACGCACGTAACACATGCAATGACACCGAATGCAGGAAGAGGACAGGCCAGTGGTTGAAAAGTCTTGTGGATCCAGTGGTGTTGCGAGCATCTCCATGCTGGTAGGGGTCCCCATGTGGCTTCAGCTTAGGGCACTAGCGTACCTCCCTGCGTCTTGTCAGCTACAATGTCTCCCAGGGAGCGAGCCTGGGTCCCGCCTCCAATGAGTTATTTATCTCCTTAGCACCTCTAAATGAGGTCATGAAGATGTGACCTGATCTACAGGCTAAACTCCACCCCTTCCACTCGTAGATCTCAAATTGACAACAGATTATGTAACTGCGACACACGTTTCCACTAACAATTACTGTTAGCAAAGGTCATTCATTTGTTCATTTTGTACTGATAAGAGCCGCAGAATTGAGTATCTCAGCATGGATAAGGTCTGAACTGTATGGTATGAGAAACATAAACTGTACTTTTGTTTACATTTTCACCCTTATAAGTTATGTATATAGTTTTTAGATCGAAGGCTTCTTTTGAGCTTGTGCCCCATGAAGATGTTCCTTAAAACTCTGAGTGAGTGAACGGATTCCTAATTCCCTAGCGGGGAACGTTGTTGGTAGTGACTGGCAAGTGGTCCCTGACTCAGGATAGCCCGTGCACAGTAGTGTGAGGTCATTTTCACCTGTAGGGTTTTTATTTGCTGACGTTTGGAAAGACTTTGAAGTCTTTTCTCCTCTGTTGTAGCTTAGTCTGGAAGCTCGGTTGAAACCCTTCAACATCCTAGCCACCCATAAACCTCCATGACAGATAGGTGGTGGCTGCAGATGAGGAGCACTGGCGGGGAATCCCATAGGAAAGATGAGAAGTCTACTGCTGAGCCACCTCTGCCCCATATCTGATAATAGTGTTAGCTGCATTCGAGTTGGCCCCCATCCCATGGGGCTCCATGCTTAACAGAGTAGAACGGCTCCGTAGGGGCTCAGAGAGCATACCATAATTGAATCCTCCCACGGTCAACAGCAGTTGCAGCAGCACATTGATAAGGAGCTGCCAGAGGCCCAGGCCAGATTTGGAAGAGGACGTGGAACAGGGGCTATCATTGCTGATGTCAGATGGATCTGGTTCAAAGCAAAGAATACCAGAAAGATGTTGACTTGTTTTATTGATTTGAGTGTGTGGATCCTAACAAACTGTGGGCAACCTTAAGAAGAGCAGGAATCCCAAAATGCTTAATTGTGCTCCTTCGGAATTTGTACGTAGATCAAGAGGCAGTTGTAAGAACAGAACAAGGGAATGCTACATGGTTGAAAATCAGGAGAGGTGTGCATCAGGGTTGTATCTTCCCACCATACTTGTTCAATCTGTGTGCTAAGCCAGTCATCAGAGAAGCTGGCTTATATGAAGAAAAATGATGCAGGAATGATTGGAGGAAGAGTTATTAACCTGTGATATGCAGATGACACAACCTTGCTTGCTGAACATGAGGAGGACTGGAAACACTTGCTGATGAAGATTCAGGATGGTGGCCTTCAGGATGGATTACATCTCAGTGTCAAGAAGGCCCAAATCCTCACAACTGGACCAACAGGTCACATCATAATAAATGGCGAAAAGACTGAAGTTGTCAAGGATTCTTCCTTGCTTGGATTCACAACCAACACTCATGGAAGCAGCAGTCAAGAGATCACAACCCAAAGCCAAACTCACTGCTACTGAGTCAATGCTGACTCATGGTGACCTCCTATGGATTTTCGACCCTGTAACTGTTGGCGGGAGAAGAAAGCCTTAGTCTTTCTCCCGCAGAGCTGCTGCTGCTTTTGAATGCTGACCATGCAGTTCACGGCCCAGCTGATCACCATGACACCACCAGGACTCCTAAGATATCAAAGTATGTGGGTCAGCCTGCTGCACAAGACCTCTGGACAGTATTGGAAAGTAAGGAAGTTACTGTGAGGTCAGGTGTGCCTGACCCAAGCCATGGTATTTTCCATGTATATGTGAAATTTGGACGTGGAATAGGGCATCCCGAAGGAGATTGGATGCATTTGACTTTGATGCTGGCAAAGAATATTGAAAGGACCAAGGACAAACAGATCGGTGGGGGAAGAAGTGAGGCCAGAGTGCACCTTAGAGGTAAGGATGGCAGGGCTTTATCTTAAATATTTGGACATCTTGTCAGAGGAGACTAATCCCTTGAGAAGGACGTCATGTTTCGTCAAGTGGAGAAGCAGCAAAAAAGCAGCAGGCCCTTGAGGAGCTGGGTTGACATAGCGGCTTGCAATGATGGGCTCGGGCACAGGAACGTTTGTGAGGGCGGCGCAGTGCCGTGCAGTGTTTTGTACTGTTGTGCAGAGGGTCGCTATGGGTCAGAACGACAATCTGAACAACAGCATTATTCATAAGACCCCCAAAGTGAAAGTGTAACAATAGCATGGATAAATAAAGTGGGGCAAATAGGTCCAATGCTGTATCATTTGGCAATAAAAAAAAGCATTGGCCTTACTTCTTCCAACACAGGTCGGGTTGTCCTGGGTTCTTTCAATACTCTTCACCAGCACCACAACTCAAACGCATCAGTTCTTCATCAGTCTTCCTTATTCCATGCCCAAGTTCACATGCATGTGAGGCAATGGAAAATACCATGGCTTGGGTCAGGCACCCCATAGTCCGGATATACCCAGTACAATTAACCTTTTGATCTCTTGACTGCTGCTTCCATGAGCATTGTGGATTCAAGCAAGAAAAAATATCGAAAACTTCCACCTTTTCTCCAACACGGTGCTACCTTTTGGTCCAGTTGTGAGGATTTGGGTCTCCTTGACATTGAGCTGTAATCCACCGTGAAAGTTGCAGTCCTTGATCTTCCTCAGAAAGTACTTTCATCCAGCACTCCAGCTCTGAACATTCCTATCTGAGTTTTTATCTGGATGTAGGTTTACACATCTCTTGTTTTATAGCATCTTAGATTGGCTTCTCTCGAGAAGCAAAAACAGTGAAGCCTATATATGTTTATATACAGAGAAGTTTATGTCGAGGATATAGCTCACACAGTTGTAGAGGTCGGCGTGTTCTGAAGTCCACGGGTCAGCTATCGGGCTACAGGCTTCTGACTCACGTGGCTGCTGGGCTGATGAATCCCAAGACCGGCAGCATAGACACCAGGCTTCTGGCTGCAGAGGTGAGTGCCTCCCAGGCTGGCAAGTGAGATGGCAGTCTGCAGCTGGTTCCCAGGATCAGCAAGCAGTACAGCAGGCCACTGGCTGAAGTCCAAGGGAATGGAGTTCGATGAACTGCATGCAGTGTCCAGACCCAGAAAAGAGCAAGTCTTCCCACATTGTCCACTTATCCTGGAAGCACGCCGCACCCTTGAGGAGTCCTTATCATGAGGGTTTACTAGTTCTTAACCACCAAACCTGACAATGCCCGATTATGTCCATAAGGTTTTTAGTGCCTAATTCCTCTGAACTACACAGCCTATTCCTTCTTTGCAGCCTGTTATTAGTCTGGAAGCTCTGCTGAAACTTGTTCACTTTGGGTGGCCCGGTGGTATTTGAAGTACCAGTGACAAAGCTTCCAGCATCACAGCAACACAGAAGCCACCCCAGGATGACAAACTAGCAGATGACTAGTACGTTTGAATTATGGCACTGGCGAAACATTATTGAAAGTACCGTGAACTTCCAATAGCACATACTAATCTGTTTTGAAGAAGTACAGCCAGAGTGCTCCTTAGAAGCAAAGAGAGCGATACTTTGTCCTCATACTTTGGACATGTTATCAGGACAGACTGGGCCATGTAAAAAGACATCATGCTTGATAAAGTCAGGGGGTAGTGAACAAGGGGAAGCTCCTCAACAAGATGGATTGACACCGTGGCTGCAAGCATGGGCTCAAACATGAGAGTAGTTGTGGGGATGCACAGGGCCAGGCAGTGCTTCATGCTTTTGTACACAGGGTCTCTGTGGGTTGCAGTAGACTAAATTCCACCTAACAACCCACCACCACCACCAAGTCACTGAGACACTCGGCCCAGCCAAGTTGACACAAAACTTTAAATATAACATATTCCTGGAAGTTAAATCACTAGGCCCTATGGCATCTCTATGTTAAACTTTTTGAGGAACTGGCAGCCTGTTTTCCAAAGCAGTTGCACCAATTTAGGATCCCACCAACACTCTGTAAGGGTTCTAATTTCTTTCTTACTAACACTTAGTATCTTCTGTCTTCTTTCTTATAGCCACCATGGTGGGTGTGAAACAGCATCTCTTTGTGGTTTTCATTTTCATTTTCCTTATTGCCAGTGGTGGTGCTGTGATTACTGGACATTTGTATATCTTTTGGGGGGAAGTGTCTATTCACACCTTTCGCCCATTTTTAAATTGGGTTGTCTTGTGTTGGAAGAGTCCTTTAGAGGATATTGGGCCTCTACTCAAGTATTCCCTCAATGCAAGAATACGTTCTTCTATTAAATTGGCATTCTGTGATGCTCACCTTCCCGACACAACCACTGAAGACAAAGCAGGTGAATAAGCAAATGTGGTGAAGAAAGCTGATGGTGCCCGGCTATCAAAAGGTATAGTGTCTGGGGTCTTAAAAGCTTGAAGGTAAACAAGCGGCCATCTAGCTCAGAAGCAACAAAGCCCACATGGAACAACATATCAGCCTGTGTGATCACGAGGTGTCGAACGGATCACTGAAGACAAATGGGTGCATAAGCAAATGTGGCGAAGAAAGCTGATGGTGCCCATAAGCAAATGTGGTGAAGAAAGCTGATGGTGCCCGGCTATCAAAAAGTATAGCGTCTGGGATCTTAAAGGATTGAAGATTGGCCATCAAGCTCAGAAGCAACAAAGCCCACATGGAAGAAGCACACCAGCCTATGCAATCACGAGGTGTCGAAGGGATCAGGTATAAGACATCATCAGAACAAAAAATCTTACCATAGTGAATGATGGGGGGAGTGCGGAGTGGAGACCCAAAGGGGGAAAATGAGGCCCTAATGCCAGGGGCTTAAGTGGAGAGGAAATGTTTTGAGAATGATGAGGGCAATGAACATACAAATGCGCTTTACACAATTGATGTATGTATGGATTGTGATAAGAGTTGTATGAGCCCCTAATAAAATGATTTTTAAAAAAGAGTCCTTTAGATGTGAACAAGCGTCCTTTCAATTTACATGATTTTGAAATATGTTCCCCCCAGCCTGAAGAGTGTCTTTCACTCTCTTGGTGGTGTCTTTTGAATCACATATTTAGTTTTAATGAAGTTCCATTTATTCTCTCATGCTTGCTTTTAGTGCAGTACGTAAGAAACCATTGTCAAATCTAAAGTCTCAACATTGTGCACTTGCGAGTTGCTGTGAGTTGGGATCAATTCAGTGGCAGTGAGTACAGCAGTATTCTATGGTTTCTATAATAATTTTGAATATTTTATTGTGTTTTGGTGATTTTATTGTGTTTAAGGGAAAGTTTACACAGCCCATCAGATTCCCTCCCACTCAACAGTGCACAGACACATTGTTCGGTGACATTGGTCCCAATCCTAGAATAGGTTGCTGTGATAGGTAGGTTTATTGTGCCAACCTGGCAAGAGAAACATGTGGGATTTATCAGGTCACAGTTTGATGGGAGGGCACAGAGATAAACGGCTCAGCAAGGTCCACCCCTCGCTCTTTTGCTCTCTGGTGATCAGACCAGCATATGGCTGCTTTAGTTAGTTCTCTGCCTCAACTTGTGAGCTACAGTGCCTATGGTACAGCCAACCTGTGGATCACATCGCTAGAGCTCGAGGTTCCATCGAGACCTGCTTTGCCACTCTGCTGGTGTGTACATCAGCTTGAGCTTGAGGCTGGTGGATCCTGTCGTCTTACCTTGCTTGAGTTCGATATCCCATCTAGGCCTGCTTCGCTAAGCTCCTGAGCTTCTGACTGTTGGTGACCTGCCCTGTTGTTTGCTGCCTGTGCGCTGACTGCCTGCATTGCCCAAGGGAAGACTCAGCTGTCTGCCTCCTTGACCTTGGACCCAGCAGCCCAGTGAGTTGAAGGACTTCCAGTATATTAACTGTTCCATGGAAGTGAGTTGAACTGAGCTCTCTGTACTGCTGGGTGGACTAGCTAGATATTATATTCCTTTGTGCTGTATAATGTATCCATATATATATTCTATCCATATATATATTCATAAGTGCCCTTGTTTTGTTTTCTCTAGAGAACCCTGCCTAACACAGTTGCCATTCTCACCGCTTTCACCCGCCTTCCCAGTTCCCATCCATCCAACGGCCCTGCTCTGCCTTGCCTTCTCATCTTTGCTTTGTGTACAGATTTACCATTGGGTCTTCTATAGCTGATTGTTTAAAGGAGCACATTCTTCAAGGATGTCACTGTTTATTTTATAGGCCAATATATTATTTGGCTGAAAGGTGACCTCTGGGAGTGGCTTCAGTTCCAGGTTAAAAGTGTATCTTAAGGCAGTAATAACCTTGGGGATTGTTCTAGTCTCTTATCAGTCCAGTCAGTCTGAACTTTCTCTGAATGCATTCGGTTTGTTCTACATTTTCTCCCATTCTGACATGTTTTAAAACAATTGTGTCATTTTAGTTCTTACATTTAGATTTTGGACCCATCTGGGGTTGATATTCGCGTGTAGGTTGAAGTACGTTTTAGCCTTTTGCAGTTGGCTGTCTAGTCCTCCCGCACTGTTTGTTGAAGACTGTTCTTTCCCAGTTGAATTGTCTTGGCACCCCTGCCTCCAACCAATCGACAATAAAGTCATTATTTCTGAACTGTCCATTCAGTTTCATAAGCTGTCTTGGTCACTGCGGCTTTAGTTTTCTCTCTTTAATATTTACACGACTCAAAGGGGCATCAAAACTGCATGCCGTGGAGGCTCTTAGTTGGATTCAGTTCTCAAGCCTGTGGGAAAGGCACCAAACAGATACAGATGAAATTACTGTGGAAACTGCTTAGGGAACTTCTGTGTTGGAGCCAAGCGTCGCGTCTCATTGGTGGACCACAGCCACATTTCACCTCTCTGTTTTCACATCTGAGCACCAGTTAAAATGGCGGGCTTCCACACAGAGGCACTGCTGTGTGAAATCCAGTTGTGTGTAAGCACTGAAATTGCAGCCCCCATTGGGGTGCGGACCCAAACAGCCACAGTTCCTTTTTCTCCAACTCTTCCTCCGAGTGCTCACTGACTGAATGGCTGACAGTACTCATCATGGTTGCTCCTTTCTCTTCTATGGATTGAATTGTGCCCGCCCCCAAAAAATATTGACTTGTGCCCCGCTAGCCCCTTACACCAGTAGTTATAGTTTCATACGGTGCTAAATTGAGCCTATATAAGTGTAAGATGAATTTTACATCCGTCACCTTTGAGATGTGAAAAGGAGCAGATGAGGACAGAAATACAAGAAAAGAAGATCAAGACCGTACCTCATGGAGATCACCACAGGGCCAAGGAGAAGCAGCTGAGAAACGGCAAAGACCTTCTCCCCTGAGCCCACAGAGAGAGAACACCTTTCCCTAGACGCATGCCCTGAATCCAGACTTCGAGCCTCCTACACTGTAAGGCTTACATTGGGCAATTCTGCTGCCGAAGAGCTTTTAAAGTATCAAAAAGCAAAGGCGCCACTCAGAGGGCTAGCGACTCAAACCGTGGTATTTTCTTTCATCTTCCCTTTTTTGAAAAGCATTTTTAACATGTCGTTAAACCTCCATGTAGCTTCGACCCACCAGGACACAAGTCCCGGCAACACCCTTATTCTTCCTCTCAGCCCTTCTGCGGAGGAATTGAGCCTTCGTGATGACAGGTTGCTTGGGTAGAATTCCCTTCCCCAGGACTTTGTCAGCGCCACATCGGTGATGGGAGCAGCGCCAGTCTTCTTTTTGGCAGCATTTGCCCCGGTCTGCCCACTGACCAAGGTCCAAGTTTAGTGAGGTTGACGGTTGGACAGAAGCTCTGATTGCTCTTCAAGCGGTAATGCCTCAGACGGACTTTTCCAAGGTCTCCTGCATGGTCTTTGTCGAGGCCGACCCTGTGATGATGCGTGCCACCCTGGCCTCCCGGCTGCTTCCGGTGCTTGCAGACACCTCCGTGGCCATGGCTCCCGTGGCCCCCTAAGTTTCCTGATCTTCCTCAGGCTGGATGGCATGTTGGTGTCGGAGTTGAAAGAGCAGCCATACTATTTCCAATGGCCTTAGAAGCATCGGGAAGCTGAACAGTAGGCAAGGAAGACCGAAGAAGAATGGATACCTTCGAATAGTGGTGTGGGTGAAGAACGTCGAGTCTACCGTGGACTGCCAGAAGATCGCATCCATCCATCCTGGAGGAAGCACGCTCAGCATGCTCTTGATCAGTGATGATAAGAAGACGTTGACACACGAACTTGGGGAATGGCTAGCAAGGAGAAGGTTCGGGTGTTCCGTCAGCTAGAGGGTCGGTGAAGAGAGGAAGGCCATCAGGGAGTGGGATTGGCGCCGTGGCTGCCTCAATGGGCTGTGAGGAGGGGCTAGGAGGCAGCAGTGTTTCACTCTGTTGTAGCGAGGACGGCTATGAGTCGAAGGGCACCAGGCAGAAACAAGCTGTGAAACAATCCTTTTCGGTGAAAGCCACCACGCGGCTTTCTGTGATGGCAGAACTAGAGACTAAGGCAACTCTCTGCCCTGCTACTCTGCCCGCCTCCTGCCTCTCTCTCCTCACTTCCCAGTGCCCCTCTCTCCCTTCTCTCCCCTCCTTGCTTTCTCTTTGCCCCCTCTTCCCCTTCCCAGCTCCCCTCTCTCCGGCACATTTTGCTGAGTCTGCAACCCTGAATTAAAACACGTACAGAATCATCCAAACCCTGGGTTTTAGCAGTGAACGTGGCGCCGTGGCAAGCCCTCAGACCTCATTCTAGGATATAACAGAGACTCAGCTGTCTGTGGCTGGGTGGCCCGAGGTGATGCTTCAACCATTTGGTGGTGTTAAAGAAGCAAAGACAGACTCCCTTTAAGTGAGCAGCTGACCGGTAGGGAAGTGTTGGTAGAAAGGCAATTACCATGCCTGTAATTTTCGCTTTCCAGCTCAACAGCCCCCGCTTCTGGAGTTTGTGAGTGCCTTATTTGATCTTTGCATGGGTATCTTGACTTCACCTTGATGGGGACCTTTCCAGGGGGAGGCCCGGGTCAGGGGAGCACGCAGTGTGATCTCTAGCAGCGGCTCTTCGATAGAAAGAGGAGGCTGTGTGCTCCTGGAAAGATGGAGACTCTCTATAGGGTCGCTCTGTGTCAGCAGCTACTGGATGGCAGTGGGCTTGCTGCCATTGCTGCTGTTGAATCCTAACAAGAAGGCAGAGGTGCCGAGAGGTAGAGTAACCAGTTTCATGTTGTGGTCGTCACCTATTGTGGAGTCAGTTTGAGGATTAAGAGTGGAGGAGTGGAGTCTAGCCTGTCAATCTGGAGAGAGCCAATGAGACCTCTGTGTGGGCATAGCTTTCTCCCAAGAATTCTGGGAAATCCAGTATTCCTTCTTGGAGGCGGGAGACACTTCCCTCTCTGACACTCCCTGGGAGACATAGCAGCTGATAAGACACATGGATGCAACCAGACCAAAGACCTTTGTACCCACTGGCCTGTGCTTCATTGCATGTGTTTCGTGAGTCTGAAGAGGACTTTATAGATTGGTATCAGACATATGAGCTAATATCAGACTTATGGCCTTGGACTGGACTGGGTTGGGATGTTTTCTTAATGTACTATTGCTCCTGTATATAAACCTCTTCCTTATACACATATGTGCCTCCATGGATTTGTTTCTCTAGTCTACCCAGACTAACACATGTTAAGGTATTTTTATTGCAGATCTGCACCTTTCCAGTTCTCTGTAGCAGGGAAAAATGACAAAAACTGGTTTAATTTTATAATCCTCTTAAGTGCTATTTGCAAAAGAATGTATCCTTCCCCATCCCTAGGCAATAGGAGCCTGCCTCAAAATTACTCTGTAAGGTGAGGAGGCCTTGAAATTCCTATTTTCTAGAGCTCTTTGGGCACATCTACCTGCAGTGCCCTCTGCCTAGAAATACATTTCCCTACTTTAGCAAAAAAGAGGCAGGCGCTGAGCCAGATGGATGCATACAGTGTGGTAACAATGGGCAGAAACACAGGAACAATTGTGAGGATGGCGCTGAACCAGGCGCTGCTTCCTTCTGTTGGTCATAGGGTTGCTGCGAGTCAGAACCCACTCCGTGGCCCCTCCTAGCAAAACAGTAAGCCCTCCCTCACCCCCTTTTCTTTGCTAACTTCCTTTTTTCATTCTGGCAGGTAACAAATTGGTTAATTAGGTGGGAGTTTACACATTGGACTGCTGCCCGCAAGGTCAGTAGTTTGAAACCAAAGGCGAGGCTTTGAGTCTCAAAGAATGACAGTCACAACAACGACAGCAACAAAACAACAAAAAGAAAGCCACAGGGAAGAGATGAGCCAGTCAGGGTGCAGCACAGGGTGCACAACTTTCCTCTGCTTTGGTACTTCCTTCACCCCACTATCATGACCTCAATTCTACCTTACAAATCGGGTTAGACCAGAGCATGCACACTGCTACAGATAAGAGCCTGCAACACAGGGAATCCAGAATAGATAACCCCCTCAGGGCCAACAAGGAGAGTAGACATACCAGGAGGATTAGGGGAGGGTGGGGGGAGAAAGGGGGAACTGATCACCAGGATCAACATATAATTCCCTCCCAGGGGGATGAACAACAGAAAAGTGGGTGAGGAGTGAAGGAGGAGGAAGCAAGATATGAAAACAATAATCTATAACTTACCAAGGGTCCGTGAGGGAGGGCGGGTAGGGGAGGGAGGAGGAAGAAATGGGGAGCTGATATCAGGGGCTCCAGGGGGAGGAGAATGCTTTGAATATTGATGGCAGCAATTGTGCTTGACACACTGGATGAATGAGAGATGTAAGAGTGCCCAATAAGAGTATTTTAAAAAGAAAGAATCACAGTCTCAGAAACCCGAGGGGTCAGTTTTACCCTGTCATATTGGGCCGCTGTGAGTCGGCATCAACTTGATGGCAGGACGTACCGGGGACTGCCAAAAGAACAAACAAATTCGTCTCAGAAGAAGTACAGCCAAAATGCTCCTTAGAAATGAGGATGGCGAAATTTCATCTCACATGCTTTGGCCATGGTATCAGGAGAGACCAGTCCCTGGTACAGGACATCCTGCTTGATCCAGTAGAGGACCGGCAAAAGAGCAAGCTCATCAAGGAGAAGGATAGACACAGTGGCTGCAACCACGGGCTCCAATGAAACAATGCCTCCAAGCACGGGACCAGGTGGTGTTTCTTTTGTTCCGCACAGGGTCACTGTGAGGAACCGACTCATCACACAGCACCTGTGTTAGGTTGGGCTCTCCAGAGAAGTCAAACCACTCACGCTTGTAGGTGTGGGATAGAGAAAGAGCTTTCAATCAAGACACGGTTCACACAGATGTAGAAATGGATAAGTACAGTCTGGTTCACGTCAGGCTTCACCTGACTCGGGGATGCTAATGAACAGGAAGCAGGATGAGAAGGCAGAGACATTGGGGGGCACCGGCTGGTGGCTGTAGAGGTCATATGAGCCCGAGGTCAGCCAGTGAATCCACCACTGTTAATCCTGGGATCAGCAGGCAACACAAGAGATTGAGGAAACAAATGCAAGATTCCAGCTCTGGCAGAAGGGCCGGAGGATTCCTTTCGGTTCAGTCTCTCTCTCTTATACAAAAAGGCTTATGAAACCAAGGGAGTGTCATCAGGCTGTGACCCAAACGATAGGTTGAGCTCCACCCCTGCCCTTACCAGGGAGTGTCTAGTTGACATAATCCTTAACCTTCAGAGCACCTAGCAATGACAGTATGATTGTAATTGTTTTGTTTTGTTTTACTTCTTTGCCCATACGGTTGGCAGTTAGCATGTCAGGTCCTGTGATACAAAGATGCCAAAGAGAGGTCTCCGCTCTCTTGGAACTTATAACTGATTGGAAAACTGCCGTGGAAGCAGATGAATTCTACCACAGTTGAGTTGGTGCTACCGTAGAGATGTGAACAGAATGCTGTGGGAGACCGAGGACTGCTCTGCCTGTGGTCTGGGGCAAAGGCGTCCTCTCTGAGCTGGATTTTCTAGAGACAGTAGGAATCTGCCAGAGGAAAAGTGGGGAGGGTTCCAGGTTGAGGATTACATAAAGGCACTGTTTTATGAACAGATCTGGTCTATAGAGTAGTCAGGTAAAACACTGAGAAGGGATAGACCAGGGTCAGTAATAGGTATTTTGTGGCTATAAAATTATAGGTAGATTTTGTTTTTGAAGTTTTCTTTAGTATTGTTACTTGATTATTTTCATAACTAGCAATAAAGTGAAATAAAAAGATGGCTTGAGACTATTGGACCAGAGCATTAGAATGAATGTTTTTCATTGTCTATTTTTAAAAACAGTTTCATTGACATCGAATTCATAAAGTGTACAATTCAAGAGATGGACCATATTGAGGAGGTGTGCAATCATCACCATAATAAATTTAAGAACATTTTCTTTGTTTGTATACTCATCATATTTAGCTCCCTTCCCCCCAATAAACAGACTTATGCTCTCATTGCTTCACTTTATGCTACTTTAACATCCAGATGAAAAGGCCCCCATTTATGAGAAGATACAGAACAGAATACATTTAGGGTATTTGACAAATGCACCCCAAGTTGCCCTCTTTCCGTTGAGTTTCCAGGATCTGGGTCTCATTTGTGAGGTCAGGACAGGCCTGGTGTCTCTCAGCTAGTGGAACTGAGCGTTTACCTGGGATGCAATTAGTAAGGTGAGCTCAACCAAGGAGGAGGCACAAAAGGGTTGCAGGAGGGCACCTGGGAGAGACTGGATTATTTATCAACCTGGAGCTACAAGGAGTGAACCCACAAGTAGAACAAGAAGGGACTGCAGGTTCAGAAAACAGCAAGCAGGCGAAGTGGGGCTGTTGGGGAAACGAGGTCTGCAGACACTGGGCTGGCAGTGGAAGGTCTTTTTATGTGCAGTCCAGCATGTCTTGCCAGGGCAGGGAAGCCATTCAAGGCACCAGGCCAGTCCAGACACCAGAGTCTGTATGTCTTTACCAAACAACTTCCAAGTGAGGCTGAATGGGCTTTTCAGTTCACTGTGTGTGCGTTCGTCTGGGTAGACTAGAGAAACAAATCTGGGAAACGCATATCCAGGGAGACTCTTGAGTGGGTCAGAAAGAGGTTTATATACAAGAGCAATTGCATATTGAGAACATCCCAGTCCAGATCAAGTCTATAAGTCCGATATTAGCTTATGTGTCTGGTACCAATCTATAAATTCCTCTTCAGACTCATGCAGCACATGCAATGACACCGAATGCGGGAAGATCACAGGCCAGTGGGTGAAAAGTCGTGTGGATCCAGTGACAGTGTAAACATCTCAGTGTTGCCAGGGGTC
This sequence comes from Echinops telfairi, assembly GCF_000313985.2. Lineage (NCBI taxonomy): Eukaryota > Metazoa > Chordata > Mammalia > Afrosoricida > Tenrecidae > Echinops > Echinops telfairi. The sequence continues at coordinate 81,415,486 of NW_022111369.1, read as the reverse complement.
TCCACGTGGCTCCTCCAGCTCAGGACGCTGTCAGCTTGTCAGCTGCAATGTCTCCCAGGAGTGAGCATGTGCCCCTCCTCCCAGGAGCTATTGATCTCCTTAGCGCCTCCAAATGAGGTCATCAAGCTGCGACCTGATTGACAGGTAAATTCCACCCCTTCATTCGTAATCCTCTCAAATTGACAACAGATTATGTAACTACCACACTGTGCACTGTGGAGGGCATGAATGACTTCAATGGTATAGTTCTTAAAATGTCTCTGATTTAGTTTGTGCAAGGAACTTTAAAAAAAAATTAAATATATAAACATTTTTAAAAATTGCTTTGTATATGAGTCTCCAGCTGAATTTTTCTTTTCCCGTTCAGAGATCATTTTTCTCTGTCTCTTTTGCCTAACAATTGTCTATCTCATCTGGTTTATTTTACAAGAGTTTTATTTGACATATAATTTACGTACCACACAATTCATCGGTTTGGCTATATTAAAAAGAGTTGTGCGATCATCACCACAATCAATTTGAGCACATCATCTTCACTTTTGTGCTACTAGCTAGTTGTTATTAGCTTCCTCCCCATTTTTCCGTAACTTCCCTTCCATATTAGCCCTGGTGGCAAAACCAGGTTCAAAACCACCAGCCGCTCCTTGGGAGGAAAATGAGGCTTTCTATTCCCATAAACAGTTACAGTCTCAGAAACTCAGAGTTGGGGTGTGGGGGGAGTTCTACCCTGTTCTATAGCATCGTTATATTGAGACATCGACTCAATGACAGTGAGTTTGGTCCCCGCCCTCCTTCCATAACCTTAAGAAACTATTAATCTAGTTACTGTTGCTATAGAGTTACCTGTCCTGGATATCATATAAAGAACATCATGTAAACACAACAACACCCTCCCAACAGCTATAACACAGAAAAACCGCAACTCAAAAAAAACCCAGAAAACAATAAAAACTAGGACAATTTAAAAATGGGACAAAAGAGGAAAAATGAAAAGATGTTAAAATTTAACATAACTATATCTATAGTAATTCATTTTTGGATATACTGTGTCTGAGGGCAAGACTGTTCACACCTCTGGTACTGGTCTGAGGGAATTCAGGAGAGCCTTAATCCCCACAGGGACTCTGCACATGGATTCTAGGCATTCATTCTCACCCATTGCCATTTACAAACTGATGCTCAGAATTTAATACAATTCCTTATGCAATTCCCTCCTCTGGCCTTGGATTTTATTATTTACAATCCTTGGATTACGTAGACTGGTGTGCTTCTTCTGTGTGGACTTAGCATTTCATCTGGCATAAAACCAAAAGTTTGTTATTTTTAACTCCCACCTTCAATAATATTTCCTTTTGATCCTCATTTCTTTAAAAATATAAAGACCTCAACTTTCACTAAGCAATAGCATATTTCTCTTCTGAACAGTAGAAGGCAAGTATAGGTTTCTCATTTGGGTAATTCAATAGTTGTAATTCTCAGAACTTGGGCAGTAGAGGGGATATGACATGAGAGGGGACATATGTGACTGAATGAGGAAGTTCAGAAAGTCACGTTATTTTCTGAGTACTTAATACATTAAAACAACATTCAGAGATATAGTGGTTAAAAAAACTGGAAGGAAAAAAAAACCCAAGGGCTTTATGGCAATCTCAAAACATTTTATTTACTTGTTTCTTGAAATATTATCATGCTTTCTGACCCAAAGTGCTGTGTTGTCACTGCTATTGTTTTTAGAGATAGTTTAAATAATTCTAAATTTAATGCCTGAAAATTATCTTCCATTATTCATAGGGAACCCAGTACATAGGATTAGATGTTAAAAAGTGCCAGATGCTACTAAAGGTAGGTGTTGGGCTTTGTGTTAGTCTGGGTAGACTAGAGAAACAAATTCATAAACATGCATATGTATAAGAGAGAGTTTTACATACAAGAGCAATTGAACATTGAAAAAAACCCCAGTCCAGATGAAGTCCATAAGTCCGATATTAGCCCATATGTCTGACACCAATCTATAAAGTCCTCTTCAGACTCAGGCCAGTGGGTAGAAAGTCCTTGAATCCAGTGTCATTGGAAACATCTCAGCACTAGCAGGGGTCTCTGCATCAGGGTGGGTCCATGTGTCTTATCAACTGCTATGTCTCCCAGGGTGTGAGCAGAGAGTCTCTCACCTCCAAGGAGGTAATACTGGAATTCTCAGGAGAAGGCCATGCCCACACAGAGGCCTCATTGGCTATGATGTGATTGACAGGCTAGACTCCAGCGCTACATCTTAATCCTCAAATTGACAAATGATTCTATAACTACCACAGGCTTCTTACCAGAACGTCAGAGGTTCAAATCCACCAGCCAGTCCTCAGGAGACAGATGAGGCTACCTGTTCCGATCTTGGAAACTTTGTATACAGGGTTGCGATGAGTCAGAATTGATTTGATGGCAGCGGGTTTGGTTGTTTAAGGTCGTGCTGTGACATAAGTGCAAAGATCAGATGTCACCCAAGTCCAGGAACTGTTACTGTTTTACAGAGCTTTATGGAAATACACATAAATAACTGCATAGGTGATTCAAGAACTCGTTTTTTTTTTCCCCTTTTCTCTAAGATAATTTTTTATTAAAAGCTAAAGAGTAGCTTCCATCTTTTTTAACGTGAGCATTACACATGGTGTGGTGAAGGGTGGGAGCCTGCCAACTCATCAGTAAAGGTCAGTTTTCTAGAAGGTATAGTTACAAAATAAAGGCCCCTCTCTCAACAGATGGTTTCAATGGCAAAGTCAAGGTGACAAGACTTAAAATATTTATTCCTTTTAAGAGTCCTCATCCATTAGTGACCAGTAACCAAGACATTGGACCTGTATGAAGAAAGGCGGTGGATCTGTTTAGAATAGCAATGCTCTTCTCTGTAAAAACAAAATTCTGAAAATGTGCCCTTTCTCAACCTTCAGTTGCTCCATCTACCACGTTTGTGCTCTGAGCCCGATTATCTTGCTATGTGAGATCAAGTTATACACCCTTTGTTCTCACACAGCCACCTGCGCTTGGTACTTCTTACTCTCTACCATCAACTGCAAATAGGCAGATGCTCCCAAATGGGGATATCTGCACCAAGAACCAACTGCATGCTCTCAGCAGTATGTTTCCCAAATTGTTTTATTTGGAATGATGGGGGCAGTGACACAGCATGACACCCAGGGATAAAAAGATCTCATTGAGGTCGAATATGAAAAGGCTGATCAGTTTTCTGACAAAAGCACTTTGTGTTTTGCCCTTATCCATTCAACATTAGGTGGTACAGCGAGCGCTGGTGGGCAGTGGTTACGGAGCTCCATGGCTAACCCAGAGGATGCTTAGTTCCCATAAAGGTTTTTTTAGTTCGTTTGTTTTCGGTTTTTTATCATTTAAGGTGGTTGTTGTGAGGTACCAGTGCATTGGTTCTGACCCATAGCGACCCTATGCACAACGGAACAAAACAGTGTCTGGTCCTCACAATGGTTCCTGTGCTTGAGCCCATGGTTGCAGCCACTATGTCAATCCATCTCCTTGAGTGCCGTCCGTCTTCTTTTTTCCCTTCCCCTCTGTTTTACCCGGCATGATGTCCTTCTCCAGCGACTGGTTTCTCCAAACAATTAAGTCCAAAGTAAGATGAAGTCTTGCCATCTTTGTCTCTAAGGAGTACACTGGCCTGGCTTCTTCCAAGACAGGATACAGCCTTGCAGACACTACAGGGAATGCCTTTATGGCTGTACTTCTTCCAAAACAGATTAGTTCATTCTTTTGACAGTTCATGGAATAATCAATATTCTCCACCAACACAATTCAAATGTATGCATTATTATTATTATTATAGTTATATTTTGCCATAACTTACCCCTTCCAATTATACCTAAAATTCTGATGTTTGTTCCTCTTAAGTGGGGTTACAGTCATCATTGCTATCAGTTCCCTCTTCCCGTACCCTCAGGGAATCAATACTCCCGTTACTGTTTCTGAGGGGTCTATCTATCTTGGATTTCGTGCATCGAAAGACCTTAATTCTACCAATGTACATACCCAGGTGTTGCAAGATTAGTGAGGTAAAACTAAGGCCATAATACTGAGAGGAGGAAATTTCAAAGAACTAGGGGATAGTTGTGTTTCATCAGTGCTCTATTGTACCTTGGATATATCGTCCCTTCTGAGTGGCCCTTCCAGACTGTAACTCGTTATGGGAGTAGAAAGCCCCTCTTTCTCCTGAGGAGCAGCTGGTGGTTTTGAACCACTGACCTTGCAATTAACAGGCCAATGCATAACCACTATGCCATCAGGGTTCCAAAGAGACCAAAGGGACTGCCACAAGAGAAAGGCAAACATACCCCCACACAAACTTTTGCAGTCTACATTTGGAGCAAAGGGAGAGGCTGGGAGCAGCTGTAAGGAGATAAACATTTCCCCCTTCTTTATTGTAATTAGCTGTGGAGAGGATATAAAACACCAACCAAAGCAAAGGAGACCAAATTATTTTCAGAAGTGGGAAATTGCCTTTATTCCATTCCTTGATTTTTAGACACAATCTTGTATCCTGTAATGTTTCCAGGATGAAAATGATTTTACAATTTTTTATTAGTGAAATGAACTCAAATGATGACCTGAGCCCACCATCAGTGGTGGAGCTCAGTTTGTCACTTTTGGAAAGAAAAGATGCTCCCCAAAGAGGTTGTTTCCCCTTCCAAAAAGCCTTAACCCACTGCCATCAAGGAAATTCTAATAGCGACCCTACATAGGCCTATCGGGGACTATGAACTTTCATGGTAGCAGACAGTCTCTCATCTTTATCCCGAGGAGCAGCTAGTGGGTGTAAACCACCTACTTTGCTGTTTCAATGCTATCCATAAGGCTTTAAAACAAAAATGGCTCGGAAGAAGTACAGCCAGAATGCTCCTTCAAGGCTAGGACATCGAGACTTCCTCTCACGAACTTTGGACATGTTTCAGGAGAGACCACTCCCTGAAGAAGGACATCATGCTTGGAAAGTAGAGGGACCGTGAAAAAGAGGAAGCCCTTTGACAAGATGGACCCAGTGCCTGCAATTGGGGGCTTGAACAGAAGAACAATTGTGAGGCTGCTCAGAACGGAACAGTGTTTCGTTCTGTTGTACACAGGGTTGCTATGAGTCGGAAGTGACTTGGTTCCGGTTAAAAGCCCAATGCCTAACCTACAGCATCACCAGAAATTAACTGCCAGTTAACGGGTTAATTTGAACTCCTGGAAATAAATAAATTTGTAAACAAATACACAATAAATCTATATATCCCATTCATTGCATATCTTACCCTACAGTACCCTTGTTGTTGTTGTTGTTAGGTGCCATTGAGTGGGTACCAGCCCATAGCAACCCTATGCACAACAGAACAAAACACAGCCAAGTCCTGTGCCACGAGTTCACCATTGTCCCAGTGGTTGAGCCCATTGTTACAGCCACTGTGTCAATCCATCGAATTGAAGTCCTTCTTCTTTTTAGCTGCCCTTCTACTTTACCAGGCATGATGTTCTTCTCCCGAGACTGGTCTTTCCTGAAAACATGTAAGGATGATGTAAGACAAAGTCTTGCCATCCTTGCCTCTAAGGAACACTCTGGTCATTCTTCTTCCAAGACAGATGGGTTTGTCCTTTCAGCAGGCCTTTCGATCTCTTCTCCAGCACCACCATTCAAATGCATTGATTCTTCTTCAGCCTTCTTCATTCAATGTCCAGCGTTCACATGCATTATGAAGCAACGGGAAATACCCTGGCTTCCATCAGGCGCATCTTAGTCCTCAAAGTAACATCTTTGCTCTTCAGTACACTAACGAGGCCTTGTGCTGCAGATGTACCTAAACAGCTCATCTTTTGCTCTCTTGGCTACTGCTTTCATGAGCACTGATTGGGGATCCAAGCAAGACAAAATTCTTAACATCTTCAATCTTGTCTCCATTTCTCATGATGTATCCTACCCTTCAACTCTCAGGGATTTCTTGACACACTAAACAAGTTTCATTTAGAAGAGAAAACACATTTTTCTTTTATAAATAGGATCTACATCCATAGATTGCAATAGTTAGTGGTTGCTGCTGATGCTAGGTATTGTTGAGTGTTCTGACCCAGAGTGTCCCCGTGTATAACAGAATGAAGTCCTCCCTATTCCTGACTCATCCCCACAATCATTGCCCTGCTTGAGCCACTGGGTCGGTCTGTCTCATTAAGGGTCATTTAAAACCGTGCTTACTAGATATCCATGAAACCCTTAGGGATGAATCAATTGGACAATGAGCAAT
>NW_022111369.1:81401999-81403286 GCF_000313985.2 Echinops telfairi | reverse complement strand
TCCGCCACTTCTTGGGCAGTCTCCCCTGGCACGTGGGCTCTGCGCACCCCGCAACTGTTGCAGCTTCTCTGGTCCCTTTGCAAACTCTTGGCTCCACACACCCTCGTGGCTGATTTAATTCACGCTCGAGGTCTCAGCTGTCACCTTTGTGCTTGTGGCTGGCTACGCGTGCAGGAAGATCACAAGCCAATGGGCGGAAGCTCTTGTGGATCCAGTGTAGAGGCATCTCAGCACCGGCAGGGGTCTCCAGCTCCAGGCCTCTCGCGAGCATCGCTCCATGTGTCTTGTCCGCAGGAATGTCTTGCAGGAAGTGAGTGCGTGTCCCGCCTCCAAGTGAGCTATTTATCTCCTGAGTGCCTCCAAATGAGGTCATCAAGCTGTGACCTGATTAACAGGCTAAACGCCACCCCTTCACTTGTAAGTCTCAAATTGACAACAGATTTATGCCTACATAAAGGGGCGGGGGGTTCGCTGCTATTGAGTGATTCTGATTCCGCCTGACCATGTAGAACAGAGTAGAACTGCCCATGTAGGTTTCCAAGACTGTAAATCTGTACTGCAGTAGAAAGCCTCATCTTTCTCCCTTAGAGGGGCTGGTGGTTTTGAACTGATGACCTTTTGGTTAGCGGGCCACTATGTAAGCCACTATGCTATAAGGAAATGGTAACTTGCGGTGGTTGTAAATATAAGCCATAACTTCCACTTAAATCATTTGGTGACTTGGAGGCAGTAGAACGAACATTGGATTTAATATGAAAGACCTGGGCTGAGGAATTGTTTGATCCCATTCTGGCTAATGGGATTCATGGCATGTTCCTCCCTCTGAAGCTTTCTTCGTCTTTAAAATGGCCATGAAAATTACTGAACAAATGATTACACTGTGTGAGAAAAGGTTTGTAAAGGCTACACAAGTCTAAGTTACTAGGTTAGTCCATTTTTCTTAAGAGTTTTATTAGCACTTCATCTGCATATCATATAATCCAACAATTCAGTCACATCAAGAAGTTGTACAGTTGTGACCATAGTCAATCCTAGAACATTTTCTTCTTCCTGGTACTCATCGTTATTCATATAATTTTTTTCTAATTGTGGCAAAACTATACATACGCAACAAAACATTCTCCAATTCCACAACCTCTACCTGTATAATTCAGTGCCATTGATTATACACCTTGTGTTGTACAACCGTTATTGATACCCTTTTTCCAAATTATTCCCCCACGATTGACATAAATTCAATTCTTTGCCCTCTAAGCAGCAACTCTTTCCTCTTCATCCATGGTATAA
>NW_022111369.1:81393991-81401448 GCF_000313985.2 Echinops telfairi | reverse complement strand
GAGGAAGCCTCAAGGAGCCAGAGGAATATTGTGTGTTTCGTCGGTGCTATACTGCGCCCTGGTTGACTCACCCCTTCCCTGTGACCCTTCTGTAGGGGGATGTCCCACTCTCTACAGATGGGCTTTGGGTCTCTGCTCCGACCCCCCTCATTCTCAACAATATGGTTTTGTTTGTTTGTTAAGGGTCTTCTGATGCCTGTTACCCGGTCCCAATGACTCCTCATGATCGCACAGCCTGGTGTGCTTCTTCCATGTGGGCTTGTTGCTTCTTTGCTAGATGGCTGGCCAATTGTTTAACTTCAAGCCTTTAAGACCCCAGAGGCTATATCTTTGAATAGCCGTGCACCATCCACTTTCTCCACCACATTTGCTTATGTGCCAATTTTGTCTTCAGCAATTGTGCCGGGAGGGTGGGCATCACAGAATGCCAGTTTGTTAGAACAAAGTGTTCTTGCATTGAGGGAGGGTATGAGCAGAGGCCTGAAGTCCATCCACTACCTCAGTGTATTGCCATATAATACATATAAGTGCACAATATGTACATAGGCCAGTACCTCTATTTTTATGAATTAATGTATTTACATATGTACACACCTATGCTTATACCTCTACCCATAGCTTTGCTTCCTAGATGGTTCCTATGTTTCCTTTTACCTTCCCCCTGTCCCACCCTCACCCTACTTCCGCCTCTTAGTAATTCCTCTCAGCTAGATTGCCGTTGCTCCGACACCCCCAGGATCTCGACACCCTCCTTGTTGCTGAGTTTAATCCTTAGTTGTTCTCCCGTCTGTGGCACTGTTTGTAGTTGCTTTCTTGATATAATGCTCACATATCATCAACTTCCGTGAACAGCCTCCACGGTTTCTCATTGGATCCTAAATGTGGATCTGCTGACCAGCGTCTGGCACGTTCTTGTTGCTGTTAGGTGCCGTCGTGTCAGTTCTGACCCGTAGTGACCCCGTGCACAGCAGAGCGAGACTGCCCTGCCCTGCACCAGCCTCCCAGCGGTCCCTGAGCTTGAGGCCCTTGTTGCAGTCCCGGTGTCATTCACTCTCTTTACCAAGCATGGTGTCCTTCTCCAGGGACGTCATGGCAAGTCCTTGTTTGTTTAAGTCCTTTTGGTCTTAGCAGGTTAATACCTCAGCTGCTTCGCCTACGATGGATAGCTATTTTGGTGTGGATTGCAGGAGTCGACGACTGTGTATTGAGCATGCCTTTAGAAATTCCCTGCAAAGGTATAGGGGTCTAAATGGACCTGCCTGAAAAAGTGCGGACCTTGGCCCAAAGTGGAATTTCCTGCGCAGAGCAAATTGGGTCACTTTCTAGGTGAAAGGTGCTTGTGTAGCTGCAGCCGGGGCACCTGCCCTCCCTCCTTTTGTGAAGCTGTAACCACGATGCTGGCCTCCTCCCTCCCTCTCTGTTCCCTGCTGCTTTGTTAGCTGCAGGGCGCACTTTGCAGAGTTTCTCCCTGAGCCTTTCGCTTCTCTGGCTAGAGTGTCTGCTGAAACTTTGCGCCTCTGGCCCTGCTTCCTGTAGGCAAGCTGACCGGTGTGAGCACAGGCACCCTTCCCACAATGCCGTTTCCGGTCAGCGAGCGGTTCTTGGGTGAGACTCGATTCCGATTCCGATGGAGTAGCTTTAAGAGGGCTACCCATCACGAAGGGTGCTTGAGGTCCGGGACTGATAGGCGTTTCAGCCTGTCGCTGGGTTGTTAAACCCTCTCAGGTGAGGCGTTTGAGATTTGCCATATGCTTCCCTGCTGACGTGTGAAGCTGGCTTCATTAATTTCACAGACATTGATCGAGGGCATCTGTGGACAGACACTGCTCCGGGGGAGAGGACCGGGCGGAGCAGAAGACACACAGGTCCTGCCACTGCTGAGCCCACCTCTTCACAGGGGAGGGAAGCCTTGAAAGGCTAGTGGAGCTACTGCAAAGGGTTTAGGGTGCTGTAATAGACTGCAGTGGCACCCCTTCTTTCCAGGGGCGCCCCTCGTGCCCCTTATCCATCCACAGAGTTATTGCGGTGACAGCATGGCCCAGCCCTGAGGTCGCAGTGAACTGGCGTGTGCCAGGGGGACGAGAGGAGCCCCTGCCAAGCTGTCTCACTTCCTCTTCCTGTCTAGGAAGTTTTGAAATGGAGGAGAATCAGGAAGGCCAAGAATTTCGGGGCTTCAAAACCACCCTGGTGGTGTTGTCGGGTAAGCGTTGGACTGCCAACCGCAAGATGAACAGTTCAAACCAACTGCTCTGAGGAAGAAAGATGAGGCTATCTGCCGCTATAAAAATTTACAGCCTCAGAAACGCTACACAGCGTTGCCATGAGTCGGAATCGGCTCCGTGTCAGTAAGTGCGGCGGCATAATAGGAACTCCTGGTCGGACCTACTGAAAGGTTGGTGGTTTGAACCCACACAGAAGCTCCACCAGAAGAATGACCTGCTTCCATAAAGACTGCAGCCAGGACAACCTTCTGTAGGCATTTCTGTAGCATGAACTCTGTAACAAGAACACTGTAAGGAAGGTGTCCATGGCTGGCGCACACTGTTAAGCACTTCCCTCCGAACCACAGGGTTAGTGGTTTGAATTCACCCAGAGGTGCCTCAGAAGAAAAGATTGGCTGTCTGCTTCCAAAAGGAAAAACCCTCTAGAGTGTGGTTTGCTCTGAAGCACAGGAGTCTCCACTCAATGCCAACTGGTTTGTCTCCTGTCCAAAATGAGTATGTACAGTTTATAGGGCTCCGGTGGTGCAGTGCGTAATGCACTGGGCTCTTGGCCACAAGGTTGGCAGTTCAAGCCCACTAGCCGAGAAACCTGGAGGGTGGGAAGAAAACAAAGCCATGACATAAGAAGCAGATCCCGGAGTTGGAACCTTGAGGCAGCTTTTGGGTTTCTAGTTAAATTCTGAGGAGTCCTGGAGGCATAGTGGTTCTGCATTGGGCTGCAATTCACAAGGTCAACAGTTAGGAACCACCAGCCAGCTCTGCAGGAGAAAGACAGGGCTTTCTACTCCCACAAGCAGTCTCGAAGACTCAGAGGAGCAGTTATGCCTTGTCCTATCGGGGCACTATGAGCCCAAATCGACTCCATGACAGTGAGTAAGTTAGATAGGGGTAGGTAGCTCCAGGTAGGGGTACCCAGAATCCTGACAAGTACTTCCTTTTTGCTGCAGCTGCTTGAGTGGAATTTCTACTGCTTGTTACCAGGGGAGATGTTTGTAACCCATGTACAGCATGGGACCTAACCCAAGTTCAGGATTCAGAGACCAGTTACCATACATTTTCACATAGTGTTGGTTACATTCCAAGAACGGCCCACAAATGATTCGTTCATATGTACACACACACACACACACACACACACACACACACAAAACCCTCTACCATAGAGTCGATCACAACTTACTGTGACACGAAAGGACAGAGTGAGAGAAAGTCGAGACTTTTTACTCCTGTAGAGTTGCAGTCTCAGAAACCCATTGGCTCAGTTCTACCCTGTCCTAGAGGGTTGCTATGAGTTGGCATCGACTTGATGCCCCATGGGTTCTAAGATTATAAATCTTTAAGGGAGGAGACAGCCTCATCTTTCTCCCAAGTAGTGGCTGGTGGGTTTGAACTGCTGACCTTGCGGTTGGCAGCCCAACAAACAACCACGACACTACCAGCTCACTGCCATCCAGTTGATTCCCTCTTACAGATATGAGGCTCTATCTTGTTATTAGGTGTCATCAAGTCGGTTCCAACCCATAGTGACGTCCTAGACAACTGACTGAAACACTGCCTGGTCCTGCGCCATCCTCACAATTGTTCCCAAACTTGAACCCATTGTTGCAACTACTGTATCAGTCCATCTCCGTGAAGGCCTTCCTCTTTTTCACTGCCCCTCTATGAAGCATGATGTCCTTCTCCAGGGACTGGCCTCTCCTGTCAACATGTCTAAAGCAAAATAGCAGTTCACTGATCCAACACATATTCTTTGATTAACCTTTTCGTTCGTGTCAGGCATTGCCCAGGTTTTGGATATGGAGTGATACAGGATACAGAAAAGGCTCTGTTGACTCGGAGCTTAAAGTGGAGTGAAGGGAGATAGGCAATGAACAAGTTAGCCAACAAATGAAGGAGGCAATTGTGTGATGATGAGTGCTGTGGAGGAAAGTAAAAGAGTTTGCAGTATTGGAGTTTGACTGAGGTGGAGGCGGAGCATTCTGGGCCCTGAGGAGGTGTCCCTGAAGAGGAACTTTTAGGCTGAGATGTGCCTGAGAACTGGCCTGGGGGAGGTGGGAACCCAGTGTTTCCAATAATGTGCCTTTGCACACTGCTCTGCATGGGTGCTGAGGGTTGAATGATCTCTTTACCTATAGAAGGGCCAGTGTGGTGGCCACATGTGACAGGAGTCTTGGTGGCATAGTGGTTATGAGTTGGGCTGCTAACCACAAGATCAACAGTTTGAAACCACCAGCTGCCCCATGGGAGAAAGATGAGGCTTTCTACTCCTGTCAAGAGTTACAGTCTCAGGCAGGTCTATCCTATCCTATAGGGTTGCTGTGAGTCAGAATCAGCTCAATGGTACTGAGTTGGAAGGGCTGGGTTTTTGTGCGTGGGCCACATGCGTGTGCCTTTTGAGCCCTCAGGGCTGCTAGTCCTCATGGACGTGTTCTGCAAGTGCAACATCCAGACAGCTTTCAGAGGCGTGGGTGGTGGTGGTGGTGCCATTGGGTCCGCTCGGACTCCTAGAGGCTCCTTGGACAACAGAAGTAAACACAGCCCCGTCCTGCACCATCCTCACAATCATTCTTATCGTTGAACCCATTGTCGGAGCCACTGTGCAGATCCATCTCATCGAGGGCCTCCCCCTCTTAGCCGTCCTTCTGTTTAATCAAGCATGATGTCCTTCTCCACGGGCTGGCCTCTCCTGATAACGTCCAAAGTGCGTGAAAGGAAGCCTCACCATCCTTGTCTCTAAGGAACATTCTAGCTGAACTTCTTGCAAGACAGATCTGTTTGTTCTTTTGGCAGTTCATGGTCGTTTTGGTATTCTTCGCCAACTTGAAAGGCTTAGTATAGAAAGGTTTAACACATGAGAAAAAATAGAATATAAAATATTACAATGACTTCTAAAAATATTGCATAATGGATTGATTACACAAAAGGATCTCAAAAAGTTCGTAGAAAAAATTTTATTATCTCTTAAATTTCTTTTTCCACGAACTCATTGAAGCCCCCTTAAATGCTATATATCATGTAAAATATATTGTTAAAATGAATTTTACTGTTTTCTTTTTACCTTTTTAATATGACCACTCAAAACGAAAACAGAAACAATAAACCTGAACTCACTTCATTGCTATGGAGTGAATCCCGACTCATCGGAATGCTGGAGCGCAGAGTAGAACTGCCTGTAACTGGGGGCGTGTGAAGCCTGGTTTTTCTCCCTCGGAGAAGTTGATCCTTAGCAGCTCAGTGCGGAACTCATTACACCATTAGGGCTTCCTCCTGTGACAGCTTCCCCCCCCCCCCAAATTCTCTACCATCATGCCGATCGCTGGCCACTCATAGTGATCCTATAGGCAAGATAGAACTGTCTCTGTGGGTTTCCAAGACGGTGACTCTTTCTTCTGAAGAGTGGCTGGTGGTTTTGAACTGCTGACCTTGTAGTTAGCAGCCCAATGCATAACCACTTTGTCAGCATGTAATAACTACTGGAAGAGTTTAAATAACATATGTGACCTGCATTATGTGGAGAGTGCTGGTAGAGATGAATTTAAAAGTGCTTTGGAATCGAGGAAGAGAAAGATGAGGCTTTTTATTCCCAATAAGAGGTACAGTCAGGGAAACCCACAGGGGCAATTCTACCCTGTCCTATGGGATCACAATCAGTCAGAATCCACTCAATGGCAATGAGTTTGGTTTTTTTCCTTGGGATCAGGATCAGGCGCCTTGGTGGCACTGCAGGCTAAGTGTTGGGCCCTTAACAGAAAGCTTGGTGGTTCAAACCCATCAGCTCTTTTGCTATGTGATGAGAAAGAAAAGGCTGGCTGTTCTTGTGTAGCCTCAGAAACGCCGTGGACTCTCGCTGTGACTTGGAATGGACTGGAGAGCACTGTGTTTTGGTTTGGAAAACTGAGTGCACTACTTAAGAGTGTTTTGCTCTCTCTAGTGGTTCTGGGCGGTTTATTTGATTCTCTTTGGTCTTTTATCACCTGTCCAGTGGGGGTTCATGATGCTCATAGGGTTGTTTTGAGGATTCACTGAGATTTGGCGGCGTGTCTAGTATGTGCAAGGTATTGGGAATCATGATGGGCTTTCATTGACAATGTTAGCCCTGTTTCCTGCTTCCTCTTGCGACCCAAGTTGGTTGTGCCTGGCTGTGGGGACTTGGGAATTGTGTTTAGAATTCAGAGAAGGACCATGGTGGAGAGTACTCAACTTTAATCACCTAAGTTCATGGCATGATATATATATATATATATATTTTTTTTTTTTTTTGAAAAAAAGTTTTTTCATCATTTTATTGGGGGCTCATACAACTCTTACCACAACCCATCCATCCATCCATTGTGTGTCAAGCACATCTGTACATTCATTGAATGGCATGATACTAACTTGCATTTTTGCTCTCTTTCCCCTTGAGCTTTCAGAAGTCTTCATTCCATCGCAAAATCATGATTCTTATTTTACTAATAAAGGGATTGCATGATAGTAGAGGCAACTCTGTAGAAGTCCCTGGACACACAGAAGCTGGCCTCCTGTTCCTGCACCCAGGCCAATGCTGTGGGCTTTCGCTCTTGAGAGGTGATTCCTGCCACTGGGAGGCCTGGACAGGCGTGCGAAGCCACGTTCCACTGAGATCGCCAATGCCAGGGTGGTGTCATATCTTCAATGCTTAAGATACTCTTGTTTTTACACCAGCGACAAAGGACAGTGACTGTATCAGAATCCTGAAGACCTTGTTTGTGCTTCAAGGGATTTGGTAACCAGAGACCCTTCTGACCCAAAGCCATTGTCGATAGTGTTGGGCTGGAAGAAAATGCTGGTTCTTTTTTATTTTGGCAAAGACACAGAGGTGCTTCCTCCCCAGGTGATCTTTCTTTCCCTGCCATGGCTGGGACTTCCTGAGCTGCAAACCGGGACACGGGCAGCCTGTCTGGTTAGTGGACTGCTGACCACAAGGTTGGCAGTTCAAACTCATCAGGGGCTCCAAGGGAAAAAGAGGAGGCTGCTTGCTCTTATAAAGACTTACAGGCCCCTAAGGCCTGTATAAATAAGGTTACCTGAGTTGGAAGTGATGGGATGGCAGTGGGCTTTTAGGGGGCAACCAAAACAGCTTGTTGTGGATTAGAAAGCCTTCAAATTATATCATTTGAAAGACTGAATTGGGCTCCCTGGTGTAATAGGCACCAGAAGTTGACTTAGGATTGAATAGGATGAGAAGGTTTGCTTAGGTTTAGTTTGAGCCAAGTA
>NW_022111369.1:81392328-81393891 GCF_000313985.2 Echinops telfairi | reverse complement strand
CCCTGGTGTAATAGGCACCAGAAGTTGACTTAGGATTGAATAGGATGAGAAGGTTTGCTTAGGTTTAGTTTGAGCCAAGTAATAGTTATTGAGTGAAGTACCTTGCAATGTTGAAAAAATTATTTCTTTCATATTAAATACCTGAAGGGTTTCGGTTTTGTTTGCGTCTTTCCTTTTTAGAAGAAATGACATCAAAGTAGATCAGAGTGGAGAAAGATGTCTTAAGCAAGACATTAAAAAGCATAAATAATACATAGATTGATAAATTAGACTTCATCAAAAACGAAAACATCATACAATATGTAGTATAAATCTTTATATAATATAGTATCATCTTTATATTGCCCACAGTGAGCGGTTCAGGAACTCTTCTAGGCTCTGAAGACACACATACACACATATACATGTATGTATGTATGTATACATGTACATTTCTATGCATATACATGTATGTATGTATAGGTGTGTATATATCTAAATCTCATATTTCTATGCATATACATGTATGTATGTATAGGTATGTATATATCTAAATCTCAATGCCATTGAGTCGGTTCCAATTCATAGAGACCCTACACAGGATAGAGTAGTACTGTCCCTGGGGGTTCCAAGCTGTACATCTTTAGGGAGCAGAAAGCTTCATTTTTCCTCTTCAGAGAGACTAGTGAGTTTGAACTACTGACTTTGTGGTTAGCAGCCCAACATGTAACCCCACAGTGGCACCAGGCCTCCAGTCTGAGGGTGTAGTAGTATGTAAAAATATTTTCTCACATTTTAGGATCGGGAGAAAGACAATACACTAAAAATTAAGAACGTACAGAGATTCTTTTTCAGGCTCTGGAAAAATATCAATGACCATGATAGAGAGAAAACCAAATAGACAGGGTAAGGGATTAAGGACTGCTGGAACTTCCGGTCCAGCTGTGTGGAAAGACCTCTCTCAGAAGAGGACGGTGGAGCAAAGCCTTGATGAAAGCAGCTCTTGGGAGCCGGCCCTCGGGGGAAAGAGTGATTTCTGCCGAGGAGGCTGCCTGTCGACAGATCAGAGGAGGGGCTGTTGGGATTGCTCAAGGACAGCAAGACCAGCGTGGCCGAGTAAAGTGAGTTGGAGGGAGGATATTGGGAGACGAGATGACCTGGTCCCTCATGTAAGGTCTTATAGGCCACTACATGGACTTGGCTTTTACCTGAGAGAGAAGGAAAATCATTGGAAGATTCTGACAGAGAAGTGACATTATCTGACCCTAGTGGAATAAATATTTGGCTGCTAACCAAAATGTTGGTGGTCTGTCTGTCATATGGGTTGCTATGAGTCAGAACGTGTGCACAGCACACAACGGGAACATACCAGCTGTACTGATGATATACTGGGAGGGGCAGCCGGACGGGGCAGGAGGCCCCTGATCTCCAGTTGCGATACGATGGGGGCTTGGATGAAGGTAAAGCCTCACTCACTGCCATCAAGTCAATTCCACTCATAGCAACTCCATGGGACACGGTAGAACTGCTCCTGTGCCTCTTTAACATTTTTATTCAACATCATTTTATTGGGGGCTCTTACAA
>NW_022111369.1:81351833-81392063 GCF_000313985.2 Echinops telfairi | reverse complement strand
CTCTTTAACATTTTTATTCAACATCATTTTATTGGGGGCTCTTACAACGCTTATAACAATCCATACATCAATTGTATCAAGCTTACTTGTACATATGTTGCCATCATTCTTTTCTAGACATTTACTTTCTTTTGAGCCCTTGGTATCGCTCCTCTTTTTTCCCTCGCCACCCCCTCGTGACCCCTTGATAAATTATGAATTATTATTTTCATATCCCACACCAACCACTGTCTCCCTCCCCCCACAGAAAGCCTTGTCTCTGTCCTATAGGGTCTTGATAAGTCAGAATTGAGTGAGCGGATGAGACTAGTGAGAAGTGATCAAAATTTAAATACGTTTTGATTTACTTTCTTTTTGACAAAGGGCAAATCAATAGGATTTGGAGGAGGAGGTGAGGGAAGAGTTAAGGATGTCACCAAAGGTTTCAGTCTGAGACATTGTTAGGATGGAGGTCTATTTCCTGAGATGAGGAAGACGAGGGGTAAATTTGAAAGGGAAGATGAGGAGTTCATTGTTGGACATACGAAGTTTCAGATGTCTGTCTGACATGCAGGATCCCGGGTGGTATAGAGGTTAATGTGTTGGGCTGCTAACCACCAGGTCAGCAGTTCAAAATCACTAGCACCATGAGAATGATGAGGCTATCTACTTCCGTAAAGAGTTATAGTCTTGGAAACCCACAGGGGCAGTTCTACCATGTCCTATAGGGTCGTTATGAATCAGAACTGACTCAATGGCAGTGAGGTTTTGAAAATCAGACATCCAAGTAGAGATCTTAACAGACAGCACATATAAGACTGGAAAAGAGTTGAGCTGAAAAACCTGCCTGATTTTTCATAGACTTATGAATGACACACACACAAAGTTAATTCCTATATATGCAAGCTTAATGTTAATTCCTATGTGCGCACATACACGGGGACTTCATATATTCATGAAAAAAGTCCACTGTCTTATCATTCCATTTTCCCACAGACTTTTTGAAGCCTGCTCATACTTCAGCTATTTCTGATAAAAATTTACACAAATGGTATGATCTGGAGTAATTTTCCAGATTGAGATAAACTTCAAAAAAGGATACTAATGACTGAGGCATACTCTGACCCACTCTTTAGGACCAATTTTCATTGCCACGGATTTAGAGCACCTTTGCTCCATTTTCAATCAGTGGTATAATAAGCACTTGTTCTTCTTACTAATAACAAGAACTTAAAGTGTCAGCAGGAGAATTCCCAGGGGTCAGCAGCTTGTTTCCCAGGAGAGCTCCACTTTAAACTTGATGCAGTCACTGTTCTTTACCAAGGTGAACAGCAGGAGCTCCCAGCGGAGCGCCCCTCACCCCCGTTAATGACATTAGACACAGCGTGTCTATGGACTCATTGCCCATTCACTGGGGAGCAGGTGGCTGTTTCAATTTCACGAGAAAGCACAGGTAATAACGGGATCCTTCTCTGCATTATCAGGGAGCCTGTGTAGCATAATGGGCTATTTTGCTGCTAACTTCCAGGTTAGTGGTTTGAACCCACCAGTCACTCCAGGAGAGAAAGATGAAGCTGTCTAAAAAATAAAGATAAGAATGTACAGACTATACAGGGCACTTCTCCTCTGACCCATAGGATCACAATGAGTCGGAATGGGCTTGTTGACACTGAATTTGGTTTTGAGGTATTTGGGGTTTGTTCCCCTCAAAATCCTTAAAAGATCGCTGGTGGTGCAGTGGGCAAATCATTGGACTGCTAACAGAAGGTTGACGTTGACTCATTGGCTGCTCTGTGGGAGGATGATGGCATTATGCACTCCGGTAAAGATCTGTGGCCTCGTGAATTCTGTTGGGCAGTTCGGTTTCGTCCTGTAGGATCACTGTGAGTTAAAATCGACTGGAGTTTGTTTTCTTTTTATTTAGTCTGAACCACCACCACATAATCTGCTTTGGAAAGTTGTGCTTTTATGTTTTAGCAGTATCTTTATGGTCACATGGAGTAGCGTGGTTAGATATTGGGCTGCATACTGCAAGGTCAGTAGTTTGAAACCACCACCCAGCTCCTCAGTAGAAAGATGGGGCTTTCTACTCCCCTCCCCTAGGAGTTTCAATTTCAGAAACTCACAGTTCTGTCTACCCTGTCCTGTGGGGTAGCTACGAGTCGGCGTCTATTCAATGGCAGTGAGCCCTGAGTCCTGAGTCTCATGCATGCCTTTGGGGTAGGTTGAGCTGGCATCTCTCTGCTCCTGACTGCCGTATTTAAGTTCCTTTTCTTAGGGCCAGAATCTGACTTAAGTTTTTGATGTTTTTTGTATCCTCTTGCTCTTTTGTCCCTTTGCATTTATAAAATACCCGTTAAAAGGGCTTGGCGTTTATAAAATACCTATTATTTGGGGGGCATGCCTTGATGATGTGCTCACCTGCCTTGGGTGTTGTGCCAGGCTAGGTCTGACCTGTCTAAACACACAATTTCCCCAAGTTAAAAATAGGCACATCTGTGATTTGCAGCCTCCTTCAGCTGCTCCCCCTGGGGCGTTTGAGGCTTGTGGCATATTGGCTTTTCCAGAATGGCCAGTTTCCATGATCCCAGTGCCCTTTGATGGCTCGACCTGCTGAGATCTGGCTCTCTTTCCCTCCACTCAAGAAAGGAGTCTCTGTGTGGGCCGGCAGACACTGACACGTCCTCAGGCCAAGCCAACAGGGTTCAATTTGTCCACTCACTGGGCTAAATGAAGTGAGCAGCACGCTGGCAGTGGGACAGACAGACAGACTATACATGGCACAATGCCCCATGTGTTGTCAAAGGGCTAGCTCCGACATGGGGTGCGTTTCGCTCAGCAGAGCCGATTGAAATGACATGCTGTGGAGAAATCATATGGACGCCACTTTTGGCATCAATGTGGGTCTTAGAGACCAGTCTCGTGTGTTTGTCCAGCCAGACTGTTTCTAGAAGAGGAACGACGTTGCTGAAATGAAAAGACATCGGTGAGATCTACGTTGGCTTGAGTGGCATGCATAACTAAGCGGAATAATTTACTCTCCATGTTCAGTGGCACTGTCTGCAGCGTGGCCTTGGGCTCATTATGAAACAAGCCATTACAGAGTTAGAGCAGTTTAGCAATTCTAAACTCATAATCTTGTTTTGCTGCCGCCTGGCCACTTTCTGCCTCCCTCCCCCCCCCCCCCCCCCCAACTTGCCAGTAGGAAGAGGTAGGGCTGGCTTCCTTATTAAACGAGGAGCCCTGGGGCGCAGTGATTACTCGTTAGGCTGTGGTCCAGAAGGTCAGCAGTTTGAAACCGCCAAACAGGACTTTCTACTCCTGTAGAGAGTTACTGTCTGGCACTCACAGAGGCAGTTCTACCCTGCCCTATAGGGCTGCTGTGAGTTTGAATCAATTTGAGGGTAGTGAATTTGGTTTTGGATTTAATGTGACAATAGATTAAAAACAATACTTTATATGTAAATAAATACATTCAACTGAAAATAATTGCGTTTGTGTTGTTGAGACTATACAGAGCAGAACGTACACGAGCTTAACACTTTGTATACGTGCAGGTCGCTGACACTGATGCATTAGTCAAGTTACGCAACCAGTGGTACCCTCCCTTTCCAAATTGGTCCTCCTCCATTAACATAAACTCACCATCCCCTGAGTTTCCTCTGTAACCTTTCAAGATGCACTTGTCCATGTGATCCCGGGAAGATAGTTCCTTCCACCACTTGTCTGTCAGTCTGTCATACTGTGGTGACTTGTGTGTGGCCATGGTGCTGGAAGCTATGTCACTGGTATTTCAAGTGCCAGCAGGGTCTCCCAAAGTGAACACATTTGAGCACCATTTCCAGAGTAATAAAGGCAATGAAGAAGGAATTGGCTGCCCACTTCAGGGGAAGTAGCTGATGAAATCCTTGTACATAGCTTTGAGACATTATCAGATACTGAAGGTCTAATTATTGGAAATATGGGAACAAGTGCAAAGCTCCATCTTGGGCCGTGTTTTGTTCTGTTGTGCAGAACCGACTCGATGGCATCTACCAACTGACAACAGACCGTTCCTTAATAAAGCACAATGCCCAAGGCTGAAAACCAATAAATAACTATTAGTTAATAAAGAATTACCATTGCTTGATTTAAAGAAGACTTAATAGGGTATTTTTGGTTTAAGGAGTAAAGATTATTTTAGGGCAACAGGGATTAGTGGGATTCAACCAGCCATGGAGACTCCATAAAGTCTGGATTCCATGAGAATTTGAAATTCTGCTCTGCAGTAAATGTAAATCTTAAAACTGCAATTTGGAATGAGTGGGGAAGCCTTGCTCTAGCCCAAGCCCTAAGTGAGGTGGGCAAATAGGAAACCTAGTCAGTACAAACCCATGAGTTTTGGGATCTGGAAAAGGCCTTAGGAACATCTATTGAAATTTCCTTATTTGTAGAGGTGGAAACCAACATTTGTGCCTAGATGATCCATTCAGAACTATAGAGTTGAGTTATTAGCACATTCCCACCCAGAACCTGGGTCTCTTGCTTTCTTGTTCAGAGCAGGATTCAATAAATTACACACCATCAGGCTTTTATTATGAAACATTTTCCACTATCAGAAAGATGTAAAAGAAACTAAAACATCATAACCTCTGTATACCCACCACCCAATTTAAGCAATTAACATAGTATCGATTGAGTTGAGGCCCCTTTTTGGGCAAGTTCCCCACCTTGAGGAGATGACCATCTCTCTTTGCTATTCAGCATTCCCTGTCATATCTTTGTACTGAATTAAAATGAATATATAGGATTACTAAATCATGTCCGAAAAAAAATTGGTCAATGTTCCACCACTTTGGGAGGAAGCATGAACAAGAACTAGTATTATGAAAGAAAAAGTCAACTGTACGAAGGCATGGGTGAAGAACAAGGCCCCAGAAACTGAAGGAATAGCAGTCGAGATGTTTCAACAAAATGGGATCTTGTCAAACAATATCCTTAACATGTCACACAAGTGAAAGGTTGCTGAAGATAACTTTTAAGTGGTTGCAGTGGTACATCCACAGGGAGCCGTCACACATTCAAACTGGACCCAGAAGAGGACATGGAAGGAGGGATGTCGTTGCTGATGTCAGATGGATGTTGGCTGAAAGCAGAGAACATCAGAAAGCTGATTTCTTGTGCCTTATTGACCATGGAAAAGCCTTGGACTGTAGGGATCTTCAGAAACTCCGGAGAATATTGCAAAAAATGGTCATTCCAGAGCACCTGCTTGTGCTCATAAGGAACCTGTGTATAGATGCGGGGGAGTCATTTAACCAGGGAATGCTGAGTGGTTTGAAATGTGTGTCTCTCATCCTAGTTATCCATTTGTATGCTGAGTAAAATCATTTAGGAAGCTAAGCTATTGGAGGGAGACTCATTAACCGCCTATAAGTGCAGATGACAAAACCTTACTTTCTGAAGTCAAAGAGGACTTGAAATACTGGTGGAGATCAAAACTTTCATATAGGTTACAACTCAATGCAAAGGGAAAATCCCTATAGCTGGATCAGTAGACAAAAGCTTGAAAACGAGAAGGAAAAATGCCGTTTGTGGGGATTTCATTTTTCTTGGGTTCTCAATCAATGCTCGTGGAAGTTCTAGTCAAATCAGTGACTGGCGTTGGGCAAACCTGTTGCAAAAGACCTCTTTAAAGTGTTAAAAAGCAAAAAGTTACTTAGAGGTCCGAGATGTGCCTTACCCAAGCCACAGTCTTTTCAATTGCTCAAGTGCATGGAAAACTGGACCATAAATAAGGACTACAGAAGAAGAATTGATGCATTTGAATTATGATATATTGTAGGCTGCCAGAAGAATGAACAGATCTGTCTGGGAAGAAGTACAGCCAGAATGCTCCTTAGAAGTGAGAAGGTGGGACTTTGACTCCCATGCTTCAGACATGTTATCAAGGGGGGTCAGCCCGTGGGTCAGCCCCCATGCCCGGTAAAGCCCAGGGTCAGCAAGAAAGAAGAAGATGCTTTTTTTTTCTGTATGAAATCAAACCAAAAAATCCAAACTCGCTGCCACCGAGTCAACTCTAACTGATAGAGACCCTGCAGGACAGGTAGAACTACCCGTGCACATTCCCAAGGCTGCAGCTATCTACGGGACTAGAAAGCCTCGTCTTTCTCCCACAGAGAGGCTGGTGGTTTCAAACCGCTGATCTTGTGGTTAGCAACCCAACTCATAACATACTGTGCCACCGAGGCTCCATATGAAACCCAGGTTAGGCAAACCTATAGAGATAAGAATGGAAGAAATAGTTGTTTGGGGTTATAGCTGGGGATGTGGGGGGAGGGAAGCGGGGGCTAATAACATTGTGTACAGAAAGAAGAAAACATTTTAAGATGGATGGATTGTGGTGATGTTGGCACAACTCTTTAACATGATTGAGCTATTGAATTGTGTTGTATGATATGTGAATTATATGTCAATAAACTTTTATTGCTTGCGAAAAGTTAATGAAAGAAACCTAACTCCTTGGGGCAAACCCTGCATTAATCCCTGGTTTCTCTTTAACCTAGCCCCCAACGGTGTTCTCGAGAACAGAGCGTAAGGACTGGACTGAACGTTGGCGTTTACAAGGATAGGGAGATGTGAGAGGGGAAGAAGAGGCAAAAGTGGATTTGATATTGGGAGCAGTCCTGTTGAATCCGGAACCACCGTTGGAACCCCTTCTGTGGGCTCTGGCATCTTGGTGGCACAGTGAGTTAAGCACTGCCCCACTAATTGCCAGGCCAGTGGCTCAGTCTCACCAGCAGTTCTGTGAGAGAAAGATGAGACTTTTTTGCACCCGAAAGGTCTACAGTTCTATAAACCCAGTGTCCCATAGGGTTGCTCTGCATTGGAATGGACTCAGTGGTTTGTTGTTGCTTGTTTCCTGGCCTGGACTGTAAGAGACAAACAAATCCGTTGTGGGAGAAGTACAGCTGGAGGGCTCCTTAGAGGCGAGGGCGGCAAGTCGTCATCTGACAGGCTTTGGACATGTCTCCGGGAAAACCAGTCCCTGGAGAAGGACATCGTGTAGAGGGCAGCCCTCTGAAAGAGGAGGGCCCTCAAGGAGATGGGTAGACGCAGTGGCTGCAGCAGTGGGCTCAGGCATGGGAACAATTGTGAAGACGGGGCAGGACCAGGTCGTATTCCGCTCTGTCGTGCATAGGGTCACTGTGGGTTGACACTGACTCGATGGCACTACCAATAACAGGTAGCTGGCGAGATGAACTCCCAATCTAGAGAGTGTGGGCCTGGGCAGGGCGAGTGTTAGCCACTCAGGAAAACCTGAGACAGAGGATTTGGCGCTCCTGGGCTGGAGAACCCAGACTGAGGACACAAGAAAAGAATACGAAGTGTTCTGTGTGTTTGTTGTTGTTGTTGTTCCTCAGGGACTTTTACTTGCACAGGACATATGTGGGTCTGGAACATGACTGATATTTTTGAACCATTAATCTGGAAAGAATAGTGGGGCTTCTGGCATCATGCAAATAGTGAGATTCTTGGCCCAAGTAGAAATCTTGGACAGATTTCTCATCTACGCCTTTTGTAATCCCCAAGTCCCTAAAAATGGAAGAAAAGAGGCAATAAATACCTTTGCATTCTTGCAGCAGTGTTCAAAAATAAAACTCACTGCTGCCGAGTCAATGCTGAGTCATGGCGACCCTCTAAGACAGAGCAGAACTACCCCTGTGGGTGACTGAGACTGATTCTTTGTGGCAGAAGAAAGCCTCATCTTTCTCCCAGGGAGTAGCTGGTGGTTTTGAACCACTGATCTTGCCGTTAGCAGCCCAGTGTGTAACCATTGTGCAACAGCTCCTTCCTAGGGCTGTCCAGGAATCTTAAACAGGAAATAGTCACATTTCTTCTGCATAGCTTCTTTTCAGTTAATTAGGCAGAGAAATAAATTTGAATTAATTCACTTGGCAGACGATAGTGAACACATGTTTTTAAGATGGATGGCTAGGAATTGTCACATTTTCTGCGTTGGTTTGGACTCTTTCCTAGACAGGGAGTTGAGAACTTCCCCTGCATGTCTTCACCCCCTGCCCCACCCTGGGTGCTTGGGGTTCTTGGTGGGTCTCTAGCTGGGAGCTCTCTGCTTTCTAGGGCACCCAGGGGCTCCCTCACCACCACACCTCAGCACCGCCAGAAAACCAAATTGGACATGAACTCTGATGAAATAAGACTACCTGCACAACCTGCACAAAGGGGCATTATTTCTACGTAAAAGGGAGGGTTGGGTGGTCCGGTCTGTGCTGTTGGATCTAGTCATTTCCATTTGGAGGATCTAAATATCAGAGGCTCGGCGAGGCTAAACTGGGTACCCCGGTAGGAATGAAGTGCACCCCTTTTCCTGTTTTTAATGAAAAACTAAGATTGAATCTGTAATTGAAGACTGTATGTCCTATGAGGGTGCCCTGATTAAGCACTCAGCTGCTCATGGGAAGTTCAAGCCCACCAGCCGCTTCACGGCAGAAAAGCTCTAGGGGTCTGCTCCCATAAACACTACAACCTCGGAAATGCCATCGGGCAGTTCCACTGTTTTATGGGGCCGCTGTGAATTGGAGGGGCCTGCTGTGGGGTACTGAGTTATGCGTTGAGCTACTAACTCCAAGGTCAGTAGTTTGAAACCACCAGCCGATACACTAGAAAATGATGAGACTTTCTACTCGTAGAAAGTACTGTTGCAGGTGCAGTGATGTTAAAATTTAGCACCCTATCCTTTGATCTCCTGCGTGATCCATTTAAATTTGTTCTAGCTTTTAATATTTATTGCTTTCGTTTTGATTGAAGTTTTTATCTGTTTTACTTCTTTATTCTTTTTGTTCATTTGTTTGTTTTTTAACGTTTTTTAGTATATGAAATCCAGGATGGGTAAATCTACCAAGACACTAACTGGAGTAACGGTTCCTTGGGGGTGTGCCAGGGGAGGCTGGAGGGAAATGGGGAGCTAATTACAATGAGTAGAAGAAAGAAGAAAATGTTCTAAAACTGATTGTGGTGCTGATTGTATAGCTCGTCTTGATGTGATTGACCTACTGGGTTGTATGATGTTTGGAATCTGTGCCAATAAAACTGTTAGGAAAGAAAAGGAAAAAATGTACAGTCCCGGAGACCCACAGGGGCAATTCTACTCTGTCCTGCAGGTCACGATGAATTAGAGTGGACCCGATGGAATTGAGTTTGGGTTTTGGTTATGAGTTCAGATCAACTCAAGGGCACACAACAATAACAACCGCATCTGGTTGTTTGACATAAACGAAGTCATAAGAGCCAAGGGCTTAGAACTTACCTCTTATGCAATAGCTTTATATTGTTTATCTTATTATTAGCCGATGCTTTTCAATCTACCAAATCGTGTTGTCTTTTTCAGTGGAGAGAGAGCGTCCTTGCCAGCCTTTGATATCTTTGTTTTCTTTCCAAATTCATTGAGGCCGTACATTAGCGAGACCCTGAAGAGACACTGGTAGTGATAGTGATGTGAAATGGGTATGTTTGTTGGATGTTGGTTACACACCTACGGTCTTCTTTCTTCTCTTGACGCTTTGCAAACTCATCCCTGTAAAGTTTAATGGCTTCTTAAGAGTGCTAGGCTAGATGACCAACAAAACTGTGAAAAAGAATCTCACCCCCCATCACCCTTTAGAGCAGGGGTCCTCAAACTATGGCCTGCGGGCCACATGCGGCCTACCAAAGACATTTATCCAGCCCACCGGGTGTTTTTGCCCATTTTGTTTTTTACTTCAAAATAAGATATGTGCAGTGTGCACAGGAATTTGTTCATAGTTTTTTTAAAAACTATAGTCCAGCCCTCCAACGGTCTGAGGGCCAGTGAACTGGCCCCCTGTTTAAAAAGTTTGAGGACCCCTGCCTTAGAGCTTTGCCTTGGAGGAAGCTTTTTTGTGACCTCTTAATGCCCTTTAAAACTGCCCTCCTACTTGAAAGCTCTCGCCTCCATTAAAACCCACTTTCGGATGGTCTTGTTAAGTATTGCATTTCTGTTAATGAGGATGGAAAATCTAGCGCTGGCTATTGGT
This sequence comes from Echinops telfairi, assembly GCF_000313985.2. Lineage (NCBI taxonomy): Eukaryota > Metazoa > Chordata > Mammalia > Afrosoricida > Tenrecidae > Echinops > Echinops telfairi. The sequence continues at coordinate 81,382,032 of NW_022111369.1, read as the reverse complement.
GATGGTGTCTCGGCGTGATGAGTGTCATTTGTTGTGGGGCTTAGGTACCATTGAGGGGAATCCTACTGTTTCCGGGTCACAGAGCAAAACACCGTCCGGCGCTGCGCCAACTTCCCAATTGTGTGCGCCCCTTGTGGCAGCCACCTTGTCTCCCCAGCTCTTTTCCACTCATCCTCCGCTTCACCAAGCGCAAGGCCCTTCTGGTCTCGCCGTGCACATGTGAAAAATCTTGGTCTGGCAAATGTTGTGTTCTACCTCTACAATAATGATAATAATTTAAAAAAAAACTTTTGCTTTTTGGAACTTTTTTGTTAACGTTTTTTTTTTAAGCCTTGATTGTATTACAGTTTGGTCTTCTGTGAAAAGACTTGCCAGCGCTAGGTGTAAAGGTGTCGAAAGACATTTTTCTGGCCCTTGTCCTTCCTCGTATCCCTGCCGGGGGCCCTGATGAGGCCGATGACCTGCCAGGCCAGCTGTCTTGTCTTCATAAAGCTCTTTATAATCTCATTTGTTCCCAGGCCACCCATCTTCCAGCTCGGTCCTCTTTGTTCTCTTCGGCGTCTGCATGAGTGAGGAAAGGCCCTTGGGAGTCTCAGGAGTAGATGCTGTAAACAACCGAAAGATCACAGTAATAGGGGACGTGAAAGTTCATGTCCCAAGAGTCGGCCCTACTCTACAAATTACAAAACTGCACTCTGCACTCAGTTCTGGGCCCGGCTCGTGTCTCCAAGGGCTCGTCCTGACGGAAGGAGATCTCTCCTCCTAATGGCCTGTCTGACACTGTCCGTCTGCAGAGCGTATGCACCAATGCCAAGGCCGGCAAAGTGGATTTATTCCAATCTGCAGATGGTCTGAGTGTGGACATTTTCTCATCAGCCCTAAGAAAGCTGTTTTATAGTCAGAGCAAGTCCCACAGTTCCTTAAAGCAAACAGCAGGCCGACTTAATCTGGATGGAGGGTGGGATGGGCGGAGTCAGTCTTTTTCATCGTTCCTCTTGATTCCTCTGTAATAGTTTTGGCCTTTAAACATCAGAGCTCATCGGGCTGTTCAAGAATATCTAATGAACCCACTGAACAGAGATGGTTGTCCTGGTGGAGAAGCACTTACAAACGCGTTACTATAGAAGCACAAGGCGTGTCTAAGGCCCAGCCCTTGGGTTTCGCGTTAAGGCTGTGTAACTTAGGGCAGCAGCGGCAAATATCTTGGATCACTCCCTCACTGACATGGAGTCTGTCTTGACTCACAGCGACCCCAAAGGACAGTGCAGAACTGCCCCTTTGGGTGCCGAGAATGTAACTCTTTATAGGAGTAGAAAGCTTCATCTTTCTCCCAAGGAGGGTGTGGTAGTTACAGAATCCATTGTCAATTAGAGAGGATTCGGAGTAAAGGGTGGAGTTTGGCCTGTCAATCAGGGCGCAGCTGGATGACCTCATTTGGAGGCCCTAAGGCAGTGGTTCTCAACCTTACTAATCCTGCGACCCTTTAATACAGTTCCTCATGTTGTTGTGACCCCAAAAACATAAAATTATTTTTGCTGCTGCTTCATCACTGTAATTTTGCTACTGTTATGAATCAGGCAACCCCTCTGAAAGGGCCGTTCAACCCCTAAAGGGGTCGTGACCCACAGGTTGAGAACTGTTATGTTAAGGAGATAGATAGCTGACTGGAGGTGGGACACATGCTCACTCCCTGAGAGACACCCCTGCTGACAAGACCCATGGAGCTACGCTAGAGCCCTGGAGCTGGAGGAGCCACATGGAGACCCTGCCAGCGTTGAGATGTTTCCACTGCCATTGGATCCACAAGACTTTCCACCCACTGGCCTGTGATCTTCCTGCATTTGGCATCATTGCATGTGTTTCCTGAGTCTGAAGAGGCATTTATAGATTGGTATCGGACAAATGGCCTAATACCGGACTTAGGGACTTGATCTGAACTGGGCTAGAATGTTTTCTCAATATACAGTTGCTCTTTTATATAAAACCCTTTCTTATACCATATGAGTCTCTCTGGATTTGTTTCTCTAGTCAACCTGGACTAACACAGAGGGGCTTGTGGTTTTGAAGTGCTGACCTTGTGGTTAGCAGCCCACTCTGCCACTAGGGATGACACCAGAGGCAATTGGTGACATTCGCCCAGCAAGTACATGCACTAAGAGAGGTGCTGCGTGTGCTCTGCAAAGGGTCTTGGGTTGGCTCCTTGCTGTGGTTCAGTGCAGTCAAGTCAGATCCGACTTACAGTGACTCTGTGTGCAGCCGAAGGAAGCACCCCTCGGTCCCCCACCAGCCTCCCAGGTGTTTTTATGTTTGAGCCTATCGTTGCAGCCACTCTGTCATCCCATCTGGTTGAAGGGCGTCCTCTTTTTCACTGCCCCTCAACTTTACCAAGCACAATGCCCTTCTCTAGGACTTACTGTCTGACCTTGAACAGAATGTTCACCTTTCAAGGCTGCCACACCTGCTCCCCCTGGACCCTCTGTATCCCCTCTACGTGATGAAGGCAGAGTCCCTGGGTGTAGCAAATGGTTCAACAGTTGGTGGCGATCTATAAGGTGGGCAGTTAGAGCCCACCCGAGGCACTTTAGAAGAAAGGCTTGATGGTCTACCTCCCCCAAATACCAGCCATCCAAACCCCGGTGGACAAAACTCCTTCTTCCTCTGGCACACACATGAAGTCGCCAAGAGTTGGAATCACTCAGTGGCAGCCTGTTTAGTTTGGTTTATAATGGGGGCAGGGAAGTGCCTACCTTAAAGGGTTGGTTTAGAATGCATTTTGGTGCATGGCACCTAGTCAGTTTTAGCGACTGTTACCCTGTTTTATCTCTGCTCTGGTTTCTAGAGGAGGCTTGGTGGTGTCGTGGATCATGTGTTGGACTGACAATCACAAGGTCAGTAGTTCAAACCCATCACCATTCCACCAGACAAAAAGAAAAGGCAGTGTGCTTTTATAGCTTCAGAATTCTGTCTTGGGGGGTTGCTATGTGTCAGTTGACTCAGAAGCAATCGTTCTTTGTTGTTGCTGTTTCTTTACGGAACAAAAGAGACCACTCACAGGAATGCTGTATAAATAGACCCCCAGACTGCGTTGCCTTGAAGGATGCTGGGAGTCTGGTTGCTTGGAAACGCCTTGTGTTTGACATTTTCCGAGGGAAAAGAGTTCTTTCTGGAATATTTGTGTTAGATGTCGTACTCGAATAAGAGGGGCTCATCAATCCAAAGCAGTTACAGTTGGTCAGCACAGACACACTAGCTTGTGGCCTGCTTGTCACTCTCTCTTCCCTCCTTCCCCCATCTCTCCCTTCTTCTTTCCCCACCTGCCTTACGTTGCTTGTGCTGCTCTAACAGAGATGCAAGTGGGTGACTTTCTCCATCTGTGGGAGAGGCGCCCTGGTGGTGTGATGGATTAAGGGTTGGGCTGGGAACTACAAGGTCATCAGTTCAAATCCATCAGCCGCCTGGTGGAGAAAAGACAAGGCTGTCTACTCTGGTAAAGATTTAGTCTCAGAAACCCACAGGGACAGTTCTACTCTGCCCTGTGAGTCAGAATAAACTCATTGGCACTGGGTTTATGAGGCTGGCAGTCCGAGTTCAGGACACCACCTTGGGGAAAGCGCTCAGGGTGGGCGGGGGCAGGTCCTTGTCTTGCTCAGCAGGTTTCAGTTCCTGGGTGAAGCTCAGTCACACTACAGGGGATGTTGTTCCTCATTTGTGCCTGCTTCTGCTCCTGATAAGTGGTTAGGGTTAGGACACACCCTACATTGCCCATTACCATAACAACAACAAGAAAACTATTCCTACATGGGGTCACATCCACAGGTCTAGAGGTTAGGATTCCACACATTTTTACCCCCAAATCAAACTCTCTGCCATTGAGGCGATGCTGACTTATAGCAACCTACCCTGAGAATTCCCAAAACTGTAACTCTTTACAGGAGTAGAGAGCCCCGTCTTTCTCCTGAGGAGTGCCTGGTGGTTTCAAACTGATGACCTTGTAGTTTGCAGCCCAACTCACAACCACTATGCTACCAGGGCCACAACACTGTGCTGTACTGCACCCTGGCTCACTCGTCCCTTCCTTGTGACCCTTCTGTGAGAGGATGTCCCATTGTCCAGAGACGGCCTTGTAGATAAGTTTTGTGTGTTTGTGTTGTAATACAGGAAGGCAGGCAAAGCAAGTAAATAATTCAGACAAAGTCAATAGATTTATCACCAAGTAAATAACCGGAAACTAGCACCTACGTCAAGATACAGAACATTGCCAGCCCCCACCCACTCACCCACCCACCCACACATCCTCTCCCCCTCATTCATTTCCTTTCAAGTCTTACTGCCTCCATTGTCCCAAACGTGGTGGTGGTGGTGGGTGCCATGGAGTCAGTGCTAACTCATAGCAATCCTGTGTGCGGCAGAACCAAACAGGACCTGCTCCTAGACCATTCTCACCATTGCTATTGCGTTTGAGCCCATGGCTGCAGCCATGGTGCCAATCCTTCTTGTGGAGGACCTTCTCTTTCACAGTCCCTGTATTTTACCACGCACGGTGTCCAGGGACTCCGGAGGCTTTCCTCTCCTGATAACATGCCCCAAGGATATGAGATGAATGAAGATAACCAACCAGTTTTCTGGCTTTTTAAAAAAAGTTTTTAATTATTTTATTGGGGGCTCATACAACTCTTATCATAATCCATACATACATCAATTGCATAAAGCACATTTGTACATTCGTAACCCTCATCATTCTCAAAACATTTGCTCTCCACTTAAGCCCCTGGCATCAGCTCCTCATTTTTCCCCCTCCCTCCCCGCTCTCCTCTCCTTCATGAACCCTTGATAATTTATAAATTATTATTTTGTCATAGCTTGCCCTGTCTGACGTCTCCCTTCACCCACTTTTCTGTTGTCCGTCCCCCAGGGAGGAGATTATATGTAGATCCCTATAATCTGTTCCCCCTTTCCACCCACCCTCCCTCCACCTTCCCGGTATCGCCACTCTCACCACTGGTCCTGAAGGGATAACAAATTTTTCTTAATAGTTTCACTACCTAGGCATATATCCCTAAGCACTAATTTTATGCATTTTATATATAACAGTTTTGTTTTCATATACAAATGCTCGAAGTCATGCAGGTGGTTATGTCTGGCTTCCTTCATACATAAGTGAGACTCATTCATACTGTAACTTGTAGCTGTGATTCATTTGCTTTCATTGTTATGTAATATTCCATTGAATGAGACCCCACGGTCATTTGTGTACCTATTGTCCTATTGATACGCACTTGACTGTTTTCAGCTTTTGCTTATTATAAGTAATGCAACTACTATGAGCATTCCTGAAATATGTCATGTGGCAAGCACCCATTTCTATTGGATGTACACCAAGGAGTGGCATTGCTGGGCCGGAAGGAATACACATTCCAATCTGCAGTAGAAAATAACTGGAAACTAGCTAAGCTGTTTTTGAAGAAAGGAGTCTTATCAGTTTACTGCCCAACATCCGTGTCTGTTACACTTCATGTAGGCCTGCTTAGAGGAGGCTAGGCCATCCAAGAAGAAATTTTTAAGAAATGATCAATAGAATTCTCCATCTGCTAAGAGCAAATAATGCAACTATGAGTCAAAAATGAGTGTGCCATGGAAGAAACATTAAGAAAACCAAAATAAAATTAAAACAATAATGCAGTAACATTTCTTACGTGTCAGACTGTCAAAACTAAAAAAAAAAAAAGTGGTAGCACACTTCTGGCGAAGCTGTGTGGAAACAGGCAGGCTCCACTGGTGGGAACGCACATGGGCACAGCTCTTCTGGAGAGCAATGTGGCGCTATTCCCGCACAAATCTGGGAGACGAGACCTCGGGTTAAGAAAGGTAGGAAGAAGGAGGGAAGTCACAAAATCACCATTAGACAAATGCCACAGTAATCAGTGGAATGGATAAATTCTACTAGTGGATACTAACATCAGTGGGTGACTCTGTACGCTTAGACTGAGGGTGAACAGCATATTTTCACCGTCGTTTTTATCATCTTCGTTATCTAGAACTGCTATAATAGAGACACCTGTCGATGTCGTTACTAAACAGAAATGTATGCTCTCCTGGTGTAGAAGATTCGAAATCTAAGTTAATCAGGGCATCGGCTGTCGGAGAAGGCTGTCTCTTTCTGTCGTCTCTTGGGGAAGGACCCTGTCTCAACGAAAACAGTCTGGGCTAGACTTAAGTAGGGCTACCTGTCTGTCTGCGAAAGAGGCAGCTTATAACGTTAACCCACCATATGGAGGTCAGTGTGATGTTAATGTGGAATTTGCAGTAATAGCTTGCTTCAACGAACTGAGTTGCTGTGCTATTGAAAAAGCATGTTTCAGGTACAGGCTTCTTTGTTGGATTGCATTTCCCTATATGGTGTGCCACCGCGGCTGCATTTTTGACAAAGCAAACCTTTGTGGCAACCGTGCATTCAGCCTATTCGCATGGACTCCCTTTGTGTCCCTGTGCCATATTTTGGTAATTTTCACAATGATTCAACTTTTTCATAATGCCACTGCACACTTAATAGGTGACAAAAACAAAAACACGAAAGGTCCCAAACGCATTGCCACCAAGCCATTTCTGACTCCTAGCGGCGTCCAGGGCAGGGCGGAGTTGCCTCTGTGAGTTTCTGAGACCGGAACTCTTTATGGGAGTAGAAAGCCTCATCTTTCTCCCAAGGAGGGCCTGGTGGTGTCAAACAGCCAACGTGCTGGTTAGCACCCCAACATGTAAGCGTTACACCATCATGATTCCACAGGAGGCTGCAGTACCGTGTGAACATAACTTTTCTATACACTAGTTAACCATAGATCACGGGACTGCAATGTTAGCCTTATTTTGGTGGTCCGGAACTGAACCCATAATATCTCTGAGATGTGCCTGTGTCCTTTTAAATGTCTATCTTTTTTATTTGACAAAATTGTCTTATTATTATTTCCTCTTCTAGTATGTGCTGGTGAATAAAACATTAGCTATCTTTGGTTGTTGATCTTTCCAAAGTGTTAAAATAGAAGTCAATTAACACCCACGTGTGCACCAGTTTAACCGACAAATTCAAAATAAATATGATGTGATGTAGTGAGCAGCAAATCTTTTCCCTAGTTTTCAGAGAGCTATTCAGATATTTGGAAAAAATTAAGCTCTTTTCCACAGACCTTTTGGGGGACAAAAAAAAAATGGTTTCATGAGAAGCCATGGAACATTTTTTCCATATTGTTCAAATTTTCTTTTAAATTCCATTTCAGAGGGTGTCGTGGATTGATTATTGTTGCCCAAAAATAGTTATCCATTTGGTTAGTCCATGATTCCAGTATTGTGTGTGATTGCCCTCAATTTTGTGATGTGATTTAATTACTCTCTATTTGTGAAGTGTTGTAAATCCTAGTTTCTTTATGTTGGTAAGGTAGGATTAGTGTGGGGTGGGTCTTGAGCCTCAGCTAGTATCCTTTCAATATCTGTGAGGTTGTATCACTATCTACCAACTCAAGACCTACTCTTCTGCAGATTCCACCCTTACAGCCACACCCTTGCTTGTGTCACACCTTTTATCTTACAAGAGATAAAGGAAAGCAAAGTAAGCAGAGGAGAGGGAATCTGACTATCTCCAAGCCAGTAGTTAAGCCCATTTTTGGAAGCTGGGGTCCCTGTGCTGACAACCTCCTAGACCCAGGGAAGATTGATACCAAAACACATGGAGATCTCCGAGGGATATTGGGCTCACAGATGCTGAAAGGAGACAGGGCCCTTCCCCAAGAGACGGCACAGAGAGAAAGCCTTCTCCTATCCCTGACATGCTGAGTAATTTGGATTTCTGACTTCCTAAACTAGGAGGGAATGCATTTCTGTTTATTACAGACATCTACTTGGATATTTCTATTATAGCCGCACTAGAGAACTAAGATGAAAAAAGGAGCTGAGACAATTGAGCAAAATGTGCTGATTTTTATTATTTGTAACAATATGAGGGTCACATGAGTCTCTTTACCATTTTCCATTGCTCTTTCCCATGCTGGGAAGCAAATCTGCCAAGCCTTTGTCATGTGGATAAAAGCATTTGAGACCCTCCAAAATAAATTTCTGAAAAGGCAGTCATCCTAACTTTTGTGTTTTAAACCTCCTATGAAGGATGTGTGTGTACGTGTGTGTGTTTATATACTTCATTTGAAAATGCACACATATCCACTTGGAATATGTTCAGTTACCAAACACATGTTGTTGTTTTTTTACTAGTTGCCATTGAGCATCGATTAGAACTGATGTAGATCCAATGTGTGCTGAGTAGACCTGCTCCACAGGGTTTTTAAGGCACTGACATTTTGGAAGGATCGGCAGGCCTATCTTCTGGCTGGGTACTTGCTGCCAACCTCTTGGTAAGTAGTTGATCCCTTAACCATTCAGTCCACTCAAGCACCCCTTAACCAAAACCTTCACCATGGCGAAAACAACTAAGTAATTTATTTGTGTCCCACAATAAGATGTCTGGGGTGGGCAGGCCATGACTGATCTAATGTCTCAAGGATGTCACTGGACTTGGGCTCTTTCTGGTCTTCACTTGACCCTGGTTCTCATGCTCACCAATTGCTTCCTCATTGCTTTCTACAACGTACGACATCCTGTCGCAGCCATATTTCGAACAGGAAGAAGGAGAAAAGGTAAAGGGCTGGAAAAGCATACCAGCATTTGAGGGGGTACCACTGGGTGGAGCTTTTGTAGGACGCATTTTCCCCCTTGGGGGAGCAGCGAGCAACTCACTTTGAGTTAGGGCACCTACTGGTGTTGCCTGGAAAGGTTCTCTCTGGTCATAGTGAATTTCTTCATAAAAGCAGTTTTGCTCAAACCTCCTATTTTTTTGATGGCCAATTTAAGAGAACAGCATGCAGCTATGAAATTTTGTTTCCTGCTTGGGGAAAATGCTGCAGAAACTGTTGTGATGTTGAACACAGTTACAAGGACAGTGCTATGGGGAAAAACTAAAGTGTACGAACGGTTTTCTTGTTGCAAAAAGGTGACATGTCCATTGATGAAAACCCTTATTTTGAGTTGAGGGACGAAAATGTGGACTGAGTGCATTTGGAGTTTGTTCCACCAGGTCAGACTGCTCATCAAGCTTTCTATGTAGAGGTTCTGAAAAGATTATGTAACAGTGTGCAACAAAAAGTCCTGATTTGTGGCAGACAGGACAATGGTTTTGCCACCACGACAATGCACCTGCTCATGCAGCCATTTCAGTGTGCCAGTTTTGGGCAAAAAACAGCATGCCTCTCTTGCCCCATGCACCTTACTTACCTGTGTGACTTCTTTTTGTTTCTGAAAATGAAGAGGGACATGAATGGACAGTGACTTGACAATATAAAAGAAGTGAGAAAAAAACCTAGGGACGTGCTGTCAGCTTTCCAAACAGATGAGTTTGAAATTTGTTTCCAAGAATGGAATCACAGATTTGATGTTTGTATTGAGTATAATGGAGAGTACTTTGAAGGTGATTAGGTTGTTTTGTTAAAAATAAAAAAATTAACACATAGCTTTGGGGCAAAAAAAAAAGTTTTTTTGTTTTTTTTCGGTACCCCTTCATAATGTGGCCTCTTTAAAACACTTGTCTCAAAGTCCCACCCAGTAACTTCTGCTTACACATCATTGGCCAGAAATGGATCATGGCCATGCATAGCTGCAAGGGAGTTGGAAAAGGGCTTAGGTTTTCAGTCCTTATCGGAAGGTAATGAAATCAGTAGACTGTGCATACAGACTTTTGGGTAGTCCAACTATCAAATATATTTCAGAAAATAGAACTTTTTCTATATGATATTTATGCACACATACATACATGTAATAGGAGTGTACTCTTAAGTGTCTGTACATACTGACTCACAATGCATAAGTTATTTCTTACCTGTGTTATAGTAAAAAAGTTTAAAAGCTATTTTTTTTGTGAAAGCCATTTAGCTACTTATAATTACAAGTCATTTGGAGGCTACATGGAGAGAAAATGTAATGGAAGAAATAAAATATACACAAATAAAACATAGGAAAGAAACTGCACGTGCTATCAAAATACCAAGTGTCGTTGATGGTCAGTGGCATTGGATATATAATAATTCTGATGTAGACTCACCCACCAAATCCACTACCATCCAGTGGAGTCCAACCCTTAGCAACCCTACATAGGGTTTCTGAGGCGGTAAATCTTTACGGAAGCAAACAGCCTCATCTTTCACCCTCGAAGAAGCTTGTTGGTTTGAACTACCAACTTTGAGGTTAGCAGTCCAGCACTCATCATGCTCATTGCCATCGGATCCATACTGGCGTCTAGTGACCCGATAAGGCAGAGTAGAACTAGTCCTGTGGGTTTCTAAGCCTGTAAGCCTTTACGGGAATAGAAAGTCTCGTCTTTTCCCTTTCAGAGCAGCTGGTGGGTTTGAACTGCGCTACCAGGGCTCCTCATTTGCTTACAGAGCCTGGGAAAAGGTCTTCACCGGGCCTGGCATTTGAGGTGAGACTGGAAAGATCAGAAAAGTCCTCCTTTTTGCTCTGCCTCTATCGTGCATTGATGGAGTCTCTCTTAAGTGGCACAGCCCGTTAAGTGCTTAACTACTACTTGAAACACTGGTGGTTCAAATCCTCCCAGAGGCACTTTGGAATAAAGCCTTAGCTGTCCACTTCTGATAGCCTTATGAAAGCCAGCTCTCTCTGAAATGCATGAGGTTCCCTGAGTGGAAATGGACTTGACATGAGCCTCTTTGTTCATTTTTCATAAGGTACTGGGTATTATTCGGACCCATCTTAGAGGGGACTGAGCCTAGATCATAATCCTGTTACCTCACAACCAAATTATTTTAAAACTAAAACATTAAAGTACCTCTGTCTAGCTCTGGGCCTACTCTGTTGAAAAATTGAAAAATAACCCCATTTTCACAATCCAAAACATCAAGCCATGGACAAATCATCTTTACTTTGGGCCTCAGTTTCTTCCTGAATCACATGGAGGTGGTCCTTATCTTACTGGGAAATGTGTGCAAGGCTGTTTTAGAAAGAAATGTAAAATTGGCACTTTTAATAAAAGAAAATGAAAATGCATTTGAAAATTGAAGGGTCCACACACTCCAACTTCACCTAGTGTATATCCTGGAGAGAGGTGGCCTCAAATGGCTGACGTAAGGAAGTACAAGCCGGGCACCCCGCCTGGGCCATCAGCTTCCCAGCCCACTGCTGAATGTAGGGACTTAGTTAGTAATTTGAAGAGGGGTGAGGCCGTGAGAAGCCAGGAGATGGCTAAGTCAGGGCCTCCTCTTTGTGCCAGAAACAACAGGATTTCACACCTTGCACATCATTTTACAGGAATATGGCTAGGACTAGCAAAGCTCGTTGTTTTCTCCCTCACTGCTGTGTGCCTCTGGTCAGCACCCTGCCTTGTAGACCGGGGTGCGCTGGCATTAGAATTCTGAGGTTACTCCGGAAGCGATGGTGACCCATTTTCGGAATCAAAAAGATCAGCTAATCTGTGTCGCCTTGCCAGTCAGTGTTAGGTGTTTGACACTCCTTGTATTCCTTCCACAACGCTCTTAAATAATTGCTTTAGCTAACAAGCCACGGTGTCTCCTCTGGGCAGTGTGGAAGGTGGGTGGGCATCAGCGATGCCGGTCCCATATCGTAAGGGGTTATAAGAAGTATTCTCTCTCAGTCTGTACACGGATTTTACCAAATTTTGTGACACAACTCTAGCTCTTTGACTGAAAGAAGGGCAACGCTGATATTTTAATTTCAGCTTAGTAGAGAGGAAAGGGACATTTTATTTAAAGGAGGAACTATTTTCAAATAGGGGGAAAATAAGGAACCTAAATAAATGGAACACGTTTTATCTAGAGAAGGATAGGCCCTTTTTGTAATCAATGCAGGCAATACTGTTTTCATGTTGGGCAGGCATTTTCATTTTTAAGGTCACAGTAAGTGACGGCGGTGTAATTCAGTCCGGGGCGCTTTGAATGCCACTTGCAGAAAGAACTCTGTGGTGATCATTTAAGACACTCGAATCGTGTGTTGCCCTGTATCTTCACCACAGTGAAAAACAAGAAGCAGCAGCACTGGCAGAAGGTGACGACTGTCACCAGACAGAAACATGTAAAAATACATTGGAACGGGCTCTTTTTCCAATTGCAGAGTTCTTTAAAAGACTGGACATTCACAGACTGGGAGCCCTCTCTCGCAGTGGTGAGGGCTCCGGCTGCCAGCAGAGAGGACTGTGGGGTGAACCCCCAGACACGCCTCTGAACAAGGTTCTGCAGGCCGGTTCTTGGTCCGGTCGGGTCGCTGTGAGTTACGATGGCCGATGGGCTTATCCTGAGTGTGAACGGACGTGGTGACAACGCGAAAACAATGTCCTGCATTAGCGATGCAACGAAAGAATCTCGCATACTGTGTCTTCAAGCTTTGCCTCTCTTAGTGACTAAACATTTTAAAGTGGCTGATACCTAAAAGCAACAAGCCGAATTGTAAATGAGGTGGGGGCTTTCATTTTCTTTTTTTAGTCATTTTATTGGGGGCTGGTAAACTCTTATCATAATCCATCCATCCATCCATTGTGTCAAGCACATTTGTACATCTGCTGCCATCATCATTCTCAAAACATTGGCTTTCCACTTGAGCCCTTGTTATCAGCTCACTTTTCCTTCTCTCATGGACCCTTGATACTTTATAAATTATTATTTTTCATGTCTTACACAGTCTGACGTCTCCCCTCGCCCACTTTGCTGTGGTCTGGCCACCAGGGAGAGGGTTATATGTAGATCCTTGTAATCATTTGCCCCTTTCTACCCCACTTTCCCTCCCAGTATAACCACTCTCACCACTGGTCTTGAAGGGATCATCTGTCCTGGATTCCCAGTGTTTCCAGTTCCTGTCTGTACCAGTGTACATCCTCTGGTCTAGCTAGATTTGTAATGTAGAATTGGAATCATGAAAATGGGCGGGGGGGAGGAAGCATTAAGGAACTAGAGGAAATTTGTATGTTTCATCATTGATACACTGCACCCTAACTGGCTCGTCTCCTCCCCATGACCCTTCTATAAGGGGATATCCAGTTGCCTACAGATGGGCTTTGGATCCCCACTCTGCCCTGCCCCTCATTCACAATAATTTGAATTTTTGTTCTTTGATGCCTGATATCTGATCCCTTCGACACCTCGTGATCACACAAGCTGGTGTGCTTCTTCCATGTGGGCTTTGTTGCCTCTCAGCTTGATGACCACTTGTTTATCTTCAAGCCTTTAAGACCCCAGATGCTATATTTTTTTATAGCTGGGCACCATCAGCTTTCTTCACCATGTTTGCTTATGCACCCATTTGTCTTCAGAGAGTGTGTGAGGAAGATGAGCATCATGGAATGCCAGTTTAATAGAACAAAGTGTTCTTGCATTGAGGGAGTACTTGAGTGGAGGCCCAATGTCCATCTGCTACCTTAATACTAAACCTATAAATATATGCACTTAGATCTATTTCCCCATACTCATATATAAATATATGTACATATGTACATGCCTATATTTAGACCTCTATAATTGCCCTTTGCCTCCTATATCTTTCCTCTATTTCCTTTTACTTTCCTCTTGTCCCACTATCATGCTCAGCCTTCATTTGGGTTTCAGTAATTCCTCTCAGTTACATTGCCCTAGATCAATCCCTACCAAGCCTTTTACACCCTCCTTGCCACTGATTTTGGATCACTTGTTGTTCCCTTGTCCCTGGGTTTAATAGCCACTTCCTTTCCTCTACCTCCCACTTTCCCGTGTTGTGGGCTTTAATTCTTTATTGTGTCCAAGTCCTTAACCCCCTCATAAAAACCCCTTTACCCCTCCTAAATTACTCCTCTCCATCTTGTGGACTGTAGCCCTGGCGACATAGTAGTGGTTGACATGCATGGGCTTTCAGAAGCAACTTTCAGTTAGCATCCCCAAACCACCAGCTACTCCTTGGAGAACGAAGAGGTTTTCTACTCCTGTAAGGAGTTATAGTCTCAGAAATTCACAGGGGCAGTTCCACTCTGCTACAGGGCCATTGTAAGTTAGCAGTGACCTGATGGCATTGACTTTGGCTTTTTTGGTTTTGCCTGTGAATTACTATCTTCCACTTAAACCAAACCAAACTCACTGCCATTGAGTCACTGCTGACTCATAGCGACCCAGATTTCCCAGACGGTAACTGTTTACAGGAGTAGAAAACCCAGTCTTTCTCCCGTGGAGCTGCTGGTGGTTTCAAACTGGGGACCACATGGATTGCAGCCCAACACAAAACCACTACAGCACCGGGGCACCATGGCTCTCCAGTTAATACCATCAATAGTCTAGCCCATTGCTTTATCTTCCCGCTCTTTTCTTGCATCCAACTCTCTTGGCAAACTGCAAAGTCTGTTCCCTTTGGAACGAAAGTCTTTAGCTTGTTTTTTTCTCCCAATAACAGCGGTCTTATATAGAATGTGGTTAGCTAATCTCATGTAGTATAATGTTCCCAGCTCCTGCCATGCCCTGAGGTGCTTAGTGGTTTTTAGCGATGTGTAGTGTTCCATAGTGTGTGTGTCAAAGTCTCCATAGCTTCTGCTGACAGGCATTTGGGTGGTTTCCATTTCTTGATATTGTAAACAGTGCTGCACTGAACATGTGTGTGCATCTGTTTGTGCATGTTATGGCTCTTACTTCTTGAGGATATATACCCAGCAGGGTCGTATGGGATTTCTATTCCCGATTGTTTGAGGTCACAGCAGTACTTTATGAATGTTTATACCTTGGCCCCCCAAAGAGCCCAAGTCATGCAACAAGTAGACACCTGGCAGTTAGACAGGAGGCTGGAGGAGAAAGACCTGGGGATTTGCAGCCTAAGCACCCTCAAGGCTGTTCTTCTATGTCATTGGGTGCTGTGAATTAACATCTGGAGCACTGGCGGTGCTTGCAGTTAAGAGTTGGGTTGCTAATCCTAAAGTCAGTGGTTCAAACCATCCAGCCACTCCAAGGGAGAAAAATGAGGCTGTCTGCTCCCACAGAGATTTACAGTCTCAGCAACCTGAAGGAGCAGTTCTACTCCTTCCTAGAGGGCTCCTGTGAGGCACTATCAACTCAATGGTGGTGGGTTTGTTGTTGTTTGTTTTAGCCAATCCTCTATAAAACACTGCTACACAACGGACAGGCTTTCACCTTTAATGATGGTGGGGACAGATGGAATGTCATTATAGTAAGGTCCATCAACCATAGGTTTATCATCAACCAAACCAGAAGGAACCTCAGTAGACCATCAGCCGACCCTGTTTGTGCAAAGTCTGTTTCCCGATTCTAGATGCTTCGGAGTTCCCTTGTTTGCTCGTGTATTCACTTCGGAACACTTACACATGCTAAGTGCTGGGTTGGTTTCTGTAAGTACAATGATAAATCTAGCACTTTTTTCCCCCTTTTAACTTCAAGGTGTTACAAATGTATAGGAAGAAATAGACTCACATACTGCTCACCCCATGCACTATTAGCGCTTTGAAGGCACAAGGGTTAGTTCTACTTCAGTATCTTCCTTCATTTTCAGGACCGTGTAGGAAACATAGGGCTTGGGTTGTGTTTTGTTGCTGTTCGTGAAAAGTTGCAGCGTTTGACATAGAAACAGGTCAGCGGCAAAGCAGTTTGGTACATATTGTCAATGTGTAGAAAGCACAAGAGGTCGGTTTTCTTTCAGCACAATCGTTTCTCAATCCATTTGTTTTGTATAAAGAGAATTTCATGTGTCAGGAGAGACCAGTCCCTGCAGAAGGACATCATGCTTGTTAAGGGGGAGGGGCGTCCTAAGGAGGACGGCCCTCCACAAGGTGGATGGACACCGGGCTACAGCCCTGGACCCAACCATAGGAAGCAGTGTCAGGTCGGGCAGCGGTGGGCAGTGCTTCGTTCTGCTGTGTGTAGGGTCCTGTGGGTCAGAACGGGCTCGACGACATGTAGCATGCGTGTGTTGTCCGAGAAAGTTCTCTGTCCCCATTGCCGTCAAGTCCGCTCTGATTCAGAGACACCCCGCAGGACAGCACAGAGCTTCCCTACAGAGTTTCTAAGGCTGTAAATTGTGAAGGAAGCAGGTGGACACATATTCTCCCACAGAGCAGTTGATGGGTCCAAATTGCCAACTTTGGGGTTGGTAGCTGAACACTTAACCACCGTGCCACCACCCCTGCTTAATTTTACTATCGTGCACTACATTATACTCATTTCAACAAGCGCTCATCCATTGAGACAGATAAATAGATGGTAAGCCATGTGGAACATCCTAGCCAGTATTTATGAGATTTTTGTCAGATGGCCAGCATTGTAGTAAGATCAGTGAGGAACTCATCGCTGTCATCATCACAGTAGCTAATGTTTGTTGTGTCCCTTCTCTTGGCCAGATATGATACAAAACACTTATGCGTGTATAATTATCTCCTGTAATCCTCAAAAAACTCATACTTGGAATTTACTGTGACAGCCCCATTGTACAGATGAAGAAACGAGTCCCCAAATTTGCTTGTGGTCACTGGCCTCCTGACTGGCAGGGTTAGCCTCAGATGAAAGCAGAGCTTCGAAATGGTTCTGCCCAGTTTGGTCATGGCCAACTCAAGTGAGACTGGAATGGGTCCAAAATGTTAAATTTGGTTGTACCAGAAGGACAACCCTAATGGGAAGACTTGTGAGGCCACAGCCTCTTAGAAACGTAATCTACTTCTTCGAAAACAAGGGCAATGTGCGTTGCATAGCAACCACATCTCTTGACTGGCAGGGTGGGAAACAGTGGCAGCAGACTTTGAAGATGTGCCTCTACATCCCTGCAAAACCAGTCCTCCCTTCGGCCTCCTGAAAGGGCTCACTCCACCTCTTCCGAGTCTCCCATTCCTGAGCTTCAATCTTTCACATTCCCCATGCCAGGTACCCTTCCTGCATACCCATATTGTACACTGATCAAATTTCACAGCTTTGACCTTGACAAACGGGTCCACAGCAGTACAAAGTCCTGGGTAAAAGAGATAGGGACTCACAGTTCAGGAAGGCAGATGTTGTAGGAATAAGGCAAAACCATACACAATCAAGTCCTGCTCCTGGTCTCTTCCATGTAAACACACTTGCCCTTGCCAGGACCATCCAGTCCCCTGTTTTCAATCCCCACCTCTCAACAGAGGACTTCTAAAACAGTGTCACTAAGCCTCGCCCCTTTTAGGGCTCCAGTCTTGCTCTCCCACTTTCTACTGGACAGCTAAGAGCTCTGATGGTGTGGTGATTATGTGTTTGCTCTGCTAACCGCAAGGTCAGCAGTTCACAACCACCAGCAGCCCCGCGGGAGAAAGACTGGACTTTGTACTCCCATAAACAGTTAACTGTCTCGGGAACCCACGGAGCTAGTTCTAGCCTGTCCTACAAGTTTCTGTGAGTCGCACTGACTCCATGACAGTGAGATTGGTTAGGGTGTCATTCGCTTGAGTGACAGTGACCCTGATTCCCCATCTCTTTGAAGCCCAAGCAACAAGAAACACAGTGCCAGACACAGAGCAAGCATTTACTTATGTTTGATTGAGTGAACAATTCCCATAGCTTTAAAATGTAAAATTAACCATAAATATTATATTTATATATTATATGTAATAGTATATATTATACCAGAAAAGCATAACCTGATTTTCTGAGTGGTTATCAAATTGTTCTCTATTAGGGAGTGTGAGTTGGAAAGGGGGAACCGATTACAAGGATCTACATATGACCTCCTCCCTGGGGGACGGACAACAGAAAAGTGGGTGAAGGGAGACGTCGGACAGGGCAAGCTATGACAAAATAATAATTTATAAATTATCAAGGGCTCGTGAGGGAGGGGGGAGCTGGGAGGGAGGGGAACAATGAGGACCTGATGCCAGGGGCTTAAGTGGAGAGCAAATGTTTTGAGAATGATGAGGGCAATGAATGTACAAATGTGCTTTACACAATTGATGTATGTATGGATTGTGATAAGAGTTGTATGATCCCCTAATACAACGATTAACACTTTTTGTTTCTATTAGTCGTGCAGCTGATTGAGTACTTTTAGGGATCTCTTCCCTTACTTCACATCCGTTCATGCAGTGAAAGTTGTTACATCTCAGACTATACAATATCTCTACTGAAAGATCTCAATGGGCTTTTCGTTTCCTTCTTGCGGGAATGTCCTCTCAACTCTACGCGTCCAAAAGACTGGGTATAAATATTCACACACAAACTGTGATTCAGGAGCATTAATGCCAGCCGTGCAAAATGTGGGCCTTGTTTCATATTTCTTTTGTAAAACAAAGCAAACCCGACTCACAGTGACTCTTTGGGCAGAGAAGAACTGCTCTTGCGTGTTTCCAAGACTGTTTACAGGATTAGACAGCCTGGTCTTTCTCTTGAGGAGCAGCTGGTGGTTTCGAACTGCTGACCTTGCAATGAGAAGCCCAACACATAACCTCTACACCAAAAGGCACTTGCTTTTTATGATTTGCGACTTTCTGCCCCTTAAAAACGTGTGATTTTAAACATGTGATAGCACCAAATAACATAGAGAGTTATCAGTTCTTATATTTCACAACCAAAACACAGCACCTGTCAGCATCACTAGTTCTATGCCATCAAGGTCATGGGTTGTTTGTTTGTCTTATCCTAACACGTGATTAATCTCTGGACACCAGGGTGTCAAAAACAGTGACATTATCCTGGGGCAGAGAATTTCTTAACATTCCCTCCTCTATACAACAATGTTTTTTTGGTAATAAGCATGTAAGATCTGTAATCATCACAATTTTATGACTCTTTAGTTTTAAAACAAGCAAAAAAATTCATAAATTTCAGTTTAAAGATGATATACTAGTTTGATACAATATCACTTTTATACAGTTTGCACAAGAATATTACACCTTGCAGTTTGCACAGTTTCACATTCTAATTGCAAATTTAAAAATTCACATGGTCATGTTCCAAACCCAAACCAAACTCATCGCCACTTAGTCAACTGGTGAACCTGTTGACTCATAGTGACCTTGTAGGACCGGGTAGAACTGCTTCTTAGGGTTTCAGAGACGGTCAATGTTTATGGGAACAGACAGCCTTGTCTTTCTCCTGTGGAGCTGCTGGTGGGTTTGAACTGCTGATTTTTCAGTTAGCAGACCAACATTTCCCACACTGAATTTTCAGTGCTCCTTGTGGTAGGTAACAAAGGGTGACAGAATTGAAATCCAAGCAGGCCCTGCCTTATGTACAAACCACAATTTATGAACCATTCTCCATAAAGCCTATTATATTAAAAATTGAAAGTATATGCAATGGTCATAATAAGAGCAGATGCTATTTTGCAATGCACATCAAAACATATTATTGCTGTTATTGTTAAAGATATTTTAATTGTATCTTGAAGGGTTTCTTCCATGTCTTTTTTTTAATGCATATGAAGACAAACATTTGACTGAGTCATATACCTAACTAACTGTTCTAACTTATGCACAGATTCAACTTAAAAAACAGACTTTAGAAAGGAACTCATGAATATTCCAGGGTCTGCTTTTACTAAAATACTAAATCCTCATATTTCAAATCAAATAAGGCTACCCTGATTTATTGAAGCCACAGTTTAAATATGCAGGTCTCCAAGTTTACACTGGCTGTGTGTCTGAAGCCAGACGGAGAGACTGTGAGCAAGTCCAAGCTCTCTCAAAAGAAACAGAACCTCCTTTGCACAAAGGCCCAAGAGGTTCTTCTCCAAATCACCTTCCCAGTGGAACAAGCGCTTATTGGAGAAGCAAAAATGTTAAATGTGCTGATTTGATGCAGATACATATATATTATTAAAACTCCACGTTGATTGCAGTAAATATTTAGTACTTACACATCAACAAAAATTTTGGGTGGGAGGGCAGGCATCTTTTATTATCTCACTGCCATTGAGTCGAGTCGGACTCATATTTTATCACAGACATTGCTTAACATTGACAATGCCTCGTGATTATAAGAAGCAGAACCATTCCTGGTCAATTTTATAATATTTAAAAATTCCCTCTAGACAGTGCCTCCCTTCCTGCTTATGTTTGGTCAGCGGTCTTGCTTACGTTCACTGCCCTGGGGCTTTACATGCTGTTGATTCAACGGCCTGAAATTACTCGTTTTTCTTATTTCTCTGTCATGTTTCCCTGCTTTGTAACCGACACTGGTATACATGTATGCATGATGCATTCTCCTGAGGTGGATGCTGACCTCGTTCCGGACTCGCTTATCTCCCCCTGCCTTCAGTAGAAACACAGCCCCCCCCTTTCTCTTCCTTTCTGACCTTCATTCTCTGTCCTCAATAACATCAGAAATTGTACTCAGCCCTCCATTGCCGAGATGCACACTGGCGGTTTGTCTGAAGCCAGAGAGAAAGATTCTCAACAAGTGCACACTGTCTGCAGGAGTCAGGCGGAAATCCTTCTCCTCTATCACACTTTGTCCTCGTTCTGCTTCAGGATTGCAGCAGGAGAAATAGTGGCTGGTGTCTGTGCTTGATTTGCATGTTTGAGGCCTGCTTGTGGTATTGTGACCTTAGATCCACAGATGAATTATTATCAGCGATGTGTTGCCCGAGGGCAAAATGCATTTCCAAATAAATTGATTCACTGAAGAGCAGATGGGGTAATGACTTGATAATCTATCTTGGTATCTTTTTTGCCCATAAATATGAAAGATCCTAATGTTTCCTCAAAACGTTTTAAGCTTAGACATGTCACAGCTAAATGCCACACCCATTCACTTTAGGGAATCTGGAATGGCATTTCCATTTCAGCTTTAGCTATCTTACTGTGATCAAAGACAGTGTTTTAGGTGAGAGTATCAATGGCAGTAGAATATAAATCATAGGACTTTTAAAAAACGTGAGCAATGATGAGTGTCCGTGTTAATAGATAACATTTTCTTGGTGTTTGCTATGTGTGAGAAACACTGCTAGTAGTTCACCCCGATGCTCTGAGATTGTTCGATTCTGTGACAACATTGTGACAACAGAATGAAGTACTGCCCCGTCCTGCACCATCTTCACAATGACATGAGACCATTGTTGCGTGGCCGCTGTGTCAATCTACGTTACGGAGGGGCTTCCGCTTTGGGGCGGATCCTCCCTTTCACCAAGCATGATCTTTGCCAGCCACTGGTCTCTCCTGAAAGTGTGATCAAAGGGCCGAGACGAAGTCTTGCCGTTGCAGTTTCTGAGGAGCCTGCTGGCTATACTGCTTCCAAGATAGATTTGCTTGTTCTTCCGGCACTTACCCCTGACCAAACCTTTGCCAGCACCATAACTCAGCTGTACTAATTCTTCTGCGGTCTTTCTGATTCATTGTCCAGCTTTGGCGTGCATATGAGACGACTGAAAATATCACGGCTTGGGTCACACATACCTTAGTCCTCTGTGGGGAGGTGAAATTGCTTGGGATGGCTCTTCTATGCATCCACCTGCCCAATGACGAGGTGGGAGCATGCAAATAAGGTGTAGAAGACTGACTCAGGGATTGGTCGGTTTTGCCGTTTCACGGGGTGTAAGAGGGAACCATCTCAGAAGCAGGAACAGAGAATCCCTAGGGCCATAAAGAAAGAAGAGCCACCGCAGAACATGTGCCGGATCTCTGCTGGGAGTCGCTGAAGCAGCAGAGGCTGCAGCACCCAGACCATGAGATGGAGCAAGAAACAGCACGGAGAACATGAGACAGCGCGAGCTCCGCTTCCTGCCTCTGAGTAAGGCTGAGTGTCTTCGGCCAGGACCATGGTTTGTGGAGGGTGGAGCCCTTTGGGCATTGCCAGTGCTAAAAGAGCTTTGCCACACTTGCTAAAGCAGGGCAGAGGCCAAGGACCGGGGAGACAGCCTGGCTCGCCTGGCTGAGAAGAGGCACTGCAAACAGGGCTGTCTCCTTAATACTTTCTGTTCATGGCTTGTGAGAATTTGTTCATTTGCCTAGCTCACCCTCGTAATCCTGAGTATTACCTGTGACTTCTTCTGTGTGGCCAGTGCCATGGATCCGTGAGCCCAGCAGAAGTGTCGTGGGAGGGATGCTTGGTATCAGAATGTTGTGGCTAGGTGCCATCGAGGTCTGATGTGGCAACCATGACATTTTCTCACCCTCAAAGTGGTATCTTTGCTTTGTCGATGCCGTTAAGTGCCATCAAATCAATTCCGGCTCATCATGCCTGCATGACGTGCCCTGAGCGCTGCCTGGTTCTGGGCCACCCTCACGATTGGCAGTATGTCTGAGCCATGACTGTAGCCGGTATGTCAATCCATCTCATTGAGGGTTTTCCTTTTCACCAGCGCTCTGGGTCCTAACCATGATGCCCTTTCCCAGAGAGTCTGACCTCACCCGCTAACCTGTCCAAAGTAGGGAGACAGCGTCTCACCATCCTCACTTCTAAGGTGCAGTCTGGCCATACGTCTTCCAAGACAGGTGTGTGTGTTCTGCTGGCCGTCCGTGGGCCTCTCGGTCTTCCTTCCAGCCCCACAGGCAGATGCACCAGCTCTTCCGCAGGCTTCCTGACGCGTGTCCAGCTTTCCCATGTGCGAGGAGGTGATGAACAATGCCTAGCTGAGGGGATGGTTGTAAATGCAGGTAGCTTCAAATCCAACACCGTATCATTGGATCTCCCTTTAGAGCCATTCTCAATTTGCTCTCCTTTTTAACATTTTCTACTTTCTTTTCCCTTGAGGTTGTTCTCTGGTTTACTTTGTTATTGTTGTTAGCTTTTTGTGGGATTTTTGGTATGTTGTTCTGGATATGAAATCCAGGATAGGTATATCTATAGAGACTATAACTGGATTAATGGTTTCTTGGAGGTAGGGATGGCACGGGAGGCAATGGGTGCCTGGTTGGGGAGATGGGGACCTAATTACAATGAGTACAAGAAAGGAGAAAATGTTCTAAAATTGATTGGAGTGATTGTACAACCCTTCTTAATATGATTGAAGCAGTGAATTGCATGATTTGTGAATTATATGTCAATAAATAAGTATATGTTTAAAAGATGCCAAGGCTTGGGCCAGACACACCTTAGTCTACAAGGTGACAGCTCTGTTCTTCAGCACTTTAAAGAGGTCTTGTGCAACAGATTTGCCCAATGTCTTTTGATTCCTCGGTTCCTGCTTCCATGAGCTTTGCTTGTGGATTTAAGTAAAATGAGGTATTCTCTCGCTTCTTTTAGGTACCCTCGACTATTCTCATTTTAAAACAAGGAGGACACGGAGGGTAGAAAAGGCACGCAATTAGCCCCATATCCACAGGTAGTGACTGACAGAGCTGAGACCAGTCTAGTCCGTCTAGATAAAAGAAACTAGGATGGCAAGGCTTTGTCTCATACACTTTGGCCATGTTCTCAGGAGAGAGCGGTCCCTGGAAAAGGACACATGCTTGGTTAAGTAGAGAGCCAGCCAAACAGAAGACCCTCAACACATGGATTGGCACAGGGCTTAGTCACAACCATTGTAATGGTGGTGCGGGACCAGGCAGGGTTTCCTCTGTTGTATCTACAGGGCTGCTGTGAGTGGACTTGACTCGTTGGCACTTCAAAACAACTACCTCTTATTCTGAAGTACCACCCTGCTGTAACATTTTAAAGCAAATTCCAGAATCATAGTAATTTATCTGTAAATTAATTCTTCAGTATATAGTTGATCACATAAGGGCTTTTAAAAATGTAATCCCAACCACATTATAACACCCCTCAAATGAACAAGAATTGATTCGTGTGATCTGGTTAGTTCTTGTCCAAATTTTTATGATATAAATGGCATCTACAGGTGGTTAATTTTAATTGGGGTTTACGTAGGGATCTCATACTTCACTTAGCTGATAAATTTCTTTCAGTCCATAAATGTGCCACCTCCTTTTCCCCTTACTGGTTACTGGGGAAATACTCCTCTCCCCTGTAGACTCTCCCCTCACAGACCCGCAGGGTCACAGAGAACGGAATGGAGAGCACTTCGAGTTTCGTCATTCTGTAAGGGCAATGCTTTGGAGACTTGCTTTTTCTCGTTCGGTTGACTTAAAGTTTTACCTCCTCTGGTGTCTGAGAGGGAGAAAGACGGGTTTCCTGCTCCCAGAAAGACGTCGAGTCTCAGAAACCCGCCGGGGCAGTTCTGCCCGGTCATCTAGGATCTCTGGAAGTTCGGGTTGACTCGATGGCAGTGGGTTGGTTTGTTTTTTCAGTTGTCTAAGAGATCGCTTCTTCTCTTTACAATTTTTTGCTTAAAAATGGTCTTAGCTAGTAATTCATTCCTTAACCTTTATTGAGTCTCCACTTATTTTGAAACTACGGTGAAAGTAGATTCCAGCCCTAGGGGGGAAAACTGGCACTCAAAAAATGTTTATATGTGATTTTGGAAGATACCTCAAAGCTAGGAAACCCAGATTTCACAATCCTATTGGGCTCCAGCCCTTCCGTTTTAGGCCGTGGAATGACGCTCGGGATCAGGAGGGTTTGCCTGATCTCCTTCATGTTAGCCCCTGGCAAAACCAAGACTAGAGCCTACATTGTGTTACTGTTGTCTTTAATGATTATAAAAGTCTATTGATTTGTCCAATCAGTTCTAGAATACAGAGAGAAAAAGACCTTCAAATAAGAAGCGTGGCTTTGTGGGAGTAAAGAGAGGAATGGGCTTTAAAGATGAGACCATAGAAGCAGGGCACCTGCGTTTTCCTGATTTAGAAGATTAAAATTCTTTGCTCTTGAAATGATTTTTCCTGAAATTCCTTGTGCTTTCTTCCACCCTAGTATTTCATATTGAAAGTGGCTGATTATTATTATTTTTTGTATGCAGAATCCCAACAAGATGTTTTGAGAGTGGACTGCATTATAGAGCTTTTCTACCATATATAGCTTTTCTACCATTGAATGGGAGTTTTTCCTCTTGTCTACCAGCTGCTACCTTGGGTCTCAAGAGATAGGTATTGGCATGTGTGTGGTAGGCTTTGTGAAATACAATCACAGGTCTTCCGATGTCTTCTGTTACCATGGCGTCAGTGGGCCATATGCAGCACTGTAGGTTTAATGCATGGTTCTCTGCAGAGACTCTTCATTCAGCTTATCACTGTGACCTTCCATCCAGAAAGCTTCATTGAACCTCCGCTGTGCTCCGGAGAACCAAAGCCAGTCCCTAGGCGGCACAGAGTGGAGCTGTCTGCAGGCTTTCAACAAAGGGATCTTTCTGTTACATGTCTTTGCTATCACAATGGGCAGTAGAGGAAAATGCTCCTATTCTTTCCCTGACATTTTCTTATCGTGGAACGGACTGATTGAAGTTCTGGCAGGCACAAGAATTTGTGTGAAACTGGGTGGAAGTTGTCCCTGTTCCCCACTGCGCTAATATTTTCTGGTGTGTGTGAGGGACTCTGGTGGGTCATGGATTACACGCTGGCCTGCACATCACAAGGTGAGCAGTTCGCAAACCCACAGCCACTGCACAGGAGAGAGGTGAGACTTTCTACTCCTGTAAAGATCTACAGCCTTGGAAGCTAAAAGCACAGTTCTGTCCTGTCCTACATGTCACTCTGAGTCGGAATCAACTGGACGGCAGTGAACTTGGTTGGTTTTGTATGTGAGGGAGTTAAGAAATAATGCTAGAAAATGTAGGCTAGCAATGTACTTATCTTCCCTTTGGGGTAGATATTGACGGTTTGGTTTCATTAATCACAGGTGATTTCCTTGTGTGTTAGTATGATAATTTGTTTATCATTTGTCCACTGATGAGCACGTTCTAGGTTTAGCTTTAGTGTTTAGGTCTTTGATCCAGTTTGAGTTTGTTTTTGTGCTTGATATCAAGTACGGGTCCTAAATCATTTTGGGATATTCAGTATTGTCAGCACCAACTTGTTAAAGAACCATTGCATTCCCACTGAATGGACTTTGACCCTTGGTTGAAGATCAAGTGTTTGTAGGTGGATAGATTGACTTCTGGGTTTAACCTACTGCTTTTTGTGGAAGATACAGTAGTCCGTTCAGGATGACTTAGAGACCTCTGATCACAGGGCTTTTTCCAGGATGAACAAGAGTGGTCATTTCTCTTTATGTGTAAAATGGTACTTTGAAACTTCGGATCAGAATTTTCTCTTTTTTAAATAATTTTATTGGGGGCTCATTCAACTCTTATCACAATTCATTGTGTCAAGCACATATGTACATTTTTTGCCATCCTCATTCTCAAAACATTTTCTTTCTATTTGAGTTCTTGGTATCAGCTCCTCATTTTCCCCCTCCCTCCCCACTTCTCCCTTCCTCACGAACCCTTGATAATTTATAAATTATGATGATTTTGTCATGTCTTACACTGTCCGATGTCTCTCTTCACCCACTTTTCTGTTGTCCATCCCCCAGGGAGGGGGTTATATGTAGGTCCTTGTGATCAGTTTCCCCTCTCTATCCCACCTTCCTCCACCCTCCCAAGTATTGTCACTCTCACCACCAGTCCTGAGGGGTTCATCTGTCCTGGACTCCCTGTGTTTCCAGTTCCTGCCTGTACCAGTATACATCCTCTGGTCTAGCCAGATTTGTAAGGTAGAATTGGGATCATGATAGTGTGGTGGGGAGGAAGACTTCAAGAACTAGAGGAAAGTTGTGTTTCATCGTTGCTACACTGCACCCTGACTTGCTTGTCTCCTCCCCATGACTCTTCTGTAAGGGGATGTCCTGTTGCCTACAGATGGGTTTTGGGCCCCCACTCCACACTCCCCCTCATTCACAATGATTTTATTTTTTTGTTCTTTGATGCCTGATACCTGATCCCATCAACACCTCGTGATCACATAGGTTGGTGTGCTTCTTCCATGTGGGCTTTGTTGCTTCTCAGCTAGATGGCCACTTGTTTATCTTCAAGCCTTTAAGACCCCAGATGCTATATCTTTTGATAACTGGGTACCATCAGCTTTCTCCACCACATTTGCTTATACACCAATTTGTCTTCAGTGATAGTGTCGGGAAGGTAAGCATCATGGAATGCCAGTTTAATAGAACAAAGTGTTCTTGCATTGAGTGAGTACTTGAGTGGAGGCCCAATGTCCATCTGCTGCCTTAATCCTAAACCTATAAATATATGCACATAGATCTATTTCCCCTTCATCATATAAATATAGTCACATATGTACATGCCTGTATTTAGACCTCAATAAATGCCCTTTGCCTCCTAGATCTTTACTCTATTTCTTTTGACTTTCCTCTTGTTCTACTATCATGCTCAGCCTTCATTTGGGTTTCAGTAATTCCTCTTGGTTATATTGCCCTTGATCAAACCCTACCTGGCCTCCTACATCCTCCTCGCCATCAATTTTGGATCACTTATTCTTCCCTTGTCCCAGGGTTTGTTAACACCACTTCCTTTCCCCCACCTCCCCCTCTCCCATGTCCCCTGTAACTCCTCCAGATTGTTTATCCCACCTATCTTATCTAGATAGACATGCAGAGATAATAATATGCACAAAAACAAGACATAGCAAAACAAAGCAACAAAAGAAAACAGAACAACAACAAACCAATGACAAAAAAACCCTGAAAAGCCTGTAAATAGTTCAAGGTCTGTTTGTTGACCTTTAAAAGAGTGTTTTCCGGTTGAGTAGATCAGAAATTTTTCAGTCGGTGCCTGGTCTTGTAATTCATTTGCTGGCATATAGATTCTTCAGTCCATCACTGTGAATGCTTGTTGATGAAGGTGATTGGTTATTTGCTGCTATTTTGAAATGCAGACAAACAAGAAAGGCAATTAGAAAGGTGCTTCCATTTTGGTCTTTGTAAAATGGATGGATGAACCGTAGTTCAAATAAACCTAAGTAATAATATTTCTTAGGAAGGTTCTGAGTCTTCCACATAAAGTGGCCTCTTCTGTATGTTCTAGCAATTTAAAGACTGTGTGTTCTTTGATTATGGGGAAAGAGATAAACAAAACAAAAACCCTCACTGCCCTTGAGTCGTGGTGACTACACGGGACCAGGTAGGCCTGCCCCGATGGGTTTCTGAGACTGTAACTCTGTTCAGGAAGAGAAAGCCTCATCTTTCTCCTGAGGAGTGGCCGGAAGTTTTGAACTGCTGACCTTGCAGTTAGCAGCCTAATTCGTAACCATTATGCTACCAGGGCACCTTAAGAAAGAGCTAACTATACTTTAAAATAAATAATAAGCTTGACTAGATTGACTACTAGAGTTTGCAACAAGGAAAAAATATATTTCTGAGGTAGAATTTCTTGAAATAATTTTAATTCTTCAATAGCCAAGGAGCTATGACAGTTATCTTTTGTTATGTTTTTCTAAATATTCTTGTCTAACAAAACCAGTGAATTGTTTTATCTACTTATAAAACATTTTTCTTGTGATTTTCATCATAGGCAATTATCTCGTCACTTTTGTGAAACCAGGACACACGTTTGAGGACTTTGACCTGGCTCTTTGTTGTCTGGATTTAGGTATTTAACATATGTGGATTTGCTATTAGTCGGCAGGTTCAGGCTTATCGAGGTAAACTGTAATCCATAAACGTTCATTCCTCCTTGATGGACTGTAGTGTAGCAGTTATGTATTGGGCTGCTAATCATAAGGTCAGCAGCTCAAAACCACCATCCTCTACAAGAAAGAAAAATGAGGCTTTCTACTGCCATAAAGAGTTAGTCTCGAAAACTCCAGGGGCAGTTCCACCTGGTCCTACAGGGTCACTGTGGGTTGGCATCACTCAATTGCAGGGGGTGGGGTTGAGTGATGCCTGTTCTGTGTAGCTGCTGCCACCAGGTGGATGCGGATCCCTCCGCGATGGCTACATGGTTCAAACAGGAACGTGTCTCCATGATCCAGGAGGGTCATCAGGCACTGCGGTAGGTACTGGGGATGCAGAGATGAGGGAGACCGAATCCCTGCTCTGAAAGAGCTTACAGTAGAGGGTGGGAGGCAGATGCAAAACATCTATCTGTGAATGAGGTTACAGTGAGATTAGTCTTGTAGATAACTGATTCCAAGAAGATATTGCTAAGGGTATGCAAACATCCCCACTCACTGGCATCGAGTGGATGCTGACCCATAGCAACCCTATTGGAAAGGGTAGAACTGCCCCTGTGAATTTCTGGGGCTTTAAGACTCTATGGGAGTAGAAAGTCCAGTCTTTCTCCCGAGCAGTGTGGTTTTGAACATCAGTCCTTGGAATCGCAGCCCAAATTGTAACCACTACACCTCCGGGACTCCCTACTTATGGGTGTAAATTATATAAATGATGTAAGTTACATTTTTTTTTCCTGTAAAATTGCAGCCTTTACCTCAGCAAGCCCCAAACTCTAAATCTCCAATTACTAGCAATAAATATTCCTGTGATACACATAGGCAAATTATTTAGAGCAAGATGTAAAAATGTAAGTGTTTTAGTGTAGTTACAATCTCATTAGGTCACGATTGTTATGAAACAATTCTTGCTCAAATCTAGGTTTAAAACCACCTAAAAACTTCCCTTGGTTTTTCCTTAGGATCACAATTCAATGGATCCTCCCTTCCCTACCTCTTTATCTTTTCATTCTATCTATTTCCTGCATGGCAACAGCAGTTAAGTGCTTGGCCACTAGCTGGAAGGTTGGCAGTTCAAGTCCCCTCAGAGATGTTTGGAGAACCATCCTGGTTCTGCTTCCAAAAGGCCATATCCTGAAAAGCCATTGGGAGCAATTGAATTTATCAAAATGAAGGACTTCCGGGTAGCTTGACATGAAAAACAAAAACAAAAATTCACTCTATATAATGTACTCCACTTAATGATTTCCTTTGTTACGTGTTAGGGCATCATGCTTAATGACTGCACAGTTCTTTTCTGTTTCTTTTCCTGTGACAAACGTGGCTTGTGCTGCAGGCCAGGCAGCCGTCCTTGCCACACCACCAACTCCCTCTGTTACTTGGTCCAGAAAACCCTTCTCAGTGTGTACAGTCTTCCTGGAAAAGACTGTGCCACTTCTGCGCTTTCAGTCATTCTAAGCCTCAGCTCTTAGCCTAAGTGCAAGCTCCTTAATTGGACGCATCTTTAAAAAAATTTTTTTTAATCATTTTATTAGGGGCTCATACAACTCTTATCACAATCCATACAGACATCAATTGTTTAAAGTACATTTGTACGTTCATCGCCCTCATCATTCTCAAGACATTTGCTCTCCACTTAAGCCCCTGGTATCAGCTCCTCATTTT
>NW_022111369.1:81344119-81350807 GCF_000313985.2 Echinops telfairi | reverse complement strand
TTTAATAGAACAAAGTATTCTTGCATTGAGGGAGTACTTGAGTGGAGGCCCAATGTCCTTCTGCTACCTTAATACTAAACCTATAAACATATGAACATAGATCTATTTTGCCATCCTCATATATAAATATATTTACCTATGTACATGCCTTTATTTAGACCTCTATAAGTGAATTGGTCACATCTTGACTCCAGGCACGTTCCTGGCCTCATCTCTTACTTAATAATACCCCGACCCACTCACCTTCCTTCAGTTTATTGGATGCAACTTGCTCTCACTCACCGCTAGGCCTTGCTGTCCCCTTCTCTTCCACTCTTGACTCCTTTATTGGCCAACTCCCACCCATCGTTTTGGCCTGAGCTCAGACTTGTGTTTTTCTTTTTAAAGAAATGAAATCTCAGTTATGGCCAGAAGAATCCACCTACTTCCTTCAATCTCCGACCCTGCACTTCTAGTCTAAACAATCGTGATTTCACGTCTGCAGGGTTCTAGTAACCCCTGGCTGTGTACCTTTGCTCCTTCTCTTTGAGAGCGACCACCAATCAGATCGTGCCCCTCTGTTACCACCCACCGAGGGCTGAGCACACAAGTCCACGAGATCAGGCACCACAGCTGTCTCTGTTGCCCCCTCTCCTGGCTGTGATGCTGGGTGAGAAGGTAGACATCCACCTGATCCAGAATATGCTTCTACTGGGTTTTTGTTCTATATGCACCTATTTTCCCCAACTCTTTTATTGGCGTATAATTCACATATCACATGATTCAACAGTTCAGTCACATCAAGAAGAGTTGTACAATCATCACCAAATCAGTTTTAGAGCATTTTCTTCGTTCTTGTACTCGTCTTCAATAGCTCCCCATCCGCCCCCCACATCCCCTGCCACATCCCCTGAAGAACCGTTAATACAGTTATTGTCGCTATAGATTTACCATATACAGAAAAACATTAAAACAGAAACAGACAAAACTAACCAGAATAACAATGTAAAACAGATTAAAAACCTCAATCAGAAAGAAAACAGAAGATAATAAAAGCCAGAAGAGATTTCAATGGAATATAAGGGAAATCAGATGATAGGGTGCTAAGTTTTAACCTCATGGCATCTGCGACAATCCACTTTCCAACACATGCTGCATGTTGGCAAGGCTGTTCACATCCCTGGTCCATGGGCAGAGGGGATTCACCAAAGACTTAACCCTTCCCTTAAAAAAAAAAAAAAAAAGTGGAAACAGCTTCACAAGGTGTCAACAGGGAGATCAACTGATACAATATTACATTTTAACCTAAGTATGTCTACCATAATTGACTTTACAGGCTCTCTATCTTATAACAAGGCTATTCACATCCCTTAACTATGATTGGAGAGGATTCCCTGGATGCCTGATCCACGTGTGAACCCTGCAAATGGCTTTTGGGTTTCCACTGTCATCCACAGCCTTCTGTAAACCAGGTGTCCAGAATAAAGATCAAACAAGCTGGTGTGCTTCTGCCACGTGGACTTAGTTGATGCTTCACTTAGATGGCTGCTTGTTTGAAAGCAAGCCTTTAAGACAGTGGTTCTCAGCCTTCCTAATGCCTCGACCCTTTAATACACTTCTTCATGTGGTGGTGACCCCACAACCACAAAATTATTTTCATTGCTGCTTCATCACTTTCATTTTACTCCTGTTATGAATCAGGCAACCCTTGTGAAAGGGTTGTTTGACACCCCCAAAGGGGTCGCGACCCACATTTTGAGAACCACTGCTCTAGGGCATATTAGAACTGTAAAATTTTACAGCAGTAGAAAAGTCTCCTCTTTCTCCCCTAGTTGGGCTGCTGCATAACATATAGACTGCATTATATGTATCTCCTAGGCTTTGGCATCTACTAGACTGGTCCAAGTTACTGCATCGCCCCGAGCCTCAATGTCCATATCTTAAATGTTGTTGGACGTGTAGGCAGATCGGTGGACTCGTGGACATTACTTCTTGCCTGAGCTTGGCCCTGCCGATTAGTCTCTGCCATTTCAGACCCAGCTTTTCCTTTCTTCAAGGCTCAGCTTCCCCATAAAATATGGTGCCTCTCTTCTGACGGCCTTTCCCACAACTCCATTGTGAGTTGTGGAATCGTTTCAATATAAAGCCACCCACGAGGCTCCTGGGAGTTCTGATGGCACCGTGGTTAAAGTACTCAATTGCTGGTCTAACAGTCCGTTGTTTGAACTTCCTGCCCATTGTGAGGGAGAAAGATGTGGCAGTCTGCTTCCCTGGAGGTTTTGATCACTGGAAACCCAGGTCTCTCCCCTGTGGGACTGATAGGGCCAGATGAACTTCACAGCACACAAGAGCAGGATTTTAGAGGGCAAGCACGCTTTCTAACTCTGCCAACCTGAAACTGAGTGTTCAGTGGTTACTTAATAGATAGAGGCTTTTTTATTTATGTTATTAGACCTTTCCCTGGAATATCTTTTCTCCCTTCCCCTTCTAATCAATTAGCTAGTACACAAAAACTCCAAACTGGCTGCCACTCCTAGTGCCCCTCTAGGACAGGGTAGAACAGCCCCTTTTATTTCCAATAATGTAACTCTTTACGGAAGTGGAAGACCTCATCTTTCTCTCCCCCCAAAAATAGGTACTTGGTAACTCCATTTATGTGCCAAATCCTGCAGAGATGTGGGGCGTAATAATGTATGCTGCCGTGCTACTGAGACAAGGAACGCCTGTCTGTGA
This sequence comes from Echinops telfairi, assembly GCF_000313985.2. Lineage (NCBI taxonomy): Eukaryota > Metazoa > Chordata > Mammalia > Afrosoricida > Tenrecidae > Echinops > Echinops telfairi. Next base: position 81,348,095 of record NW_022111369.1, on the reverse strand, counting down.
GGCCAGGAGGCACAATTGCCATTGGCTCTGGACAGCGGCAAACGGTAACATCTGATGCATTGTGCACCAGCAAACCGCACTGCAGAGAGCTGATGCAAGTCTGATCGCCCTTGGGACTTGGCCTCTGCTGCTGAGTCACTGTTTCCGCACTCCATCACAGTGCTAGATTGTGCTTCCCAGCTTGCCTTAGAGCGTCAATGTGAAAAGCCCCCTTTTCTTTCGAAATGGATGATTTCAAAGACCAGAGCAACCAACGATAATGCAAACCAGATTTTCCCCTTTGTACTGAGTACCTTAACTGATGGTAATTTGTAGATATGAAGCCGCCAAACACCAAGGTGTAAAGGAATGATTGTTATCATTGTAACATTCCCTAGTTCAAAAAAACCAACTCACCGTCTTCATCGAGTTGACTCTCACTCAAGTGACCCTAAAGGACAGAGTGAAGCTGTTGCTGCGTTTCCGAGATTGTAACTCTTGGCCGGAGTAGGAAACCGTATCATCGTTCTCCTGCAAGAGCAGCTGTGGTTTCAAACTGCTGACCTTGTGGTTAGCAGCCCAGCGTGCAACCACTATGCCACCAACACCCGAAGGAAATACATATGAAGTACTTACTATTGGAATGAAATTTAATTTTTTCTGAAAATAAATAAGAGGGCATGTTGACTTTAGACTAAGCCTCCACATCTCAGCAATCTCAATTGATCAGTCAATCAGCAGACACTTATTCGGTGTGGAGTATAGGTGTGTCAGAGGAAATGTAACTCAATTCAGCAACTATTTACCGAGCTTTATTCTCTGCTTAGCCCTGTGCGTATACAGCCCGAGAAGGGATAACACCAAAAGAGACTCCGCCTCCCTGAATTTCCAGTCCGCATGAAGAGAGCAATGCAAAGGTGACTCACATGAAATGTAATAAAGAATTAAGCTGGAATGATCGATACCAAGATAAATATGACATCACCCCTCTCTTAGAGAACTTATAAGTGTCCAAAGTGACAAATACATCTCACTGAAATGCCAGGCAGAATAAATATTATAGAAGGCTTACAAAGTAGTCCTTTGGGGCCAGGCCCTAGAAAATGATTCATCAGCACCTCAAGATTTATGAAAGACTTCATGAATATGAAGTCAACCGAGCAGGACGAGCAGTCTGACAGCGAGCTGAAGGAACGAAAGACCTTCTGAGGGTGGGCACTGAGTCACCAGGCACCTCCATCACACTCAACTTCTGATCAGTGGGTGGAGGACATTAAATCTATTATCAGCTGACTGCAGGAATGTAGCTTGGACCCAAGGCCAAAACAGGCCCTCCAGCATTCCTCCCGCCCCTCAGCACCAAGTCTAAGCAGAACCTGGGACTCTTTGCTGAATGCTGGCCCTCCAAGGAGACCAAGCTCTGCTGACAGGGCAGCAGCTCTGTCTGAGAAGCGGGGCTGGTCGGAAGCTGGAGGGTGCCGAGCACTGGCCTTCGCCCATGATTTCTTTACTAATATCACACATCATTCATGTCTCTCGGGGGAGGAACTAGGAGCACATGAGTTGCCTGAGGCTGCCGTAACAAAAGACCACAGAAATGGGTGACTTTCCACCACGGAAGAAACGTATTGTTTCACAACCTGACACTCGAAGTCCTAATCAAGGTGTGGGCCAAGCTGCTTCTTCCTGAGGGCTCTCAGAGGGAGACGGTTCTGTGCCCTCCTCACGCCCCCCACCCCTGCCCCCAATTGCTGGTCACTTATGGCAAACCCTGGCATGTCCTGTGTGTCTTCACCTCTTCACCTGGTGGTTGTCCCTCTGTCTCCGTGGGTCTTCGCCTCGTTTCTAAGAGCATCAGTCATGTTTTCTCCACGCCTAGAGCTTGCCTTTCCAGTCTCCTAATGGAAGTTTTATTAGTGAATTTTAATGATGTCCACGGTTTTATTTCCCCCCCGCATATAGTTTGTGCTTTTATATCCTACTTACAAAATAGTTGGCTAACTCAACATTATAAAGATGTGTGCCCTGCATTTTCATCCACACATTTTATCGCGCTAGCACTTACATTTAGGCCTATGAGTCCTTCATGGTCACCTTTTGCTTCTTTTCTGAGATAAGAATTGAACAATTATTATTTTGCATATCTAGATGTTACCACATCACTGTTGAAAATGAGATGGATTATTTGAGGGCGCTTCAAAAATTTTATGGAAAAATTGCACTATGTTTTTAATTCCATTTTTCCACACATGGGTTTGTTTCTGAATCCCGAGTTCTGTTTCATTAATCTATATGTCTGTCGTTGTGCTGATATCACAGCGTCCGGCCTAGTGAAGCTGTACAATAAGTCTGGAAATTACGTAAGTTAAGTCCTCCAACTATGTTCATCTACATTTCTTCCTAAGAATTTTATGGTTTGCTTTCCCATATAGATGATTGATCTGTTTTGATCTGCCGTTTGTGGCGGCGTAAGGGTTGAATCCTGTCTCATTATTCTGAATGTGGAAATCCAGTTCTAGGACCATTTATTGGATAGCTTCTTGCTTCCCCATTGGATGGATTTAGCATCCTTATCAAAACCAGTTGACTGTAGATGTGTGGATTTATTTCTGAACTCTCAATTGCATTCTGTGTGTCTAGATACACGACATTTACAGGTAACTTTTTAAATCAGACGCAAAACTGGAGTGAGTGTGGATTTAGAGAGCATGTCCTCAGCAAACCTGATCTTGTGGATTTCACGTGGGGCAAACAAGTGAGAACTTCCTGACCTTCAGTGGAGAGCTTTTGCTTCACTTTAAGGCAGTGATTCTCAACCTTCCTCATGCCGCATCCCTTTAATACAGTTCCTCATGTGGTGGTGACCCCCAACCATAACATTATTTTCGTTGCTACTTCATCACTGTCATTTTGCTACTGTTATGAATCGGGCAACCCCTGTGAAAGGGTCGTTCAACCCCCAAAGGGGTCATGACCCACAGGTTGAGAACCATTGCCTTTAGGTAACCTTGAAGAGCCCTGTTGGCATAGTGGTTACCTGTTGGGCAAAAAACCACAAGATCAACAGTGTGAAACCACCAGCGGCATCTTGGGAGCAGAGGCATTTTATTCCTGTACTAATGGCAGTCTCAGAAGCCCACAGGGGGCAGTTCTATCTGTCTTCCAGGGCCAGTATGAGAAGTAATCAACTAGATGGCTGAGCGTTTGGTTTTGGTTTTTAGCTCATTAAGCCTTTCCTTTGTCTATGTGTTTCAAAGGATTAGCTCTTCTTGCCTAGGTTACAGTGACCATGGCCCCCAACTGTGGTACACTGACCAGGGTGATATTCTCTCAGGTTATAATCTAACCTCTATTATAAGTCATTGATTATAGGTCCTAGATTCTGTGATATAGATGTGCTGGCTATTAGTCACTAACATTTCAGTCCTTTAATTCACACTGTGTCCATTAACTGACTTTTACCATGCTGTTGCCCTTGAACGCTCAGTGTAAAAAGACAGTCACTTTAACCTCTGTCAGTAGAGGCTGAAATAGGAGATGTGTGGAAAGGCTTGGTCATATGTCAGACTAGAAGCAATGCCTTTGGAAATATCAAACCTCTGCTCCTAGAAAATGGAAAATAGTCTGTGCCTCTTTTAATTAATAAAGAAAATGCATTTTGATGATTCCTCTATCTTTTCATGAAGATAGCTTCCTTTTTTTTTACCCTCAGCCAGTTTCAAAAACCTCTTGATTAGTTCAGTCTCTGATGGTAGATCGCTTTTGTGGGGTCCTTAATTAGGTCAGTGTGTGTAGTGATTCTGCTGACGAAAGACCTGCTGATGACACGAAGGAAAAGCTAATGAAGCTGTGACCGGTGTCCCTATCAATGAGCCCAGGAAAAGATAGACAGGCCTTCTTCCGCTTCATTTCATCAGAAGGGGCTTCCATATAACCAATTAGAGCAAATCTTTAGGTTACGCAATTGCTTTTTCCTCATGGCACTTGTAACAATACT
>NW_022111369.1:81341557-81343159 GCF_000313985.2 Echinops telfairi | reverse complement strand
CCAGGTTGGCACAATTAACTAACTCACCATCCTATATGGAGGTGCATTTTTTTAACAATAGGATTATGCTATTTTTCTTAAACTTTTTTGCTTTTTAATATACTATGTATGTTCTTTCATACTGAGAAGTCGGTATTATATTTCAATGGTTAGGTAGTAGTAAATGTAAAGAAAACTAAAAGCCTCACAACTAGACCAATAGGTATAAATGGAAGGAAAAAATGGAAGTTTTGTCTAGGCTTTTGTCCACAATAACAGCTTCTAACCTCAAGGCCAATAGTTCAAAACTACCAGCCAGTCCAGGGAGAAAGACGGGCTTTCTACTCTGATGAACAGCTACAGCGCAGGAAACACCAGAGGCAGTTCTACCCTGCCCTACAGGGTTGCCATGAGTCGGAATCCACTTGATGGCAGTGAGTTTGGGTTATATAAAAGTAAGGTGCTTTAAAAGGACTTGTTGCGGACTCGTTGATTCTGCATCATAGTGACCCTCAAGGACAGAGTAGAACTGTCCCACAGGTGTCCTGGGCCATAACTCTGCGCAGAAGCAGACGGCCACAGCCTGCTCCGGAGGGGCAGCTGGTAGATTTGAACTGCTGGTTCTTTGGTTAGCTGCTGGGCGCTTAGCCTTTGCAACACAGGAGCTCTTTATTAAAACACTTACTCAGTGACTATCATGAATGTTGAGCTCTATGAAATATTCATCATCTATCAACACACACACACACACACACACACACCCTGCGTTAGGCTTCCTCAAGTCGTCATTGCACTCTAGAGGTGAAAGGACGGCCAGCTCGACACACTGATACTTTGTTTCCTAGTTTACAAAGTTCATAGGTGAGCTTGGTCACCGTTTATTTGTGGCTACTCCTCTATTTCAACTTTGATGTGCATGTTATTCGTTGTCCATCTCTTAAAATAAGCTTCCATTGGCTTTTAATTATGTGCGCAGCATGCTGGCTGTTAGGTGTTGGGGGGTAAGGTAAAGATGACCAAGACGATACAATCTCTGTTCTCTGGAAGTTTGCATGAATATTCTGCCTGCATTCAGAGTTGACGTTGAGAAAAGAGGAAATTAAAACACACTAGGGTAAAAATTCTCCAATAATGAAATGCAGGGCGCGTGATAGTAAATAGGAGACTCCTTTTTCTTAGACTTACAAAATTGCTTTGCAGCAGGCCTCAAAGAACAAAAAAACCCATGTTATTATGTGCTCACCTCTCCGATACGATCGCTGAAGATAAAGTGGGTGCATAATCAAATGTGGTGAAGAAAGCTGATGGTGCCTGGCTATCAAAAGATATAGCGTCTGGGATCTTAAAGGCTTGAAGGTAAACAAGCGGCCATCTAGCTGACAAGCAACAGCCCACATGGAAGAAGCACACCAACTTGTGCAATCACGAGGTGTCGAAGGGATGAGGTCTGATACCATCCAAGAACAAAAAATCGTATCATTGTGAATGAGGGGGGGTGCGGAGTCGGGACCCAAAGCCCATCTGTAGGCAACTGGACACCTCCGTACAGAAGGGTCGAGGGGAGGAGATGAGCCAGTCAGGATGCAGTGTAGCAACGATGAAACATACAACTTTCCTCTAGTT
>NW_022111369.1:81338328-81340398 GCF_000313985.2 Echinops telfairi | reverse complement strand
TCATGTCACGTCCGATATGCTCTTTTTTTCTCTCAATTATTGCCATCATCGCTTACAATCCATTTTCTTCTTTCTTGAATTCCTTGATATCAGCTCCCCTTTATCTCCGCCCTCCCCACTCTACTACCTCCCTGAACCCTTAATAGACTATAATGCAACTATAATAATATGTTGTATTATTATTATTGGGGTTCTTTGTTTGCCATAACGGACACCAACCAGTGCATACATTCCCCTAACACCCTGGTGCCCCTCCCCCCCGCCCCCATATGCTCTTTACATACATTTGGATTTTCAAGTGACTTTATTAAGTTATTTTGCCTCATGAATTCTTAAAGGGAAGATTTCGTATGCTGAGCTTTTTAAATACGTTTTCCACAAAACCTTATGTTTTTAATCCTCACAGAGCAGGGGGCAGTATTGCTCCCTTTGGGAAACACTGAGCTAGAGGGGTCCCTGGGCCTAGTTGCTAGTGTTGTGGTTTTAGATACGTCACTAAGTTTGCTTCCAACGGCACATCTGTGAAATAAACAAACCAATAGCAGTGCCCACTGCGTGGGGTTGGGAGGATAAAACGTGTACATATTTGATGTAGTGAACACGCAGTAACTTTAAACGTCCTTTTTAATCACTAATTTTAAAATTATGAATACACCCGTAAACGGTCTGTAGCATACGTGTATCACATGTATGATTTAACAGAAACAACGCCTGCTAAACTACTCCTCGGGGACAAGACATGGAGGATCGCCAGCCCCGGGAGCCACTCTGCTCCCATTGCTTTCCCCCATGACATAACCCCTCTCCTGACTTCAGACTCGCCTGATAACCGCTTCCTTACTTTTCTTACGGTGGCTCGTGGTTATGTCTTGGGTTTGTACTGGAAAGGTCAGCAGTTGAAAACTACCAGCCACTGTTCAGGAGAAAGATGAGGCTTTCTACTCCTGGAAATTGTTGCAGTCCTAGAAACCCACAGGGGCAGTTCTTCCATGTCCTGTCGGCTTGCTGTGGGTCTGCTTGGTGGCAGTAAGTTTGAGTTTACTCTTCTTAAAGTTGTTCCACTTGAATAGTATCATTTAGTGTTGCCTGGTTTTGAACTTTACTAAATGGCTATCTCTTGCCTCTTTCATTCAACATCACACAGGAGGCTCTTCCTTATTGGTGAATGTCACTTTAATTCTTTTACTGTCATTGCTAGCTGGTAGCCCACTACATAAGTAGATAAACAATTGGCCAATCTTTTCCACAATGGATAATTAATTCGTGTCCTTAAATTTTTTTTTTTAACAAACATCACTGACTAAAAGCACACCGGTGCACATAATCAAGACGATCTTTCAAAATTGTATTGGTTAACATGTGCCATCCATTGTAGTAGATAATGCCAAACAGTTTTCACGAATAGTATTTCCAATTTTCACTCTTTAACTGTCCCTGGTATTGGTCAGACTTTGTTTACCATTCAGGTAGGTCGATGTACTGTTCTTACTGTGTGGTGTTCGTTAACAATCTCAAACAAAGGGAAAAGTTGGGAGTACCGTGCAAATAACCTTTATTTCCTTTACCAATTTGAAAATGGGTTGCCAACATAAGGCCCTATTGGTAGAGAACTGTTTATATTATCTACAAATAAGCCCATTGTCCTCCATATTCAAAACAACCAGCAAAACCAGAAAATTCATTTTATTGCAATGATTCCTCCATCTAATCCTTAGACCTCATACAAGTTTTGCTGGCTGTCTGAATCACGTTCTTTATCATAAAATCACATCATGCGCATAGTTGCCTTTCTGAAGATTCATCTCAGACCACTCCTCAGTCTTTCCTCGACTCTTATGACCTTGATGCTTCTGAAAATTGCAGGTTATTTTGCTGAATGTCTTACGATTTAGATTTGTCTTTTGTTTCTTCAAGATTAGATTTAAGGTAGGCTTTTTTTCCCCTTTCAGTAACATCACAGGAGATGATGCTGAGTAGCTTATGTGGGTCAGTGGAAAGTGAATAATTTTTTGTATATGATTTATCCCATTTTTTATTGTTGTGGTTGAAAATATACACAGCAGAACGTAC
>NW_022111369.1:81335852-81337759 GCF_000313985.2 Echinops telfairi | reverse complement strand
CCATTGTACAATTACTCTATATTCTTTTTATATTAAATATTCTTCAACAGGGAGAATCACTTCAAGCTGGCCTTCCTATTTATGAGTTTTAGTCCTTTTAGTGTTTCCTTACTTTTTGACATTGACTCCCCATGCTAGGCCATCCGTCCCATTGAAATGTCCTCCTCATCTACAGTGGACTGCTCCCAAATTCATTGCCGCCTCACCCAATGTCTGTACCTGTCTATCCAGTTGTCTTCCTCGCCTCTCTACCTGGATAGCGCCTGTCGTTTCGCTAGGCACCATTGAGTTGGCTCTGACTCATACAGAGAACCCAACTTCCTGGTCCTGTGCTCTCCTCACACTTGTTCCTCAGCTTCCCCCAGTGTTGCACCCTCTGTGCCTATCCATCTCCCCGAGGGATTTCTTAAGATAGGCACCTTAACTTATCTGTTCAAAACAGAATTTGATTAAATGAGTCTTCCCCTAGTCATTAACTTCTCAGTAAACATCACACTTCTGTTTCCTCAAGCCAGAACCCCAGGTGTCACCATCGATCCTTTACCTTCTCTGCTCCCCACTGCACACACCCAGCTTCAGTCTGGCAGCACATTGGACCCCTTATGCTTCTAAAATATTCCCCATTTTCCAACCACCATCTTTCAGTTAGCAGCTGAGCCTTAAGCAATGCACCACCAGGGCTTTCTGATCTCATCCCTCAACATTATTTATCAAAACACTGCTTCCATCATGATACCATCATTTTTAGGCCTTTGGCTATTTACCCGCTTATTGTCCTATTTTCCCCATTAGACACCAATCTAATGAGAATAAGATTCCTGATGGTGTAGTTGGGTCATGCCTGTGGGCTGCTAACCCCAAAGGCAGTAGTTTGAACCCACCAGCCATTCCACAGGAGAAAGAGGTGGCTTTCTGCTTCCATAAAGAGTCTCAGAAACCCTTTGGGGGTAGTTCTACTCTGTCCTGTAGGATCACTATCAGCTGGAATGACCTTGAAAGCAGTAAGTTTGTCTTGACCTAGTCTGTTCCTCCTTGATGTCCATTAGTGCCGAGCCTGGCACATGGCAGACCCTGACTAAGCACTTGTGTAAATGAACACAAACACTCATGTTTGCATGCACATCACAGCAAACACAACATTACAGGAGAGAGTAACAGTGGTCAGCAATTAATGCCACTAAAAATGAACACGTGCGATTGCCTAAAAAAAAGGAACATGCCCTTTTTGAAACACAAAGAAGAAGATTAGATGCTATAGTTGATGTAAAGGAATAAAATGACTTTTAGGATCTAATTTTCCAAAACTTGCAAAAGCCTGAGACAAGAAAAATGATCAATAAGAGAATGATGAAATCTGTGTTAATAAATTCCCTTATCTTTACAATGAAAAATTAGCTTGTCTTACAAGGCTATTGAGCTGATGAGAAAGACCTTTTGAAAGTAACTTTTGCCACTTGTAATTTGCAGCTGATGGCTCACAAAAGGGTGTGTGGAGTGAAAAATGAGCTTAGCAGAGAAGCTCATCCTTGGCGGTCAGGTTTTTATCAAGGGCCCCGCAGTTGCTAGGTAAAGGAAACGAAGCAGCAATAAAGAATGGAAACCCAATTACTAGGAGTTAGTTGTAACCATCTGGACAATGTAGATCCCTGTCTAGATCCTTGCTGACAACAGATATTGAAAGTCAGAGGAACCACCAAACAGATCTGTCTTGGGAGAAGGACAGTCAGAATGCCCCTTCGATCCGAAGCTGGTGAGACTTCATCTCATACATTTTGGACGTGTTATCAGGAGACACCAGCATAAAGACTTGATAAAGTATAAGGGACGTGGGGGGAGGGCGGGAAGAAGACCCTCAAGGGGAAGGATTGACACCGTGGCTGCAACAATAGGCTCAAACATGACAAACG